>NC_135804.1:18816927-19142136 GCF_964213995.1 Mustelus asterias | reverse complement strand
CTAATAGCACATTGAGCAGTGTATCTGATGTAAGATTTATTTACTTTTCATAAGGTGTCAAAATGACAAATGAACCCACACACACATCCTTTAAGAATTCTCATTTAAGGCAAACAATCTCAAGCATGATGGATAGAAAAAGAATCAGCTATCCAACAAAGATCACTCCGCACCAAATCACCATCAGTCTTCCCACATCTAACTTTGGCATTTGCAAGAACTCCTAATTGGAACACACAGCGTGCTTCAGTTAGAATTCAAAGTTCACGCCAAAACTTTTCTTTAAAAAAGTACAAAGTGTGCATTTGAAAAAAAGAATGCACAGCACCTTAGCCATGAAGCATCAGTTTAACTTGACTGCTCTCAATGAGCCAGATTTCCAGTTCTTTAGATGTGTAGTCAGGCAAAAATTTATTACAATATTTGAATATTCTTGCCCCCTAAGCAGGGACTGAGAGAATCAGTCCCACTTGGCTGAAGAACCTCTCCTGGAATGTGATTACTTTGATTTGATTTATTATTGTTGTATGTATTGGGATACAGTGGAAAGTATTGTTTCTTGCGCGCTATACAGACAAAACATACCATTCATAGACTACATGGGGGAGAAGGAAAGGAAAGGCTGCAGAATGTAGTGTCATAGCTAGGGTGTAGAGATAGATCAACTTAATATATGGTAGGTCCATTCAAAAGTCTGATGGCAGCAAGGAAAGAAACTGTTCTTGAGTCGGTTGGTATGTGATCTCGGACTTTTGTATCTTTTTCCCGAAGGCAGAAGGTGGAAGAGGGAATGTCTGGGGTCTGTGAGATCCTTGATTGTGCTGGCTGCTTTTCTGAGGCAACGGGAAATGTAGATGAAGTCAATGGATTGCAGGCTGGTTTGCATGATGGACTGGGCTATGTTCACATTGCAGTTTTGGTCAGAGTAGGAACCATACCAAGCTGTGATACATCCAAAAAGGGTATTTTCTATGGTGCATCTGCAAAAATTGGTGAGAGTTGTAGTGGACATGCCAAATTTCTGCAATGTATTATTGATGGTAGTGGCAACAAAAGGTCTTTGGCCCAGACAAATAATGAATACCCGGGATATTTTTTTTAGTGAAGGAAGAAGCACTGAGGCAAAAACCTAGGTATCATTGGCTGTGCAACAAAATAGATGCACCTACTCCAATTAAAGGCCTATGATAATGTCTAAATCAAACTAACTTCTATAAACCAACCCAATACAGCTTAATTAATGTTTCTTTCTGTGAAAGTGTTGAAAGATCAGAGCAATCTTCACCAGAAGAGTTGAAGATCTGTACTTCCACAAATGGTTCCAGTGTATAACCATTGATTTCCTGTGAAAAGCTGAGAATTTTTCACCAATGCGTAGTTATCACTATGACAAGTACAGAAAATTTTAAGTTTCTGTGGTTTTATGGTGTAACCAGCCATGGAGAGCTAAACCATATGAAAAGTATCAGCTAAGAACTCTTGGCTAATTACATGGAAGAGAAAACACACCATTAAAAGGCTAAAATAGCGTGTTTTTAGCCTAAAAGGCTAAAATAATCTGAAGGTATGAGGAACAAAGTGACAAGGATAGATTGGGGGACCTTACTAAAGGGATTGAAAGTGGATCAGTAATGGTTCATATTTAAAGAACGTTAAAAAATTTGATCAAGAGAGGGGAATAGAGTACAAGAATAAAATTGCAGGGAACATAGAAATTGACCATAAAAGCTTCTATAAATATGTGAAGAGAAAAAGATTAGTAAAGACAACTTACAGTCAGAAGCTGGGGAAATTATAATGGGGAACAAAGAAATGGCAGAAGAATATACTTTGGTTCTGTCTTCACAAAAGAGGGCAAAAATAACAGCCCGGAAATGTTAGGGAACCAAGGGCCTAGTGAGAGGGTGGAATTGAAGGAAATCAATATTAGGAAGAAAATAGTGCTGGGGAAATTAATGTGGTTAAATGCCGACAAATCATTAGAGCCTGATAATCTACATCCAGAGCATTAAAGGAAGTGGATATTGGTTGCATTGGTGGTTATCTTCCAAAATTCTATAGTCTCTGGAGCAGTTTTTCCAGGTTGGAGGGTGGCAAATGTAATCCCACTATTTAAAAAGGGAGGGAAAGAAAACAATGAGTATTACAGACCAGCTAGCCTGACGCAATAATGAGGAAGATGTTAGAGTCTATTATAAAGGATGTGATAACAGAACATTTGCAAGGATTTGTGGGATTGGACAAAGCCAGCATGGGTTTATGAAAGGCACACCATGCTTAACAAATCTACTGGAGTTTTTAGAGGATGTAACTGTTGAATAGATAAGGGAGAACCAGTGGATATAGTATATTTGGATTTTCTGAAGACTATTGATAAGATCCCTCATAAGAGGCTCGTGGGCAAAATTAAAGCACATGGGATGGGGGTAATGTATTGGCATGGGTAGAGAATTGATTGACATACAGGAAACAGAGAGTGGAAATAAATGGGTTTTTTTCCAATTGCCAGGCAGTGACCAGTGGGATACCACAGGGATCAGTGTCTCGGCCCCAGCAGTTCCCAATATATAAATGACCTGGATGAGGAAACCAAATGTAACATTTCCAAGTTTGCTGAGGAGGATGCAAGGAGGCTTCAAGGTGATTTAGACAAGTTGAGAGAGTGAGTAAACACATGGCAGATGCAGTACCAAGCGGCTAAATGTGAATTTATTCTCTTCGGTGTGGAAAACAGAAAGGAAAATTATTATTTAAATGGTAATAAATTGGGAAGTGTGGATGTACAAAGGGATCTGGGTGTCCTTGTGCACCGGTCAATGGAAGCGGAGAGGAGTAGCAAGCAATTAGGAAGGCAGATGTTATGTTGGCCTTCATTGCAAGAGGATTTGAGAAGTAGAGATGTCTTATTGCAGATATCCAGGACTTTGGTGAGACAGCACTTTGAGTATTGCATGCAGTTCTGGTCTGCCTACCTAAGGAAGGATATACTTGCCAGAAAGGAAATGCAGCAATTCTGTTGGCTGACACCAGGGTTGGGACTGTCCTGTATTCACTAGAGTTTAGAAAGGTGAGAGGAGATCTGATTGAAACGTATAAAACGTTAACAGGGCTGGACAGACAAGATACAGGGAGGTTGGGGAATCTAGAACCAGGGACACAGTCTCAGGAGAAGGGGTAGACCATCTAGGACTAAGGTGAGGAAAATTTTCTTCACACAAAGAGTAGTGAATCTGTGGAATTCACGACCACAGAAGACCATAGAGACCATGTTACTGAATGTATTCAAGGAAGAGATAGACTTTTTTTAGATGGTAATGGCATCAAGGGTTATTGGGATAAAGCAGGAATATGGCATTGAGATAGATGATCAGCTATGACCATATTGATGGCTCGAAGGGCCCAATGGTCTATTTCTGTGCCGAGTTCCTTTGTTTCCTCCTCTGACCACTTTCTCAGATTAATGTTTCAATTTTTTCAGACTATTCAATCCTATGTTAACCTTCCAATCCGATATTCTGCCCCTTACAGTAACTGTCTGTTCTACTTCTGCAACATGTGTGGGGTTATGGGAGTAGGGTGGGAAGTGGACCCGGGAAAGATGCTCTTTTGATAAGTCAGTGAAGTCTCCATTGGCCCAATTGGCCTCCTTCTGCACTGTAAGGATTCTATGGTTGGTAACATGGTGCATATCCACCTTGCCTCACGGCATGAGCTTCAGAAACCCTCACTCCTGATTTTGTCACCTTGCGGCTCTGAGTATTGTGATCTCTCCTAGTCACCTTTACATGCTGCAGCCTTTGGGCAGCATGGTGGCACAGTGGTTAGCACTGCTGCCTCACAGTGCCAGGGACCCGGGTTCGATTCCCGGCTTGGGTCACTGTCTGTGTGGAGTTTGTATGTTCTCCCCGTGTCTGCCTGGGTTTCCTCCAGGTGCTCCGATTTCCTCCCACAATCTGAAAGATGTGCTGGTTGGGTGCATTGACCCGAACAGGCGCCGGACTGTGGTGACTAGGGGAATTTCACAGTAACTTCATTGCAGTGTTACTGTAAGCCTTACTTGTGATTAATAAATAAACTTTAATGAAACTTTACTTTGTAAACCTCAGCTCATCCATAACACTGCTGCCTGTATCCAACTCCAAGACAAGTCCCACTCACCCAATTCAATGCTTCCTGACTAACATTAGCTTCTGTTCCCCTTGTGCTTTCAATCTAAAACTTTCTTATCTAAATTGCTTTAAAACTTCACCCCAACTTATTGCTGTGACTACCTCCAGCCCTACAGTTCCCCCCAACCTCTCTATTTCTCCATCTATGATCTCTCATGTATCCTTTCTTCTCTTTTCTCCACTGTAAGTGGCCATATTCCTTCAGCAGTTTGGGCCAAGGCTTTAGAGACTCCTTACTAAACTTACACGCTTCCTACTTCCCTCTATTGCTTTCAGTCTCTCCTTAAAACCCACCAAATTGACCAAGCTTTTGATGATCCCCTCATGATGTCTGTATCTCCTTCGATGTGACCTCTTTTAATTGTCCAATTCCAATTTTATGAAGTACTTTGCAAGTATTGTGTATTAAAGATACTGTACAGTTGACAGCTGCGGAAGAATGCATTTCCCCAAAATAGAACAGGGCATTGAAAAGACAGGGCAGCAAAAACTGATCATATAAAGCAGTAGTTAATGATGATGATTATAAACCTATCTGTACGGGGGAAGATTTATGTTTCCTGTTAAAAGAACTAAATGTTCCACACATTAGAAAAGAACAAAATTAGAGCTTTTCCTGTCAATCATTTGTAGCTCCACAGTCTGAAAGACATGCAGGTTAGGTGAATTGGCCATGCTAAATTCTCCTTCTGTGTACCCGAACAGATGCTGGAGTGTGGCGACTAGGGGATTTTCACAGTAACTTCATTGCAGTGTGAGTGTAAGACTGCTTGTGGCACTGGTAAATAAACTTAAACTTAAGCCCCCGGGGAGGCGATGGCCTAGTGATATAATTGATAGACTCAGCCAATGTCATGGGGACCCGGGTTCGAATCCCGCCACGGCAGATGGTGGAATTTGAATTCAATGATAAAAAATCTGGAATTAAGAATCTACTGATGACCATGAAACCATTGTCGATTGTCGGAAAAACCCATCTGGTCGACTAATGCCCTTTATGGAAGGAAATTTGCCACCCTTACCTGGTCTGGCCTACATGTGACTTCAGAGCCACAGCAATGTGGTTGACTCTCAGCAACCCTCCCAAGGGCAACTAGGGATGGGCAATAAATGCTGGTCAGCCAGCGATGTCTGTGTCCCACAAATGAATAAAAAAATCTGTTAAAACTTTGTTTGCAGTAAATTAAGGTTGAATAGGTTTACAGCATAGAAACAGGCCCTTCGGCCCAACTTGTCCATGCCACCCAGTTTTTACCCTCAAGCTCGTCCCAATTTCCCACGTTTGTCCCATATCCGTCTATACCAATCTTATCCATGTAACTGTCTAAATGCTTTTTAAAAGGCAAAATTGTACCCACCTCTACTACTACCTCTAGCAGCTTGTTCCAAACACTCACCACCCTCTATGTGAGAAAATTGCCCCTCTGGACCCTTTTGTATCTCTCCCCTCTCATCTTAAATCTATGCCCTCTCGTTTTAGACTCCCCTACCTTTGGGAAAAGATGTTGAATATCTACCTCATCTATGCCCTCGTTATTTTATAGACCTCGAAAAGATCACCTTCAGGCTTCCTACGCTCCAGGGAAAAAAATTCCCAGTCTATCCAGCCTCTCCTTATAACTCAAACCATCAAGTCCCGGTAGCATCCTAGTAAATCTTTTCTGCACTCTTTCTAGTTTAATAATATCCTTTCTATAATAGGGTGACCAGAACTATACATGATATTCCAAAGTATGGCCTTGCCAATGTCTTGTATAACTTCAACAAGACGTCCCAACTCCTGTATTCAATGTTCTGACCAATGAAATGAAGCATGCCGAATGTCAGCTTCACCACTCTGTCCACCTGTGACTCCACTTTCAAGGAGCTATGAACCTGTACCCTGAGATCTCTTTGTTCTAAACCTTTCCCCAGCATCCTTCCATTAACTGAGTAAGTCCTTCCCTGGTTTGATCTACAAAAATGCATCACCTCGCATTTATTTAAATTAAACTCCATCTGCCATTCATCAGCCCACTGGCCCAATTGATCAAGATCCCATTGCAATCCTAGATAACCTTCTTCACTGTCCACTATGCCACCAATCTTGATGTCGTCTGCAAACTTACGAACCATGCGTCCAAAATTCTCATCCAAATCATTAATGTAAATGAAAAATAACAGTGGACCCAGCACCGATCCCTGAGGCACATCATTGGTCACAGGCCTCCAGTTTGATAAACAACCCTCTACAACCACCCTCTGTGTTCTATCATCAATGGTAGCCATGATGTGGTGATGCCGGCGTTGGACTGGGGTAAGCGTAGTAAGAAGTCTCACAACACCAGGTTAAAGTCCAACAGATTTATTTGGTAGCATAAGCCACAAGCTTTCAGAGTGCTGCCCCTTCATCAGGTGAGTCACGTCTGAAAGCTTATGGCTTGTGCTACCAAATCGACCTGTTGGACTTTAACCTGGTGTTGTGAGACTTCTTACTGTTCTATCATCAAGCCAATTTTGTATCCAATTGGCTACATCACCCTGGATTTAACCTTATGCAACAACCTACCATGCGGTATCTTGTCAAAGGCCTTGCTAAAGTCCATATAGACAAAGTCGACTGCACTGCCCTCATCTACCTGGTTACCCCTTCAATAAACTCAAATTCGTGAGACATGATTTTCCACTCACAAAGCCATGCTGACTGTCTCTGATCAGTCCTTGCCTCTATAAATGCCAGTAGATCCTGTCTCTCAGAGTACCTTCTAACAATTTACCCACTAGAGCTGTTAGGCTCACTGGCCTGTAGTTCCCAGGCTTTTCCCTGCAGACCTTCTTAAACAAAGGCACAACATTTGCCACCCTCCAATCTTCAGGCACCTCACCAGTGGCTGTCGGTGATTCAAAATATCTCTGCTAGGGGACCCGCAATTTCCTTCCCAGCCTCCCACAACGTCCTGGGATACACTTCATCAGGTTCAGGGATTTATCTACTTTGTTCCACTTCAAGAATTCTATCACCTCCTTCTCTGTAATATGCACACTCCTCAAGACATCACTGTTTATTTCCCAAAGTTCCCTTGCATCAATGACTTCCTCAACATTAAACACTGATGAGAAATATTCATTTAGGATCTCACCCATCTCTTGTGAATTCGCACATAGATGGCCATGTTGATCCTCAAGAGGCCCTCCTCTCTCCCTAGTTCCTAGTTAATCTTATGATTACTTTGGTTGTACAAGTTTATTACAGTTCAGAAATGTGAAAGTGTAACATTTCTTGTGTATATAGCGGGGGAAGGATAATTCTGTATTCCTTCCAGTTCTGTTGCTAAGAACTGGTGCCAAGAACACTTGAAAGTTGTGTTCTTTTGCTCAGATTTACTTTGAAAATTGCACACTGAGCAAGAAAATCTATCTAACACTGAGATACCAAAATTTAGCACAAGCCGCCTGCTGAATTTTCCATGGTTAATGTTTTATTAAATTAAAAGGGACAGATGTTGCTGTCAAAATAATGGTGAGGTTAATGATTCTCACTATCATGTAGGTGTAAATGTTACATTATCTTCAGGCGAGGAGTAAATGCAGAATTAAAATATTCAAATTGCTATCTGAGTTTCACTGTTTAAAAAATAGCACTTTGCTGTCTGCCTAACGATTGACGGGCATTGACTGGGCATTTTTTTTCCTGTTCATTCATGGGACATGGGCATCACTGGCTGGCCAGCATTTATTGCCCATCCCAAGAGCTGCCTTCTTGAAACGCTGCAGTCCACATGCTGTGGGTTGACCCACAATGCCATTAGGGAGGGAATTCCAGGATTTTGACCCAGCGACTGCGAAGGAACGGCGATATATTTCCAAGTCAGGATGGTGAGTGGCTTGGAGGGGAACTTGCAGATGGCGGTGTTCCCATGTATCTGCTGCCCTTGTCCTTTTAGATGGAAGTGGTTATGGGTTTGGAAGAGGCTGTCTAAGGATCTTTGGTGAATTTCTAGAGTGCATCTTGTAGGTAGTACACACTGCTGCTACAGAGTGTCAGTGGTTGAGGGAGTGGATTCTTTTGGATGTGGTGCCAATCAAGTGGGCTGCTTTGTCCTGGATGGTGACAAGCTTCTTGAGTGTTGTTGGAGCTGTACCCATTTAGGCAAGCGGGGAGTATTCCATCACATTCTTGACTTGTGTCATGTAGATGGTGGACAGGCTTTGGGGAATCAGGAGGTGAGTTACTCGCCGCAGTTTTCCTAGCCTCTGACCTGCCCTGGTAACCATTGTGTTTATGTGGCGAGTCCAGTTGAGTGTCTGGTCAATGGTGACCCCAAGGATGTTGACAGTAAGTGGGCACTAACTGCCTTCTTAAGGGCCTCAATTACTGTGTGGAATGGAAGACTGTCCCACAAGTCTTGCCACCCTGGACTTACTCAAAGAAAGGCAGGAAAGCAGTGGGTTTGCCAACTCCACACCCACCTGCTAATTAAATGCTAATTAAATCATGAAGTGGCTGTAACTGAGGGATGTTTGTAAACTAAACACATCACAGAAAGTTAAAGGATGAATTTAATGCCCATCTAGCAAGTGAATTAGGAGGTAGAGGCATTTAATGAGCAGAGGGGTGTGAGGTTGAAGAACCCACTGCCTTCTTAGCTTTCCTTGATTAAGTCTCATGTGGGAAGTCTTGTGGACAGTCTTCCCACCCAGATGGTGATTGAGGCCCTTAAGAGGGCAACTAGTGCTCACTTACAGGCCTGACTCCGCTGATATTTAACCAGCAGCAGACAAGGGAGTCGCTATATGGTGACTCCCGTACATCTACGTGGTAGTGAGCATCAGTAACCTGACATGTGGTATCATGTGCAGAGAGTGGAAAGAGTTTTTTTAGTATATTCAGAAGCATTTTCTTTACGAGTATGTTTCCTGCCCAGTGAGAAAGGACATATTCCTGGACCTGGCTCTGTCGCATGAGATGGAAAAAATGTCAGTAGGGTAACATCTGGGGAACAATGATCATTGGGACAAGGACAAAAGGACAAGGAGCAATGCAAAGTAAAAACAGTATTTTGACGCGGGTCAATTTCAGTAGGGACGGGGGCGCGGGGTGGAGTCGAACATGTCCCAGGTAAATCTTAATCAAAGATTGGCAGGCAAACTGTAGAAGAACAATAAAGAGATGTATTGCTGAAAAAAGAGAGGTGCTCTTGAAGTTTTTCATCTTGCACTCATCAGATTAGATAAGAATACCAATTATTATTTCTGTACCATAAAAGTTCATTCCTACCAAATGACGGTAAAGAGAACGTGGTTTGGATATAATCAAGGAATATTCCCATGAGAGAGATTATTAGAGGAATAAAAGCTGAGAATCCTTGAAAGAGATAGAAAGGAAGGTGAAGGAGAAATAAATGTGTATATAACAGATGTCAGGTTGAGAATCAGGCTGAATGTGGAAAGTTCAGATAGGAAGTGAACAAAGAAGTCAGTGTGGCAAAGGGAGGGAGGGCTAGCAACTAATATAAAAGGGGAAGCCTGAAGTCTTCCAAAAAGGCTTGCAAAAAGAGGAATGGGGCCAATTAGGGACCAAAAAGCAGATCAACAGATGGAAGCTTAGATCATGGCCGTGGTATTAAATGTATATTTTTTTACCAAGGAGGAAGATACTGCTAAATAAATTGGAAACAAAGGAAATAGCTGAGAAAAGTGGGTTAAACATTAATAAGCATCAGTTTAAAAATGTCAACATTTCAAATATTATACCTTTGTTCAAAAAGAGGTGTGAGGATAAAACCAGCAACAACATGTCAGTCAGTGGGAATGCTTTGAGAAAGAGTATCTCAGGAAGAAATTAACAATCTGGAGGACAAGCGTGGGTAATTGAATAAACCAGCATGGATTTGTTAAAGGCAAAATGAGTTGAATTAATTTGATTGAGCTTTTTGATGAAGTAACAGAGAGGGGTTGATGAGGGTTAAATGATTGCTGTGGCGTACATGGGCTTCCAAAAGATGTTCTCAAAGTGTTACATGTAAAGTTAAAGCCCATGCAATAGAAGAGACAATGGCATCATGGATACACAGTTGGCTGAGTAACAAGAAATGGAGAGTAATAGTGAATGGTTATTATGGACTGGAGAATGTTTACAGTGGGCTTCCCCATGCCTGAAATTGGACAACTTCATTTCTTGACATCTGTTAGTGACTTAGACTTGGGTGTATGACGCATAATTTCAAAATTTTCAGATGGCACAGAACTTAGATGTATTGTGGATGGTGAGAAAGATAGTGATGGACTTCAGGAGGACACAGACAGCCTTGCGGAATGGACAGGCATGTGTCAAATGAATTCTAAGGCAGTGATGTGTGAAGTGATGCATTTTCATGGGAAGACTGAGGAAAGGCAGTGTAAAATAACAGATACAATTCTAAACCGGGTGCAGGAACAAGGAGACCTGGCAATACAGGTGCACAAATTATTGAAGGTGGCTGGGCAGGTTGAGAAAGTGCTTAAAAAGGAATATGGGATCCTGAGCTTTATACGTAGAGACACAGAATATAAAAACAAGAAAGTTACAATGAAACTGTATAAAACTTTGATTTGGAATATTGTGTTCAATTCTAGTCACTACACTTCAGGAAGGATGTGAAGACTTCAAAGAGGGTGCAGAAAAGATTTACAAGAATAGTCCCAGGGATAAGAGACTTCAGTTACGTGGATAGAAAGGAGAACACTTGGGTTTCACTCCTTAGAGAAGGGAAGATTGATAAATAATTCAAAAAGATGAGAAATAGAGAGACCAAAACTGTTCCCTTTAGTGGAAAGTTTGAGAACCAGAGGACATGTGATTGGGCGTAAGGAAATATCAGGCGAGATTTTGAGCTTGCGTCCTCCATCCGCGGCAGTGGTGGCGGGTTGAGGGCTCAAGATCTGGTGAAACTCGAGAATCGCAACTCTCACTGGTGAGATAGTGATTTCTGATTTTCACCACCCCTTGCCGGCCATGTAACCCTGTTCATACCCATAATGACTGTGAACCTGATTATAATATATTTCAATATATTTGAATAACATTAAACACCACCCTCGCCACATGATCCCCCAGCAGTATTTTCAAACCTCGCTGGTGTGACGTCACGTTGACGAGGTTTACATCAGGTTCACTTGGACGTGAACCTGTCATGGGCATGCCCCATGGGATATAAAGTTGAGTATAGCACCCCCTCCCCCCACCCCACAGGGTCAGACAGTGCCCTGGCACTGCCCCTTGGTGTGGAGATGCCGGCGTTGGACTGGGGTGAACACAGTAAGAAGTCTCACAACACCAGATTAAAGTCCAACAGGTTTATTTGGTAGCAAATACCATAAGCTTTCGGAGCGCTGCTCCTTTGTCAGATGGAGTGGAAATGTGCACATTTGAGAGCACATTTCCACTCCATCTGACGAAGGAGCAGCGCTCCGAAAGCTTATGGTATTTGCTACCAAATAAACCTGTTGGACTTTAACCTGGTGTTGTGAGACTTCTTACTGTACTGCCCCCTGGCACAGGTTTGCACTGCCAGGTTGGCGCCATGGCAACCTGCCAATCTGTGCAAGGGGACAGAGTGGGAGCAGTGGGAGACCTGTGATGGCTGTTTGGTGGGGAGGGAAGGGAGTCCGATGTCAGCGATGTTCATGGGAATGGTGGGGGCGGGGGCGGGGGGGGGGGGGGGGGGACGCTGTTGACATTGACTCTTTTAGTGGGGTGGAGGGGTGGAGAGAAATGCCAGCACTAATCGGGAGGGTGCGGTAGAGATGCCGTCTTTGATGCGGGGATAGGGAGAGCTCTCAGACCTCTATGATGGGGTACAGGTTTTTTGGGGGGTCACCCTTTAAAAACTGCGCCCTGATCCCAGTGCAGCCAACTTTGCCAGCATGTTTAGGCCCCACCCCTCAGCATGATGGCATGAAACATCCCCCCTCACCCTGTTTTTTTTTTACAAAGTGCCATAAGATCTGGAAAGGGAACCAGCCTGCTGTTTCTCTGGAGTCAGACCCTGACACTTTGCCATTTTTTGGTAAGATTCCACCCATCCTCTTTATGGAGTGAGTATCTGGAATACGCTGCCTGGGAGTGTGGTTGAGGGCAAATTCAATCCTGGCTGACAATAGTGAAATGGATGAGCACTTGAAGAGAGAATTATTGCAAACCTATGGGGTTAGGGCAAAACACTGAGGCTGTCTGAGTTGCTTTGCAGAGAGCCTGCACAGCCAGTTATGTCTGTTATTATTCTATGGTTTGATAGTTCTACAATTCTAATCCCCCAATTCCTTGCTGCTGAAACCTGTGACTCAGTCTGACCCACTACCAGACCTCTATACCAGAGGGCCACTGTGATGCAACTCTTCACCTAAGGGTTGTTAGGTCTTGTTAGTTGCATTATAATGAGGCCTGCGGCCCAAAGTCTGGAGAGCCTAGGGCCTCACCACTCAGAGACAGGTCAAAAATTAGTCTGTCCAGGTTACTGGACAGTGCTTTGCATGGGAAAGACAGACGGATCTACATTTTCCTTTCTTTCATCAGAGTCTTTCTTTCTGGCAGCCTGCCAACTCTTGAGGGAATGGTTTGTTCCTCGGTGGTCAACCATGTGCTTAAAATTGCCTGGTGTGGCTCAGTAACCCCACTCTGACACGGCAGTCTCGGCAGGTGAAGGCATGGGCATGAGTATGTGCAGGACTGCTGGTCAGCTTCCTCTGAGCTCTCCACAGGATGTTACATTGCTGTTGAAATATCTCACCCCAAGCTTCCGTTGGTATTCAAACCTTGAGCACATTGGCAAAATAGCAAGAATATTATTTGCCTGACAAAATTTCTGACTGGAAGCGGCGGTTACAGTGTGGAGGGAGGGGAGGCGGGCGGGGGGAGTGTGTGCGAGTGTAGTACAGGGTGCAAACTGGGCAGAGTACAGTGTTTTCAGTTCACTACCACTCAATTTGCATGTTGGAATTGGCATAAACTCAAGCAGAAAGTTTAAGTCAAGGTGTATGCCTTTCAAGTGCACTTGCTACTGAACATGAGCATGCCAGTGCATCCATGGTGGTGATTTGCTTTCTGTTTCATGTCTTGCCACTTGTAATAGGCCCCGGATCAAACGCATATCTCAAGGGTAGTGCACTTGGAAATTGCATGACTAGTTACTGTACATCCTCCTGCATTGATGTTTCCTTAAGCTTAAACTGAACTTTGTCAGGATGTCTTGTAAGACAACACAACGAAATTAAGCATCATGTAAGCAGAATGTTACCTCGACAGCTGTTCCAGATTTGCAGAGCTTCAAGCTCACCTATTAGGCAACGTGTATTCTTTCAGCCTCCTCCATCCTGGAGGTCATCAACCTGAACCGTTAACTCTGTTTCACTCTGTACAGATACTACCTGACCTTTCCAGCATTTTCCCTTTGTATTCCCTCCAGGCCGCTTTATAGGTGCCACTCTTTGCCAAAGGGCGACTCCCTACTGTAAACAGAAAGACACCACGCTTGTTTGCAGGATCTCGTTTAACAGTTCCTAATCGTCATTCAGTGGAGCGCGCAGTTGCTGCACACTTTTTTCCCTTCTTTACAATATAGCTTTAAGGATGACAAGCAACCACTTAAGAGCTGCATTTCCTGCAGTCAACCCGATCCTTAAACCAGAGACGTTTCCAGCATGATGTTCGCTAGGGACACTGGAAATGCATTTAAATGAACTAACTTTGAAGCGTTCAGATTTATTCACTACAGTATAGGCAGTTGCAGTGGCCATGGGGGGTTGCTTAGTCCATTGTGGATTGGAATGTAAATTCCTGCTGGAAATTCATTTCCTTCCATTGTGTAAATAGGAGAAAAAGACAAGACGAGAAAAATTCTTACCCTGTCTTAGAATGGTTTCGAGAGAGGATGCTGTTCTAAAAGAACAAAGAAAATTACAGCACAGGAACAGGCCCTTTGGCCCTCCAAGCCTGCACTGACCATGCTGCCCGACTGAGCTAAAACCCCCTACCCTTCCGGGGATTATATTCCTCCATTCCCATCCTATTCATGTATTTGTCCAGATGCCCCTTAAAAGTCACGACCGTATCTGCTTCCACTACCTCCCCTGGCAGCGAGTTCCAGGCACCCACCTCTGTGTAAAAATAAAGTATTCCATATCTGAAACCTAAGGAACCCTTCAATTTTACAGTCTTTATCTCAATTGATTTTTTTGCAATTTTGCCTTTCGTAACAGCTCATGGAAACAAGAAATCTAAAGAAGGTGTCCTGTGTCTCTGACATTTGTCTGCCCAGAATAACGGATTTGAACTTTCTCAAATTTTGCCAACCCTAACACTATGTTTGAGAATTAGAAAGTAGCAAGGAAAGATTGCACAAATAATGGCCAGAATTTTCCAGCTCTTCTCACCGATGAGATCTTCCAATCCTGCCGATGTGAATGGAGTTTTAAATTGCTTGCCAGCCCCACCACAGGGGAAACCTGCCGCAGGAAGGCTAGAAACGTATAAATTGGGAGACAAAGGCCAGTGCTTTTAATTGATCTGAAAGGTTTTTTGCTCCACTGAATTTTGGCTGTGTTGACCAATTATCTCGAAACTGCTAAGCTTAACTTCGAGAGGCACACAATAGAGATAGCAGTGAACCCCTTTAAGGGGTGAGATTTTTGGGCGATCATGTGACCCGTTTGGCCAATCGGGCTGAAGCCTGTGAATCTTGGGGCTAAACACAGGGCTTTCTCTAGCAGTCCAGCACTTGGAGTCAAACGAATTGGCATCATCATTCTCACCCCCTGTAAAGTGTTGTTAATAAATAGTTTTTTTGTTACTCCTCTTGGTGGTTTTCACTCCTTCTAGGATACTACAACAGGAACTGGATATACTTCCCTTTGCATTGTCCCAGCTTCAGACCCCAGCCTTATTGGAGGGTACCTTGCTGCATCAACCTCATATTTTCATCTCAACAACCATATTATCTGAGTGGGGGTGCGGAAGTAATGCTACATTTTGAATAGCTTCTGTTGTGCACTGGCAATAAATTGGATCTGTGTTGAAATTATTCACGTTCATTTCATGAATGACCTTTAAAGACTGTGTGTAGTGGAACATTTCATTCTTTCAGTTTTGGCTGGATTTAAAGTTCCCTGTGGTTAACTGAGACTTCCAACCATTCCCTTGGAAATTATTTTCTGAATCGTTATTCCTATCCATGTTCTATTTATTGTACAAATTGAAACTCAATGTACAAATAATCAGGTCCATCCACGTCAGGGCTTTTGTATAAGATGGCATTAGGGTGGATACTAGTTGTGACAAGCAAGAGAGGGTCAGGGCAGGTGGTTAAAAAGAAATCATCAGACACATTCCAATCCATTGCTAAGCATCTTAGAGGTCTATAAAATAATGAGGGGCACAGATCAGCTAGATCATCAATATCTTTCCCCAAAGGTAGGGGAGTCTAAAACTAGAGGGCATCTAGAGGGTTTAAGGTGAGAGGGGAGAGATACAAAAGTGTCCAGAGGGGCAATTTTTTCACTCAGTGGGTGGTGAGTGTCTGGAACAAGCTGCCAGAGGTAGTAGTAAAGGCTGGTGCAATTTTGACTTTTAAAAAGCATTTAGACAATTATATGGGTAAGATGGGTATAGAGGGATATGGGCCAAATGCGGGCAATTGGGATTAGCTTAGGGATTTTAAAAAAAGGGCGGCATGGACAAGTTGGGCCAAAGGGCCTGTTTCCATGCTGTAAACCTCTATGACTCTATGACCTAGTTTAAATCTAATAGTTGTCAGCAGGGTTTCCCATGCAACATGGCAGCCAATTGGAGAGAAGTCAGTTCCCAGAGGTAGGTGATTTTTACATCACTGTTTGTGGACCGAATGAAGGAGGAGGCATGCCCTGGTCCCTCAAGCAAATCTTGTGCTCATAGTTTCACCTCATTGCTGTGATTCACCCAACACCCTCCAACCCAACCAGTGATCCTGCAGCTCTTGTCCCATGATCTTTTGGACCCGTGCTCATTTGACCGCTGCCTTCAGCCCATGATCTTGCATTCCTTCCCCCCCCCCCCCCCCCCCCCCCCCGCCCCCCCACCCCCAACAAACACCCCTCACCTTCCACCACCACTTTACCCGACCTTTCTCTCCCTTTCTCCCAATTGCTGGTCTGAACGCAACCCACCATTCAACACCAACCTGTTTCTGATTGCTGTAGGTCATTTATTGACTACAACCTTCAGTCTCTGGCTGCCAGACAACCTCAGTCTGGCTGACTGGCAGGCAGCAACCTGTATAAGTCAAAAATTAGGTCCTGCCCTTAGCATTGACAGAATTGCCACTGTTCACTCACTACTCCATCTCCACATACATATCGGGGCCATGGCCTCTGGTCTACTGAGTTGACAGAGATGGTGTTGTTAAAAGCTTCAGTGCATGTCGTTAAATCGAGTTAGAGTTTCTGGTTAATGCTATTGACTCAAGTTGCTTTGAGAAAGCAGAAACTCTTATGAAAGTTGATTTGCATCTTTTAATTCAGTTGTAACAACAAGTTCCATATCTTTGCTTCACAATAAATCACAATATCCAATACAGTATTTTCTCCACAGAAAAATGTTTGATCAGAGATATTTTTTGAAATTTATTTCCACTTAATTTGCTACTGGTAGACAATTTCCGACATCAGGATTTTTGTGAATATGGCCATTCTTCGAATCACTTTCCCTGCTTTATGTGGCTGGTTTCCTGTCTTTGTATCTCATGTGCTGTATCACACTGGGCCTGTACCTACCACATAACTTTGGCTCTGAGCTACCCCTTGGGGCTTCGGTAGATGTAATGGCATTGGAAATTGTATTTTTTGACTATTGTGACTGAGGAGAGGTAGTGTTCCTCTGAGATAAAGGCAAAGAAAATGCTCCCTACATATCTGCTGGCCTACCAGTCTCACATTGGCTTCATTCAGCCAGGAGGAATTTCTCCTCACCTGCGGATGTAATCCTCACCCCTGAGATGGACAGCCAGGCAGGGAGCCAGTGAGGCAGGTGTGGCACGGTGCCTCACAGCGCCAGGGACCGGGATTCAATTGGATTACTGTCTTTGTAGGGTTTGCACATTCTCCCCGTGTCTATGTGAGTTTCCTCTGTGTGCTCCAATTTCCTCCCACAGTCCAAAGATGTGCAGGTTAGGTAGATTGGCCAAGCTAAATTGCCCCTAAGTGTCCCAAGATGTGTAGGCTAGGGAGACTAACAGGATAAATATGTGGGATAAGGGGATAGGGCCTGGGTAAAATGCGGAGAGTCAGTGCGAACTCAATGGGCTGAATGGCCTCCTTCCACACTGTAGGGATTCTGTGTCCTTCTCATATAATCAGGTAGGAAGGTGTGGGTCAGAGATCCCCACCGACTTTCCCACTCTCCCCGATTAAATCTGGGGTGGGCAGGATTGAGATTAACCCTTTCAGCTGGTGGTCACAAAAAGACCACCGAAAGGCCTCACTCCATTTTGTTGGTAGAAGTTGGGACAATAGCATGCACCCATGCCCAATGGAGAGACACTCTGGTGGCAAGAGCCATACTCGCAATAAGACCCCTGTCAGCTATTAGAACTAACATCCCACCACCCCCACTCCACCCCCAACCCTGTCGCCCTTGCTTCCTCACTAGGGCCTCTCCAAGTGGTTACAGTGTTCCTGCTCCAGCTCCAGCAATGACCTGGAGTGGTACTGGCAGTGGCCACCTCTCCTGATGGCATTGCTGGTACTGCTCTGATTGGGGAAGCAGGAAATTCCCCTGAAATACAGCGGAGCCCCCAATGTCAACCCAACAGGTGCCTAATTGCTGTTAAACTGGGTTGTGGGGGTGTCTTGGAGTGGCTGCAACAGGATTGCCACAAGCTGGTGGACAGGCCCATAACTGTGAGCAATAACTCCCACCCATTGGATGGGATTTTCCAGCCTCGCTCGCCCCAAAACTGGAAAATTCTGCCCGACGTCAACGGACTTTTCCATGGTCCGCTCCTCGCCCGTTCCGATTCCTGTGACAGGCGGGACGGTAAAATTCCGGCCATTGTCTCAATTATCACCAACAAGAGGCGTGTAATATTTAGCATTGAATTAGGGTTAATCTTTCTTTTTGAGTAGGCGCCTCTCATCTTCATCAAATCTATCTGTATTTTACCTCATCAATTTGTCAGACCCTTATGAATTCCTCATGCCAGCTCGATTGTGTGTCGCAAGTTACTTGTGATTTTGGAATTCAGATACTCCAGCAAAGTCCACATAGACACTAGCATATGCCATATTCTCATTCTAAATTTTTTGAATAATGCCTTGGAAGAATAAGTGAAATAAACCTAAGGATCTTTAATTTCTAAATCTCAGAGTGATTCTATGAATTGCAAAATACAATGCTTTTAATTAATGAATAAAGTTGGTTTGTATAAGAAATTTTTTGGGGTATTGAAAGAAGTTGCGAGCTACTCTGCCTATATGAAAAAAGTACATTTTACCTTGCCTAACTCCTGAATAATGCCAGTGATCCCTTTTGGCTCATTTCTTATTGGAACTGCATAAATAGTTAGAAGTACATTCATTCCAAAGTCTTTCTAAACTAAGATTCAAAAAACAGCAGTTTAATTTAAAATGCTACTTTCTTCCATCTCTGAGGAAGAATATCCGAGGTATTGAGTCAGATTTTCAAACAGCTACAGATTGGGACCAATTATGGGCTGAGATTTGTAAATTACAGTCCCTGAGATCAACTCATGATCTTAATATCTCTGGAACAGTTTGTGATTTTTCAGGTAGGTCCTTTAAAGGGTGCGGCACTCACAGTCACTGAAAATGGATTCAACTAAGCTTCTTTTGACTCATCCAAGAGATGTGAGCATCGTTTATTACCCATCCCTATTTTCCCTTGAACTGAACGGTTTGCTAAGCCATTTCAAAGGGTATTTAAGAGTCTAGCACATGGTTGTGGATCACATGTAGGTCAGACCAGGTAAAGATGGCAGATTTCCTTCCCTAAAAGATATTAGTGAACCAGATCAGTTTTTACAACAATTGACAATGGTTTTGTGGTCATTGTTAGACCTTTAGTTCCAGATTTTTATTGAATTCAAGTTTCACCATCTGTCATGGTGGGATCCAAACCCAGGTCCCCAGACCATTACCCTGGATCACTAGATTACTAATCCAGTAACAATGTTACATCACCACCACCTTCACAACCACCTATCTCTGAATTTAACATTGTGGATATATAAACTCTTTTTATAATTTCAGTGTGTTCTATTAGTTGAAAAAGTTATATCATTCTTTCATAAAATGGTATAATTTCTAGTTTTTATATAATGTTCATGCACAGTAAATTAATATAAAGAATGATGAGCCTTTGGAGTACACATCATTGTATGCTAATCTATGTAAATTGTGGCTAATTTTACACTGGAATTATATCATGAGATTCCACGAACAGGCTCTGACTTGTGACAACTACCAGAAGCAGACTAGTGCCAAAGAAACAATGACATAGGGTGGCACGGTGGTTAGTAGTGCTGCCTCACAGCGCCAGGAGTCTGGGTTCAATTCCGGCCACGGGTCACTGTGTGGAGTTTGCATATTGTCCCCATTTCTGTGAGGGTTTCCTCCGGGTGCTCCGATTTCCTCCCACAGTTCAAAGATGTGCGTGTTAGGTGGGTTGGCCATGCTAAATTGACTCTTGGTGTCAGGGAGGCTAGAGGGGTAAATGCGTGGGGTTATAGGGATAGGACCTGGATGGGATTGTTGTCGGTGCAGACTGGATGAGCTGAATACTCTAGGATTCTATGATAACATATAGACTGTTGGATTAGTGGACAGTGTTTCTGCAAACTCCTGTTCCAGCAGAAGCATCAGACTCTAAGTGCCGAGATTTAGAAATGCGGGGTGCACTGTCTATGAACCTCTAAGGTCACAAGTGCAGCAGCTCAAGTTTCTGATATTGGGTCTCATCAGCTCGCACTGGAATGCCAGCTGGAAAACTATCCTCTGAATGTCTGTGGCACTGAGTCCTGCAGTTGCCAGTGAGGGAGGTCAGTTAGATCAGACAGCACGCAGAAGTAACACAGATGCCTTCTTCGATCACTCATCAGTATTGGAATGCAGCATCAGCTGGAGATTGGGGAGAAATATTTTTCAATGCTATGGTATTTGAGCTTAAGTTTATTTATTAATGATACAAGTAGGCTTACATTAACACTGTTACTGTGAAAATCCCCCAGTCGCCACACTCTGGTGCCTGTTCGGGTACACTGAGGGAGAATTTAGCATGGCCAATGCACCTAATCAGCATGTCTTTTGGACTGTGGGAGGAAACCAGAGCACCCAGAGAAAACCCACGCAGACACGGGGTGAACGTGTAGACTCCACGCAATCACCCAAGCCGGGAATCGAACCTGGGTCCCTAGCGCTGTGAGGCAGCAGTACCGACCACTGTGCCACCGTGCCGCCAATAAACGTTTATGAACATGCAGATTCACTCCTTCCTTAACATTTGGCTACTTTTTGAGCACTGGCAAATGATTATGAAATTTAGTGCTCATTTTCCAGGAGTTACTCATGATTTACAGAGACTTGAGAGACTCGAGGGAAGAGATAGCATGAAAGAATCCCAGCAATCAGATTCATTAACTTGTGTTTGAAGTATAGGATTGTGCGCAGAAAAAAATGCCATTATTTGACTCTTAAGTTGCAACTTGGATAATTTTCAGTTTTGTATTCTGTATTATAATTAAAATAGAAATTTGCAACTAGCTGATTGTTTGGCATCTTGTGGAGATTGTATCATGAGGTTACAGATCAATAGAGTTAGCTATTCATCTGCTATATTACCTGGAATATGAAGGCTATGATTTGAAGAACTTAACCAGTACTAAAAACCACTATTTGGAATATCTTGATCCCAAGGCTGCTGTTAGTCCTCTCAGTGGCAAAAAAAAAACACAAACCATCTGTGGAAAAATTCCAAAACTGTAATTGTGAAAGAAAATGACAGACATTTAGAGTATTTCACAGAACATTGAACTTTTGCTGAATGTGAAAGCTGACAAAGCTCTCTCTACTTGAACTTGTATTGTTTTGGAATTTCATGCAGTGGGCATCAAAATCCAGACATGTTTTGAATCAAAACCTGCCAGATTGCTGTTTTTTTTATAAT
The DNA here is from genome assembly GCF_964213995.1 of Mustelus asterias. Taxonomy (NCBI): domain Eukaryota; kingdom Metazoa; phylum Chordata; class Chondrichthyes; order Carcharhiniformes; family Triakidae; genus Mustelus; species Mustelus asterias. Next base: position 19,120,800 of record NC_135804.1, on the reverse strand, counting down.
TCATTCATGGGATGTGGGCACCACTGGCTAGGCCAGCATTTATATTGCCCCTGGGAAGGTGGTGCACGACCTGCTTCTTGAACTGCGGCAGTCTGTGTGATGTAGGTGCAGCCACAGTGCTGTTCGGGAGGGAGTTCCAGGATTTTGACCCAGTGACAGTGAAGGAAACAGCGATATATTTCCAAGTCAGGGTGGTGTGGTTTGGAGGGGAACTTCCAAACGGTGGTGTTCCCATGCATCTACTGCCCTTGTCCTTCTGGGTAGTAGAGGTCTGGGGGTTTTGGAAGGTGCTGTAAGCAGATTGGATGAGTTGCTGAAGTGCATCACATCTATATATGGCACACATGGCTGCCACTGTGTGCATCAGTGGTGGAGAGAGTGGATAGGGCACCAAGCAAATGGGCTGCTTTGTCCTGAATTGTGTTGGGCTTCTTGTGTATTGGAGCTGCACTCATCCAAGCAAGTGGAGAGTATTCCATCACTCTCCTGACTTGGGCCTGGTAGACGATGGAGTCAGGAGGTGAGTGACTCACTGCAGAATTCCCAGCTTCTGGCCTGCTCTTGTTGCCACGGGATTTATATGGCTGGGCCAGTTCAGTTGCTGGTCAATGGTAACTCCCAGGATGCTGATGGTGGGGGATCCACCGATTGTAATCCAGTTGAATGCCATGGGGTGGTGGTTAGATTTTCTATAGTTGGTCATTGCCTGGCACCTGTGTGGCATGAATGTTAATTGCCTCTTACCAGACCAAGCCTGAATGTCATCCAGATCTTCCTGCATATGGACAGGGACTGCTTCAGTATCTGAGGAGCTGTGAGTGGTGCTGAATATCCCTGTGGAGAAAACATCAAACAATTATGGTTGGAATTTTCACGTCCCACCCACCACAGAAATCGAAGTGGGGGGGCGAGGTGGGGGGAACCATGCAAAAGTCCGTTGACCTCGGGTGGGATTTTCCAGTCCTGGGGCGAGCGTGGCTGGAAAATCCCACCCTTAATGTTGATGAAATGATGATGTAACATCACTTGATTGAGTAATAGAGATCTGCAAGGAAGAGACATTCCAGCCTTGTGCAGAGGTCCCAACACATATCTAGTAGCTGTAAGTGAAGAGTAATGGTTTAACAAAGTATAGTCTCAAGCAGCTTACTCTGGGAGAATAGACAAGCCCCAAAGAATCCGATCTAGATCCCAAACTAACAACAAAACATCCCCGACTTTTACCTTTTTGATGGAGGGAATTTATTACAATATTAAAATACTTAATTGTTTTAAACATCTCTATTTAATGCCCCCACCTCCTCACTTCCAGTGCTGTAAGGTGATCAATCCCGTTTCTCTAGTCTCTCTGTCTCGGCGTCATTTTCAGCCATGTTTTTCTGAATGCTGTCCATGGCCTTAGACATCTTTCCTAAAGTGAGGCGCCCAGAATTGGACATTTTACTTCAGCTGACGTCTAACCAGTGATTTATAAGGATTTAGCATAACCCCTTTGCTTTAGAAGGGACAGGTATCAGATTATTAAGGTGGAACATTGAAAATTACAGTCAGCCGCTCAAGTGTGTTAAGAACGTTTTTGTGAAGCTGTTAAATTATATTTTCAAGCTTCTTTTTCTGGGAAGATGAGAAAAGAAAGTAATGCATTTAGTATTATAGTGAATGATCCAGAAACAGACTGGTTGCATGGTTGAGAAAGCAAAGGTAAATTGAAAAAGGATGTTGAAATCCTAAGTTAAATAAGGCAGAAAGGGGAAAATTGAAGTATATTTAAAAAGGAATGTGGTCAGAAAATAAATTGACTGCAGAAAATGAAAATTCCATTATCCTTGCGTTCACCGCAATCTTCAGTTCTATTCAGAATTAAGCTTTTTTGTGAAAGCTGATAAGATGCCACAGAAAACCTATAACACCATCATAAGCCTCTCATAACACATTTCCTTGAAAGAATTTTATATAAGAACTACTTCATATTGTTAGACAGTAATTTCATGTTGGCATAATGTTTTGCTCCTGGCTAACAGCTTGCCTTTGGTTCTCAGTGCAGTAAGTGGAACCAAAGTTGTTTGGGGCATGTCTCCACTCTACTTTTTGTAAATTTGGTGTTACAATGTGGTGAACATAACGTCATTTTCTTTTTAATGTTAATTTATGGGATGTGGGCGTCGATGGCTGGGCCAACATTTATTGCCCATTCCTGAGGGCAGTTAAGAGCCAACCACATTGCTGAGAGTCTGGAGTCACACATAGGCCAGACCAGGTGAGGACGACAGATTTCCTTCCCTAAAGGACATTTAGTATTTACGACAAGGACGGCACAGTGGTTAGCACTGCTGCCTCACAGAACCAGGGACCTGGGTTCAATACCGGCCTTGGGTCATTGTCTGTGTGGAGTCTGAATGTTCTCCCCATGTCTGTGTGGGTTTCCTCCGGGTGCTCCGGTTTCCTTCCACATTCCAAAGATGTGCAGGTTAGGTTGATTGGCCATGCCAAATTGCCCCTTACTATGAGGGGGATTAGGAGGGTAAATATGTGGAATTACATGGATAGGGCCTGGGTGGGATTGTTGTCAGTGCAAGTGCGATGGGCTGAATGATCTCCTTCTCTGGTAATTCTATGATTCTATGATAAACGACAATGATTTGTGATCATCATTAGACTTTTAATTCCAGATTTTAATTGAATTCAAATTTCACCATTTGCCGTGGTGGGATTCGAACTTGGGTCCCCAGAGCATTACTCTGGGTCTCTGGATTACTAGTCCAGTGGCAATACCACTACACCACTGCCTCTGCATTTGGGTTCAAACCTTGTCAAGCAAAGGCTTCTTATAACTGATAATTATTTGAGATCCCTAGTGGAATAAGTTCCATACAGTCTTGCTTCAACTCCCTATGCAGTTGAGTCCATAGAAAAAAAACTATCCATTAGCATTATTTGCTTCTGAATTAGCATTAATTGGACAATATTATGCAGGGAGTCCGTAAAGGTAACAGGTAAAAAGATCTCATCGCAACTTTGGGTTAAGGAAATATCTGTGTTATCCGGGTTTTGATGCCCTGACAAATAAATGTTGAACCAGATAAAATGCTCAACATGCTGGTTTAACTTCTCTCTATGGATCAGCCTGGCATTTTATCCTTCCTGGAGAAGGTCAGGGGACAAGTGCCTGACTTGCCTCACTGAACATTTAACCCAGATTGGATCAAAATTAATTTAATTTACAAACCTGTGATTAAATTATTCTTGAGCTGCTAAATGAATGAGTCAACTCTTTCTTATGAAATCGCCAGTGAAGGTGCCAGGTCAGAAGACACACACTAAGCATTACTGGTTACTAATTGCAACTTAAAGTTTAATATGCAAAGGCTTAGCAGATTTGCATCAAAGTAAACAGAGTTATCTGGTATTAATTAATGGACACAGTTCATAGAATAATAGAATCCCTACAGTGCAGAAGGGGGCCATTCGGCCCATCGTGCTTGAATCGACAACAATCAGACCCAGGCCTAATCCGTAACCCTACGTATGACATGAAGGGGCAATTTAGTATGGTCAATCAACCCAACTTGCACATCTTTGGATTGTGGGAGGAAACCAGAGCACCCGGAGGTGTGACACGGGGAGAACATGCAAACTCCACACAGTCACCCAAGGCCGGAATTGAACTCAGGTCCCTGGCGCTGTGAGACAGCAGTGCTAACCACTGTGCCGCTGTGCTGCCCTAATTTAGTAAACTGTGGTAAATGTTACATCAATTAGTTGATGTCCCACTGCAACTTGACAGAAAAATGACAGTATCACTGAATTATTTGGCAATCTATTTTAGACCCATTTTAAGGCATTTCCCTTATGGACCTTAAAGGTACCTATTGAGCAATTTATGGGACACAGTTCCTACATCAAGCATCTCCACTCATCTAACCAGAAAAAACCCAGGGGTATAATGGGACAAAGAGAAAAAAACAGTGCTTGATGCCTTCCATACCTGAAGCATTTTACTTCTAAAATGTTAAGTGAACTCAAATTTCAATCAACCATCTCTCTAAACATTTTTTAACCACTCGAGCTTTTGTTTTAATCTATATAAGAACACCTTGACATGTCTTGCAAAGAATAGAATCCCTACGGTGCAGAAGAAGGCCATTCAGCCCATCGAGTCTGCACCGACCACAATCCTACCCAGGCCCTATTCCCACAACCCCATATATTTACCCTGCTAATCCCCTAACACTAAGGTCAATTTAGCATGGCCAATCAACCTAATCTACCCATCTTTGGACTGTGGGAGGAAACTGGAACACCCGGAGGAAACCCACGCTTACAAGGGGAGAACGTGCAAACTCTGCACAAACATTAACTTGAGTCCAGAATTGAACCCGGGTCCCTGGCGCTGTGAGGCAACAGTGCTAATCATTGTGCCACCATGCTGCCCCATGTATAGATACAAGTTATTGGTGTTGTTGCATTGCTGTACTTGTTGCGGATATTGGAAGTATAACAATTTGGCAGACAGCAAGTGCATCTTACACAATAGTGGATGATACCAACGGTAATGAGAGTCCGAACCTCTAATTTCAGTCCTCTTTAGAAGAAGGACTAATTGAACCTTCCCTTGAGCCCTCAAATAGGTGTTGCAACCTCAGACAAATAGCTGGCGCATTCTAATGAATCTTTAAGAGATTGTGGCTGTCCAAAAAGTTTGTGCCGTCACCATTATCATCCAGTTCCTCACCAGAGTGACTGTGCACTTACTTTGGCTTTCAAGTGATCTTGAAAATAGGAAAATAGTTTCCTCTTGGTGTTCTTGTATTTCATTGAGAAATGACCACAAAGCATTTTAACATCAGATGATTTCACATAGCTTCTCTTTCTTTCTTTGACCAATACCGCGATACTTTTGATCTTCAATGGTTTGCCTTTGAGATGCTTCCTCTCACTTCGAGATGCATTTTGCCAACAGCCATGGTGTCTGTTGAGTTGATAAATATTGAAAGCTTGATTCACAGTTTCTGATCACAAGAAATTCTGCTGGAGAATTGCGAGTAGCAGATGTACTGAACTAGGACGATTCCTGTTTTCATGATTTTCCTCCAGCATTGATAATACAAATAACTTCCCCAGTGTTTTCATAAAGCAGTATAGTTTTAGAATTGGCTTTTCAGTTAATAAGATTCTGGCCCAGATCTTCCTGTTGCCAAATAGTCGGAGACTAGATGCAGCCCAAGACACACTAAGGGATGCAAAGACTCTGGGACTTGCCCACAAAGTTAGGACTTGTGGTGGGTAATTCCCCTGTTCCCCAGGCCACTCCGATAAAGTTTCCAATTCTGAATTAGAATCGGAGTTTGGACAATTCCAACTTACTTACCTGGATAGTTACCCAGGAAATGTTGGACAGAAAAATCCTAGTCTAACTCCTGGGTAATTATACAACTGACAGTCTCCCCCACCCTGCCTTGACTCATGCCCTGACCTCCCAAATTCCCCTCCCTAAACTTTGACTCCTACTGGCAGCTGACCTGACTGGAGCTCATCCCCCAACTCACCCCTCGACCCCGACTCCCTTCCCTGATCCTTTGACTCCCTTCCTGACCCAACCTATCCTGACCTCATCACTCGGTTCCCTCTTCAACCCCTCTTCTAACGCCCCCGACCCTCTGATGCCCTGACACCTGAGACCCAACCTGACTAACTCCCACCACACAAGTATCCCTCACCTCCCCCTAACACCCTGATTCCCTCCCCCCATGACCTCCCAACTGTCTCCAACTCTCTCCAGCCTGACCTGGCCTCACCACCCAATTCTCCCTACCCCCCTTATCCACTTATCTTACCCTCCATATGCCCTTACCCACCTTTGCCCTTACCTATTTACCTTACCCATGCTATCCCTTACCCGTTTTACCCACTTACCTTCTCTCCATAGATTTTCAAGAAGGTTTGGGATATTTAAACTCTTTACTTACCAGAATGCAGTAGCTGGTGCTATAAATGGGGGCGGGGGGGGGGGGGGGGGGGGGGGCGGTTGACCTTCTTCCCTCAATGGTCCAGCATTAGGAAGAAGCAGTTCCATTTCAGGTATGCTCCACATTTCTGGACAAGCTAGGGTCGGACGTGTAGTTGAGAATTCTGATTAATTCTAAATACCCAACATGAAGATAATTAGCAGCTAATGTTTTAATATGTGGTTTGAGAGTAATACAAAATATCTAAGTAACATATTAATAATGTCTGTAAGAAATGAATTTATAACATGCCAGTTAAAAGAAAAATGTATTCATGAAAGATACCAGCACAAGTCAGGCACAAATTATGCAACAAAGTAAATTACCCACGTATATCCAGGCCGGGGGATAATGCCAAATGATAAAGGTGCCTTCATTTGGTATTAGAGCTGGTTTTAACTGGTTGGAGAAATTCTGAATGGTAAGAAGCCATTTTTGGGAGAGAACTTCTATAAAATGGACAGACGAATGACAGATCGATATTTTAAGTGTCAGATTATAATTCAAGCATCAAAATTATCATAAATAGATTGACATGTTGGTTATTAAATTAAACTCTGTAAATTAATTACTTGGGCGTATTTTGAGGTAATTGAGATAAGCAAACTATTTAATTGACCAAGCTTCCAGTACGAAAACAGAGATATGTGGAGAAAACAGAGTGGTGCTGTTGTGTCATTGAGGCTATCTTGAATCTCGCCTTCGGCTGAAGTCTTTGTTAGTCTGTCAATTGTATGTTTTTCATTTTGTATTTTCTAGGTTTCAATAAAACTGGCTTTAAAAATAAAATTTGTTATGCTTTGAAGACTGACTTTCATTTACCTTTGCAAGCGTTTACGTATCAACGTTGCTTTTTAGACCTTTCTAAAGTTATCTGGCCACCAAAATAGAACTACCCGACTTCAGGACGTCCCAGCCAGATATACGATGCTCCAGCAGAGCACAGGAATTACGGGGCATGGTGGCAATCCAATGGTGATTGCCATTCCCGGGTAGATTCTGGTCAAGGTTTCGCGAAATGTTTCAAGCAAATATAAGTAACAAAACTGGCCACAAATTTCCAGCCGTTCCTGCCCCGCCGCCGTTGCCAGCGAGGACGGAGAATTTGGTGCTCAGCCAAATCTCCACTCACTGCAGCGGGACCGGAGAAATCCGCCAGTGTGAATGTCTGAAAAATCCCGGCCTGTTATTGAAGGGCAGTCCATTGCCAGCCTTTTTTCTTGTGTCAGTTGGAAGCGTGCAAGAGGATTTAATGCAAGTCCGTGAAGCATTCAGACACAAACACTGCCAATTGGAATATATATTCCACTATGTTTGCTGACATTGATTTTCCTGTGTCTAATACAAGGCATTAAGTTTACTCATCAATTACATCTAGCAGAGAGTCCCACATTGAAAAGGACTACAAAATCAATGCTTACCTTTAGCCCTGGTAATGATTAGACTGTTCTGACCTCTGCAGTGATTGACACATAGTCTCAAGGAATGTAGCTTGGCATGCAATGTTGTTTTTCAGTTTATTTTTCGGTTATCATGGAGTGGCTATTGTGCTTTTAGAACCATGTTTGTGTGAATCACCCCTACTTCATAGGGTGCTTGATTAATACTTATCCACTTGGTGCAAGTATTTTGCTTTGGTTCACTGTGGTGCTAAAACTGTAACAAGCCTCACAGCACCAGGTTAAAGTCCAACAGGTTTATTTGGTATCACGAGCTTTCAGAGCGCTGCTGCTTCATCAGGTGAGTGGTGAGTTGGGTTCACAAACACGGCATATATAGACAGATACTCAATTGCAAGATAAATAGCCCGCGTCAGTGCTAAAACTGGCCAGCATACCCAGCACACTGATCAATTGCTGAGCTTGAAGATTCGGGGTATGAGCTATAATCATTCCCTGATTAAGAAGTGTAAATGGTATCAATATTGGGTCTTACTTTACCCTCCATTTCATATAATTCTATAAAAATAATTGGAATGAAGGTGTTCTGCTCCAGAGTTTGCACTGCAGGCCAAGATTCAAACGTGCTTGCAAAATTAGGATGCTGCATTAATCGAGGGCCATTGGAAGGCGTACTGCACACCTGCCCTCCAGTGCTTTGGAGAGTATAATGTTTTTCTTTTTGATGGCTGCAATTTTATGTGTATTCATAGCCAATAAGTTTATGCTTTTCCTAATGTTTATTGGTAATTGCAGAGACGTATTAAGCATTCCTGCTTCAGCCAAATGTTAGGTAATATTTGCGTATACATCACAGACCAACTGGAACTGAAACTTTACAACTGGAAAGGCAGTGGCATTGTGGTAATGTCACTGGACTGGTAATCCAGAGGCCCAGGCTAATGTTTCGGGCCATGGGTTCAAATGCCACCACGCCAGCTGGTAGAATTTATATATAGCCTCTTGATGGTACAGAACTTGCCGAAAAGAGAAATATGTTGCAAAAGCTTTCATCGTGCACTCATCAGGACAAACAGAAGAATCCAATGACATTAAGGCTGATGAGAAGATAGACACATTGCAGAAGTTTCTCATCCTGCACTCATCAGGACAAATGCAAGAATGCCAAATTTCAAAGAATCACAGCACTATATATATAACAGGGGGAAAAGGGTGCTGATTGATTGGCAAGTGAGCTCTCATTGGTAAACAAGAAAGGAAGAAGGATTTATAGGCTCCCCAAGGTCCCGGGTAATTTAAAAAGACATAATTGGGCAGCACTTGCTAAACAATCCTGAGTGTGCTAATAGCCATACTAACAACCAATTTAATATAATTAGATGAAATTGTAATGTGGCTCATTTATGCTTGCTCGAAGCAGCATACATAGGAATCTATTCTCTGAAACAAAAGTAAGATGCTCTAGTCTTGCATCTCAGTGCAAAAGACAAGGTTGAAGCATTTGCAATCATCTTCAAGAAGTGCCAAATGGATGATACATCTCAGCCTCCTCCCCAGGTCCCCAGCATCACAGCCAATATTCAGCTAATTTGATTCACTCCATGTGAAAGCAAGTAACAGCTGACGTTGCTGGATACTGGAAAAGTGATGTGCCCTGACAATTTCTGGTAGTAGCAGTGAAGCCTTGTGCTCCAGAACTAGCTTTGCACTTAGCCAAATTCTTCCACTATAGCCTGACACTTGTATCTTCCCAACGATATGCAAACTTTACCTGAGATGTCCTGTCTATGAAAAGCAGAACAAATTTTATCCAGCCAATTACTGCCCCATCAGTCTACTCTTCATCATCAGCAAAGTGATAGCAGGAGTTGTTGATGGCCAGAGACCGTGCTGCCGTATATACAGTCACTCATTGCGGGCTAACTGAGGTATGATGCCAGTTTAGCCTAATCCCCCTATTTTTCACTCCTGGCCTTTGAGAAACACACCCAAGTGTTTGGTTTGCTTTTAAGACCTTATTAATCTGCACCAAAAACAGAAAATGTTGGAAAATCTCAACAGATCTGGCAGGATCTGTGGAGAGAGAATAGAGCCAACGTTTCGAGTCTGGATGACCCTTCGCCAGAGCTAAGAGCAAAGAAAATCGACAAGATTTGAGGGTGCAGAATGGGGGCTGTAATTGGACAAGTCTGCATTGTGATTTGTGCATTTATACTTCCAGATCCCTTTGCTTCTCTCCCCCATTTTGACTCTACTTTCCCAAGAAACATGTGACTTCCTTGTTTTTTATTAGCACAACGTGACACTTCACATGTATCTATATTGTAATTCGTCAGACCATACTCGGAATTCTGCACACCGTTCTGATTTCTATTTTATAGAAAAAGTATGTAGAGCCATCGGGTAAGGTGCGAAGAAGACTCACAGAGATGACACCAGAACTGGGAGGTTATATTTATCAGTAGAGAGTGAACAGGTTGGGGCTTTTTCTCTTGAGAAAAGAAGAATGAGTAGTGACCTGATAGAGGTCATTAAGGTATTGTGAAAGGATTTGATTTAAGGTATTGTGAAAGGACATAAACAGATTACTTCACTTGTAGGGATTTTCATGGGTTGTCTGGTCAAAGACAGGCCCAAACCACATCACCGCAACCTCCACCAGAGGTAGGATAAGGAGGCCGGTCTCGAACACACCTCAGCCAGAACAGCGATCAACCCCCATGCTGTTGACACCAATCTAATCCACTCTAGCCAACAGCAACCCCTACCTCTAAAGAAGTACCACTGGCTGTGGCAACATACACTTTTCTATGCATGTTGTATCCTAGAGCTATGGGTAGTGACAGTAAGAAGCACCAGTCTCTTTCTATCATATGGCCAAACAGGAATCTCTCCCATTCTTACCAACTACCGTTGACATATTTTGGAAGGATTGACAAGTTTGGCCACATTTTGATCACACCTTCCTTGACCATCAAGTCCTGGAATGGGACTTGAACCTGGAGCTTCTGCCTCAGAGGCAGGTTTGCTAGCTATTGCGCCACAAGACTTTAGACCAAAACTGGAGGGCATAAATTTAAAATAGGAACAAATTCAACAGAGTATTCATAATGCAAGGAACGCTAAGAATATGAGATGTGCTAGCGAGGAGTAGTTGAGGAGTAGTTGAGGCAAGTAGGATAGACAATGTATTGAAGGAGAATCTATGTAAACACATGGGAAAGAAAGGGTTAGAGAAAAAGGGGTGGGTGGAAATTTGTGTGGAGCAAAGATGGGAACAATAACGAGTTGGGCTAAGTCGCCTGTTTCTCTGCTATAAACTCTTTCGAATTCAATGTGACCATCATTCCAGATTCTTCTGAAGATTAGTGGCGGACATGTATGTGTATGCCAGGAGAGATCTTGGGCGGAATTCTCTCAAAAAAATTCTAATTGTCGAATTTGCATGAAAATTGAAGTAATTCACATTGGTTTTTTTCAGTGGGAGTTCGGACAAGAATCTCCCACACTCTGTGCACCCAAATTCACAAACAGGTTTTCAGGTAAAGCAAGAAACAAAAGTAATTTTTCTGGTGTTTTAATTTACAAGTTTTGAGTGTTTTTTTAAAATCCAGATTGAGATATGCACTGGATATTCTGTTTCTTTGAATATATTGTGAACAATATTGTTGTAAGGTGTTGGGTGGAGTTCAGTATGTCTTATGAAGGTATTCATAGTCTTCGGTCGTTGAACAGTTAGGTATTTACTAACTACCAGAAACTCTATATGCGGGTTTAGTAAAGATCCAAGCTTGGAGCTGTCACCATGATTGCTTCTATTCATAGCTGTGCCCAACACAACACAATGACGCCTAGTTGTGGGTCATGTGTTCTCTTACATCACTGTTTGGGTGGTACAGTCCGCAGTCCCATGGTAACTTTTTATGTGCCCGACCCTTATACTACAAGTATAAGTCATATTGAAATTGAAAAGTTACCCCAGTTGTGGGTTTTTAAACATGTTATGCCTAATGTGCATGGATGGTCACTAAATGAGTAATTTTATATCACAAGAAGAAATATATTGGGCAGAATTTAATGCACACCTGGAGGGGCAGCACGGTGGCACAATGGCTAGCACTACTGCCTCACAGTGCCAGGGTCCCAGGTTCAGTTCCGGCCTTGGGTCACTGTCTGTATGGAGTTTGCACATTCTCCCCGTGTCTGTGTGGGTTTCCTCTGGGTGCTGCGGTTTCCTCCCACAGTCCAAAGATGTGTGGGTTAGGTTGATTGGCCATGCTAAATTGATTCTAGTGTCAGGAGGATTAGTAGGGCAAATGTGCGCAGTAGCGGGAATAGGGCCTGGGTAGGATTGTGGTTGGTACAGACTTGATGGGCCAAATGGGCTCCTTCTGTACTGTGGGGATTCTGTGAGTTTGGAGGCAACAGATGTGCTGGGTGGGAACACTGTTGCTTTTTCCAGCTCTGCCCTAATTAAGTCCAGAGGAGGAAAGCCACTTAATAACCCCATCCTTCCGCTATTAGTATTCAATCAATAGCAGACAGGGTAGTTGCCACACGGGAGGCCTGAAAATCAAGCCCTGGCATGTTGGGAGCAGTGGGGGTTGGATGTCCATCATTGATAGATACTTAGTTACGATCGAGGAACCAGGCATCAGGAGGAGGTGGGTCCCACTGAGAGCCACCCTCTCCCCTTGCTTCAAAAACCCTTTCATCCATGCACTTCCTCCCCCCCCTCTCATCCCACTCTTCTTCACCTCTAGTGAAGGCATTGTCAGCTTCTATCACCACTCCTCTGGGAGCTCTGTCTAGACTGAAGAGCTGCTGGCCTCTGATTAGTGAGCAGCCATTGGGATTTGTGCCTTCAGAGGCTTTGCTGTTGGGGAAGGCCGCCACCACTTAAGTGCTTGACTGGCGCTTAATACAGCATGGTCTCCTCAAAGAGGCGATGCAGGGCTCTCATCGACTCACCATAATCTGGAATAAATTCTGCCTCTGGTGTGGGTTCAGCAGTTTCTTGGGTCCTGGTTGTTTCATAGAATCATAGAATCCCAACAGTGCAGAAAGAACATAAGAACACAAGAACTAAGAGCAGGAGAAGGTCATCTGGCCCCTCGAGCTTGCTCCGTCATTCAATAAGATCATGACTGATCTTTTCGTGGACTCAGCTCCACTTACCCGCCCACTCACCATAACCCTTAATTCCTTTACTGTTCAAAAATTTATCTATCCTTGCTTTAAAAACATTCAATGAGGTAGCCTCAACTGCTTCACTGGGCAGGGAATTCCATAGATTCACAACCCTTTGTGTGAAGAAGTTCCTCCTCAACTCAGTCCTAAATCTGCTCCCCCTTATTTTGAGGCTTTGCCACCTAGTGTTAGTTTCACCCACCAGTGGAAACAACTTCCCTGCTTCTAGCTTATCTATTCCCTTCATAATCTTATATGTTTCTATAAGATCTCCCCTCATTCTTCTGAATTCCAATGAGTATAGCCCCAGTCTACTCAGTCTCTCCTCATAAGCCAATGCTCTCAACTCCGGAATCAACCTAGTGAATCTCAAAAGAACAAAGAACAGTACAGCACAGGAAACAGGCCCTTCGGCCCTCCAAGCCTGTGCCGCTCCTTGGTCCAACTAGACCAATCGTTTGTATCCCTCCATTCCCAGGCTGCTCATGTGACTATCCAGGTAAGTCTTAAACGATGTCAGCGTGCCTGCCTCCACCACCCTACTTGGCAGCGCATTCCAGGCCCCCACCACCCTCTGTGTAAAAAACATCCCTCTGATATCGGAATTATACTTCGCCCCTCTCACCTTGAGCCCGTGACCCCTCGTGAACGTCACTTCTGATCTGGGAAAAAAATCTTCCCACCGTTCACCCTATCTATCCCCTTCATAATCTTGTACACCTCTATTAGATCTCCTTACACACATCTCCTTACACACATCTCCTCTGCACCCCCTCCAGTGCCAAGAACACCCCCAATGAAAGAGGCCAAAGAGCAGCGAAAGAGTCCATTCGGCCCATCGAGCCCGCACCGACACCAATCTCACCCAGGCCCTAGCTCCATAACCCCACATATTTATCCTGTTCATCTCCTGATACAGGCAATCAACCTAACTAGAGTACATGGAGGAAACCCACGCAGACATGGGGAGAACGTGCAAACTCCACACAGACAGTCACCCGAGGTGGGAATTGAACCTGGGTCCCTGGCGCTGTGAGGCAGCAGTGCTTGCCACTGTGCCGCGTTCTGCCCTTTTCACACTTGTGCGCATTCTAATGACTTCCACTGGAAATGTAATTGGAAAGTGACATTGGCAGAATGGGTGTTAGCTGCATTTTTTAACCCAGCTCCCAGGATGTGCTCACAGCGATCGGGCGGGGGGGGGGGGGGGTGGTGGGGGGTGGGGTGGAGGAGTAGTTGCTGGCCATTGTATATTCCAATTTCAGTACATTAGTTTGTAAGGTCCAGCATTCCCGTAAATATTCCTTTGGATCAGCTTAATGCAACAGCCCTGAAATGTTACCAGCGAGTTTGCAATCTAATTTCAATGTGGCACTTTGTTCCTTATGAACTGCAGATGCCCGCATTTATCTTTTGTTTCCATTCAGTTCAGCAGATCCAGCTGGCTGCTGTCAGCACTCTGTAAATTTGGGGAAAAAAATGAGCTCTTTGGCCTCCAAATGTCTGCAGACATGAAATCAGTAATACCAGGCAGCAGGTGACAGGAGTATGATATGAATGCTAATGTTCACAAACTGCAGTCTTCAGTCCCCAAGATGAAAACATGTCAAACTTGATTTGCCCTGTTCCTCAGCCAGGAAAGCATCGGTGTCACTCGCTGGAGTGTAGACTGACTAAAGTACTAATTTATGGTGGAAAAAAATGAATGGGTTTCTCGTTGCAATTATTTACACCTTCTCAACAATATAAAGCAAGAAAAAGGCAGTTAATGAATCAAATCGCACAAAGCGTAGGCAGTCACAGGTATCAGAGCAGAAATGCTCTGGAGGATGAAGTTTCCCCTTCACACCTTTGCTGCTTTGTTTTCAGATCCCACTCTGACCTCGCCCCTCCCTACCTTCATAAGGAACAAAGTGGCACATTGACATTAGATTGCAAACTCACTGGTAACATTTCAGGGCTTTTACATTAACCACGGTGGCACAGTGGTTAGCGCTGCTGCTTCACAGCGTCAGGAAGCCGGGTTCGATTCCCGGCTTGGGCCACTGTCTGTGTGGAATTTGCACGTTCTCCCCGTGTCTGCATGGGTTTCCTTTGGGTGCTCCGGTTTCCTCCCACAGTCCAAAGGTGTGCGGGTTAGGTGGATTGGCCATGGTAAATTGTCCCTTAGTGTCAGAGGGTTGGGTGGCAGGGGGGGTGCCCCCTGGGCATTGGCACCCTGGCAGTGCCAGCCTGGGCCCCCTGCCACTGTCCAAGAGGTAAAGTGGCACTGCCCAGGGGGAACCTTGGCACTGCCCACTGGGCATAGGGCAGTGTCAAGGGATCGGGGCCTGATGGGGGATGATATGTTGGGGTGGAGGATGCACTCTCGGATTCTATGATTCTATGATCTCTCTGGATCTCACGGCCCGATTGTTGGTCGCACGGACATGTCTGGACAGCCTCGACGCCCCCACCACCCCAACAGTACCGATCTCCCACCCACTCCCCGCAGTGCCAACACCCCCTTCGCAGTGCTGACCCGCACCCCCGCAGTCCCGACCCGACCGCCCCCCCCCCCCCCCCCCCCCCCCGCCCCACACCCACCCAGATGGCCAGCCCCGATCGCTGGCCTTCCTCCCTCCCCCACCGATCCCGAATGTAGAGGGCCAGCGGGATCCTCCACCCCCAAATATCACGCCCCGATCCCTTGGCACTGCCCCATGCCCAGTGGGCAGTGCCAAGGTCCCCCTGGGCAGTGCCACTTTATTCCTTGGACAGTGCCACAGAGCCCAGGCTGGCATTGCCAGAGTCCCAACCCTCTGGGGGGGGGGTCCTTGATTGCCCCTCCTTCACTCCTGCCAGATTCCCTCAAGTGGGGAGCTACTGTAAACGCCATTGGAGTGAAACACTCCTGGCAGGGGGGAGATGGTAGTGGACCCAGAGATTTCGGTCCCGGGCCAATTAATGGCATTTAAATCGTATACAAATTAAGTGCTGCATATATTATGCAGCTCCGTGCTGATTCCTGACGTGGAGCTGATGGTGCCAAAAATCCGGCACTGGGAGACGTGTTCAGGCCCGGGCCCCCAGAGGCGAGCCTGCAATATGGCCCCCGCATGAGTCTCGCAGCCCGCTGCACTAAAAAGCAGTGCAGCGGGATGGGAGAATCGCCCCCTATATAAATACAAGTTGGATCCCGCGGCCAGTAAACAGCGCGCCGCCGAGAAAAACGCTGAGGGAAAGTCTGAGAATCTTGCCCATTATTTATTCACAGAGCATATCAATGATCAGATTTTGTGGAAACTGGAGATTCTTCAAACCAATATTTAAAGTCGGGATTTGTGGGCAGAGCTTCAATTTCAATGGGCTTTTGAAATGGACAGTCCAGAATCACCTGTCATATACCCGGATAGAAAAATAGGAACATTAGAACCGGAGGATGCTATTTGGTCTGCCATGCCTGCTTACCCATACAAGGAGATTATAACTGCTCTGTGACATAACTCCCCCTTCAAATAAGTGTAAAGTCCTCACATCTTTCAACCCCGAGCAACCCTTCACTCTCTGAACCCCCCTAGCTCCCCATAGTCCCCCTCACCCCTTGTCTGGAAGTCAGCTAAGCCACCAGGCTTACACTACAACGTCCATTAGTGATTTTGAAGGCAGCCAAAGGCTCATAGATTTGTCAAAGATTTTGAACAACCCAAAAGATGGCTAAGCTGATCTGCAAAGAGTGAATGAAAAGAATGAGAGAGTTTAAATGATGAGCTCTAGATTTCACACTGTCTAGCCTTTCAATACTCCACATTGCAGATTAGCACTTTATCTAATGGACAATCTATTTTAATGCATCTGAAGACATTTCCACTTTTACGGTGGCACAGTAGTTAGCACTGCTGCCTCACAGCGCCAGGGACCCGGGTTCGATTCCTGACTTGGGTGACTGTCTGTGTGGAGTTTGCACATTCTCCCCGTGTCTGCGTGGGTTTCCTCCAGGTGCTCTAGTTTCCTCCCATAGTCCAAAGATGTGCAGGTTAGGTGGATTGGCCATGCTAAATTCTCCAGTGTACCCAAACAGGTGCTGGGGTGTGGTGCCCAGGGGATTTTCACAGTAACTTCACTGCAGTGTGAATGTACTTTACTTTAACAGTACTGTTCTTTCACCTGACAGCTTGCCAGTTCTCAGAAATAAAAACCTGGCAACCACATTATTTACTTGTCATTTACCTTTTCCAATGACAGCGTTGGCATCATCCACTTTAAAAGATAAATCACCAGCACTTTATATGATGAACTGTTAAGAGGGAAGCACAATTATTACTCATCTTTTCTGCTCTTTCCTCCTCCAATCCATTGTTCATGCCTCCATTACCCAAATATGATTCAGAAAACCTTCCAAAACGCGATTCATTGATAAAAATTGTCGAGGTTCTGAAATGCTCACTTACAAAATGGTGCCAGAATGTCTAAACAACAGTGAACAGGGAGGGCTCCCAACCTGTCCCCTCTCCCGCTTGGCTGAAAGTGGTCGGAGATTCAATTGGAAATGGGACTCGGTGATCACTTTCTTATCCCGGCTGAGTCTTGTCCCAAAACGGGACTGCAAAATTCTGGCCCAGAAATCACCTTGATGAATCTATGCTTCACTCCCTCCAAGAACAATAAATTCTTTTTAAAGTGTGTGAAGCCCAGAAAAGCTGACTGTATTTCAGATGTAGTCTAACTATGGATCTGTCCAGCTGCAGCATAACTTCTACCCCTTTGTATTCCAGCTCTCGCGATAGAAAGGCCAGCATTCCATTTGCCTTTTTGGTTATTTTCTTTACCTTTTCATGACAATTATTGATCTATGTACTTGGACCCAAGGTCTTTTTGATCTCCACTCTTTCTAGCTTTTCACCATTTAGAAAGTGCTTTGTTCCACCTTTTAGGCCAAAATGGGTGACCTCACATTTGCCAACATCGACTCTCCTTAATTATTGAACATACCAACTTGTGAATTATGAGCAATTAGTAGGCCACTCGGCCCCTTGAGCTCTGCTATTCAATAAGATGGTGATCTGATTGTGGTCACAAAGCCTCTTTCCTGCCTACCCTGTTACCTTTTGATTCACTTGTCAGTCAACAGTCTATCTAGCTCTACCTTAAAAATATTCGATAACCCGGCTTCTACCATGCTCTGGAGAAGAAAGTTCCACAAACTTGAACCATCTGAGAGGAAATGTTTCTGCTCATCATCTTATCTTGGGGAATGGGGGTGCGAGGGCTGTGCAAGGGGGTCCAGTGGGACACTGGGATGGTTCACTTATCCTGGCTGAGTGAAGAAGATCATTCATCATCTTCTGACACTGCTGCCCCGTCCTCTTTTGGAGTGTGTTGCACTGTCCAGCTCCGCCACTGCTTCCCAGGCGGGGGTGGAGACCCTGCTGGGAGGTCAGCCCCTGGAATGGGGGAACGATGTGTCCTGCCTCTGCTTCACGCCATCCAGCATCCTGGTGAGGGACCCATCCAAAAACTGCTGTGCGGCCTTCTTGCCTGCCACCCCCTGCAGTCATTGTGGAACAAGTGATGAGGAGCCTTTTATATGGAGCGCCCCATTGCTTGCAGCAGTTAAGTCATTGTGGAGTGGGCGAATTGGAGGGAACACACCACTGGAGCTGTGTGAAACTCATGGACATAAAAATTATTGCTAATGAGGCATAAAATTCAGACCGAAGCCGGCTTCTTCGGTGTGAAACACATCATTTTTTGTGTTGGAACCAACACTCTGCCATCCTTTGGTAAGATTTCATCCTATGAATATTTTGAATGCTGAGGTAGATAGATTCTTGGCACGCGAGGGGAGGTGATAGGTTATCGGGAGTATATGGAGTGCAGATTTGAGATTACTATTAAATCAGCCATGACTTCATTAAATGGCGGAGTAGGCTCAAGGGCCTCAATGGCCTACCCATGTTCCTTGTTTGTATGTTCAAATCAGGCTGCACATTAAATGACAGATGCAAACAATACAGATACTATGCATGTCTCAGCAATCCATCCAGATGTCAGCGACCACTCTGATTCACAAAATCCCATTAAAACTCTGTCTCTCTGATGAGGAATTTTACCTTCTCACTTTTGAAGACAAAAAACAAAGAACAGTACAGCACAGAGACAGGCCCTTTGGCCCTCCAAGCCTGTGCCAATCATGATGCCTGCCTAAACTAAAACCGAATACACTTAAAGAGTCCGTATCCTTCCATTCCCAGTCTATTCATGTCTAGTCTAGTTGCCCCTTAAATGCTGCTAATGTACCTGCTCCCACCGCCTCCCTGGGCAGCGTGTTCCAGACATTCATCACCGTCTGTGTAAAAAACTTGCCTCGCACATCTCCTCTAAATTTTTCCCCACGCACCTTAAACCTATGTTCCCAGTACTTGACTTTTCTACCCTAGGAAAGAGCATCTGACTATCCAAATAACTTACGGGATTTTCCGGCCGTGCTTGCCCCCAAGCCATAAAATCCCGCCAGAGGACTTTTGCATGGTCTGTGTCCCGCTCGCTGTGTCCCGCTCTGCTCCTATCCTTTGACTTCCCTCGAAAGCTACTCTGATTCAGACTGCCTCAATGACTGCTCATCTCCCAATTGTTCAATCTCTTCTCCTGAGACCGCATTCGACGGGATTCAAAAAGTGGTACTTCCATCTCTAATTGTCGGCAGAATTCCAACTTCATCACTGACTTACTAATGATCATAAGAGATCATAACTGCAATCAAATGGCAGCCTAGTTGACTCTAACCTGCCTTCTGAAATAATCAGCCATGCAATCAGCTATATCATACCACTCCAGAAGAAGGTCCCCCACCAACCCATTGGAACAACTAAAACTGGGTAACATTCAGAACTAAAATCAGCTTATGACTACATCACAAGGACAATTCTACTTGACTGTGTAAACTATCTTCTTTATTCCAACCAAGGAAAATTTAGAACCTTAAATATATACCTGTCCTTAGATCATCCAGAAAGAATGTAAATGTCCCAAATAACATGTAGAAAAATATAAAACGAAACCAGTTTCATTGCATTAATCAGTTACACTTCCAAATTGAAATTAATGGAATAGGGTCATTGAAGATTCCTAAGCGCGGCAGGCACATTAGGTTTACTGGAAACCCATTTTTAAAGGAGGGCTTTGGAATGGGCTTTAAGCAAATGAAAAAGTCAAGTCCCTGACTTCAGTTTCCTTCTTGGGATTGTAACTTTGATCCCCTCAATTTGTTTTTCAATTCATTCATGGGACATGGGCGTCGCTGGCTGACCAGCATTTATTGCCCGAGGGCAGTTCAGAGCAAAGGCTTTTATCTTGTCCATTTTTTATTCATAAATACCACCTTTGTTTTTTTTTAGCAGTAAGTTCCATGATCTGCCTTTCCCCTGATATTGAAAGGGGAAAGCATTGTCTACAAACCTGCTTTGTATTTTCTGCTTTGACACGAGGAAATAATTTTTATGCCTCATAAATATTTCCGGTGGGACTGTTGCCCCATTGCCCGAAACGGTGCTGTACAATTTCATCCACCAACTCTGCGTCAAGCCCCAAGTGAACCAAATCACAAAAGAACAATCCCAGCTGAACTCGCTCGTCCAATTTTTTTCTCTTCCTTCCCTCCTCCTCTTTAGAAAAGCACCAGCGTATATTGAACTCCCTCTTTGCTCTACAGTGAATCTCAGTCAGAGGGCTGGCAAAGGATTACAAAGTGCTGCAAATCATTGAGCAACTATTTCAAATGAAATAATTCAAACAAGGCAAGAATAACGATGACAACCATCAGAGGCTGCTTGGTGAAAGTTATTGTTTTTCAGCACCAGCGAGCGACACACTTGGGGATTTGGGGCATTCGAAAGAATAAATTTGTGTTCCATTTATTTGAAAGCACACGCTGGAGCATTCCTTCAAATATGTGAGGAATGCAAATCAACAAGCTCGATAGCTACATTGCAGAGGAGAAAATAGCAGGATTTGATTTCCTTGATGAGATGTAGAGGTACGGTGAGGAACAGAGGCACAAGAGAAGAAAAAAAAAACACACACAATTCATTCCTTAAATGTTCAACCTTTATGGTAAATAGTTGAACTCCATCTTGCAATTACTTGATAAAAGCATTTCTAAAGAGGAGCATTTGTTTGGTTTTGATGCTTTGGCAAACAATCTCAGAGCCTCGATTGGATGCACCATTAACTTGTTCTGCAAAACTTGTGTAAACTCACGTAGAGTCTGCTTTTTCTTTGTGTGTATTAAGGGAAGGGTAGCGAGCGGTTTGGCCCCAACCTTTAGGCCCAGGATGAGTGCTCAGTGAGCCTGCCTAAATTAGAAGTCTCTTGACCAGCCTGAAATTGGGCGTTGAGCCTCATCTGTGTCTTTGGCACAAGCTGACTCCACTCCATCTGACGAAGGAGCTGTGCTCCGAAAGCTTATGGTATTTGCTACCAAATAAACCTGTTGGACTTTAACCTGGTGTTGTGAGACTTCTTACTTTGGCACAAGCTGCCAGTGCCTGTTGAATTTGTTTGGCAATGTGCCCCAATGAGGAAACTAATTTTAGGCAGGTGACAACAGCACTTGGGTCCATTCTGGGAGGGCTTTCAAATATGGTTAATGGGGGGTTGGGCAGGGGGTGAGGATGGCAATGTGAAATTGGGGGAGGGAGAGCAACTCTACTCTTGTTACCACTACATATTTTGAAGGGGTTTGGAACTTGACTTGTATGTCGTTCACTGCCACTGGGGCCATTGAAGATTCATTCCTCAGCATGGCAGGCCCATTAGGCTTACTGGAAACCCATTTTTAAAGAAGGACTTTTGAATGGGCTTTAAGCAAATGAAAAAGTCAAGTCCCTGATTTAAGTTTCCTTCTTGGGATAGTAACTTTGACCCCCAATTTGTTTTTTAATTCAATCATGGGACATGGGCGTCGGTGGCTGGCCAGCATTTATAGCCCGAGGGCAGTTCAGAGTCAACCACATTGCCGTGACTCTGGAGTCACATGTAGGCCAGACCAGGTAATGATGGCAGATTTCCCTAAAGGACACTAGTGAACCAGATGGGTTTTTCTGGCAATTGACAATGGCTTCATGGTCATCAGTAGATTCCTAATTCCAGATATTTTTTATTGAATTCAAATTCCACCAGCTGCCATGGTATGAATCGAACTCAGGTCCCCAGAAAATTAGCTGAGTTTCTGGAATAAATAGTCTAGCGATGATACCAGTAGGCCATCGCTTGCCCCACAGCCTGTTTAACACAGCCTGTGCAGATTGGCCATAGCTAAATTGGGGTGCTGTGTGCCTTTTCTGTGCTGCAAAGACAAGTGCAAAATACACCAATTTCTTTCATTGTATTCCAGCAAATTTTCTGTTGGACGACTGTGCGACCACTGATGTTGTAGGTCTAACCTGACCTCAGCATGAACACTTGTCAAGACTCCTGTGTAAGTGAAGAGGAAAGCTCACACTCAGAAGTTTCTGAAGCCATGACAATAGAATCTTGACAGTCTTCAGTGATTTGTTCTGACATCTTAAGCAAAATGAGAGATTGCAGAATGTGCAAGTTCTTAACCAAACGATAAGTGACTAAGAGAACATGTCCTGTTTAATTGTGCTACGTCTGAATGATGAATGACATTCATGTTATGCTTTACAATGTCTTGGAAGCCATTAAGGACAGTGACAAGCCTGTTGTGGACTTGCAGAAGCTTCAGGGTTTGGATCTTCACCATTGTCATCAGTAATTCACAAACTTGAGAAAATAAGCTTTATTTCATATTCATCACATGGGAATGATGCTCAATTGACCTTCTCCTGCCTTCTTTTTATTCATTCTTGGTGTCACTGGTTGGCCAGCATTTATTGCCCATCCCTAGTTTTCCGAGGGCAGTTGAGAGTCAACCACATTACTGTGGCTGTGTAGTCACATGTAGGCCAGACCAGGTAAGGACGGCAGATTTCCTTCCCTAAAGGACATTAGTGAACCAGATGGGTTTTTCCGATAATTGGCAATGGTCTCATGGTCATCAGTAGATTCTTAATTCCAGATATTTTTTATTGAATTCAAATTCCACCACCTACCATGGCAGGATTTGAACCCGGGTCCCCAGAACATTAGCTGAGTTTTTGGATTAATAGTCTGGTGATAATACCATTGTGGCATCACCTCCCCTGAAGACATTTCATGTAATGAAGTTTTCCAGTGCTGATATGAAAGCTTAAATCTGTGGATGCCTGGAGTCTGATATAAAAAAACAAACATGCTGGGAAAACTCAGCAAACAGGCAGCATCTGAAGAGGGAGAAACTGATTAAGGTTGGTACTGGATAAAGTGAGAGATGTGGACAGGTTTTAAGCAAATACAGAGGCAAGGAGAGGAGAGAAACAAGAAGAAAGAAGGTCTGTGAAAGGACAGACAGCAGGCAAAAGACAATGGTAATGAGATGAGTAAAGAAATATATGATGGATGTAGAGGATCTGCAAAAGGGAAGAACAGAATCGTTATCAATGGCTGGCATCCAAAGAAATGGGGTCAGAGGTTATAATCTGAAATCCTTGAACTCAGTGTTGAGATCTGAAAGCTGAAAAGTGCCAAATGAAAGATGAGGTGCTATTCTTTACACAGATGCAACAGTCTGCATTCAACTAATCATCCTCCACCATTTTCACCAACTCCAGTGTGACATCACCATTAAACAAGTCATCCCCCACCTCCCCTTTCAACATTCTGAAGGGGCCATTCCCACTCACCCTCAATTCCCCCTCCCCTTCTTGTGGCACCTTAACTGCCAGCACAGGGGTGCAGCACCTGACCTATTATCCATTACAGGTGACTTGATCATAACCTTTAAGATGCTGAGAGGTTCATGGACGAAAAGAAATTGGTTTAGGTTGGAGGGTCACAGTTTTTTTTTAACTGGTCGGTGCAACATCGTGGGCCGAAGGGCCTGTTCTGCGCTGTAATGTTCTATGTTCTATGTTCTATGAATGTGGAGAGGATGTTTCCTCTTCTTGGAGAATCTAGAACGAGGGATCACCTTTTAAAAATAAGGGGTGTCTCATCTAAGACAGAATGATGAGGATCAATTTTTCTCTGAGAGTTGTGAGTCTCTGAAACTCTCTTCCTCAAAAGGCAGTGGAAGCAGAATCTTTGAATATTTTTCAAGGCAGAGCTAAATAAACCCTTGATAAACAAGGGGCTGAGAGATTATTGGGAGTAGGGAGGAACATAGGGTTGAAGTTACACAGGTAAGCCATGATCTTCCTGAATGAAGGAGCAGTCTTGAGAGGCTAAGTGGCCTACTTCTGTTCCTAATTCATATGTTCAGATATACATCCTCCCTTCCCATTATCCAAGGTCCCAAACACTCCTTCCAAGTGATATACCTGCACTCCTTTCAATTCAGTACACAGTGTTCGCGGCTCACAATGAGATCTCCTCCATATCTAAAGTGGCCTGAAACCGCCCAGTCTACCTCAAATTACCCTGGAGGAATAAGGTATCTCAAACAATCTGAGCAAAAGATTAAGCTAACCATCTAACTCTGCACTAGCAACATGAGTGGTATTTTCCCCTAACAGGATGCTGCCATCAAGCTAAAAAGAATTCTGCCTACCACACAAATGAGTAATGTAATATAAGAATTTCAGTGGCAATGTGTTGCCAGGTATGGGGTTGGCCATGCGTCCCAGTGACTGGAAGGTTGTATCAAACAGCACATCCCTTCAACCTTTCACAATTGGTGGAGTACTGACTGTAATCAATCACCCCATGCCTGTAAAATTTGGGGCGGCACGGTAGCACAGTGGTTAGCACTGCTGCTTCACAGCTCCGGGGACCTGGGTTCGATTCCCGGCTTGGGTCACTGTCTGTGTGGAGTTTGCACATTCTCCTCGTGTCTGCGTGGGTTTCCTCCGGGTGCTCTGGTTTCCTCCCACAGTCCAAAGATGTGCAGGTTAGGTTGATTGGCCAGGTTAAAAATTGCCCCTTAGAGTCCTGAGATGCGTAGGTTAGAGGGATTAGCGGGTAAATATGTGGGGGTATGGCCTGGGTGGGATTGTGGTCGGTGCAGACTCGATGGGCCGAATGGCCTCCTTCTGCACTGTAGGGTTTCTAAAAAAAAACATAATGTCTAATATTAGATGTGATTCTACAATTGGACAGCACTTGCTGAACAATCTCGATTATGCTAAGAATTACACAAACAGCCAGTTTAAGATTATCAGTCAGGCTCACAATGTGGCTCACTTATGCTTGCTTAAGCTACATATATTCATATGCAGGGACATGTCCTCAGCAGGCAAAGGAACATATCTGGGTATTGCATCCTTTCTGAATTAAACAAAACATTGGGGGACAATCCCAATGGTGCATTATCCATGGCAACATCTCGACCAATCCGAGTTAACTTGACAACCAGTCTGTACCCTTTTTTCATGCAGTATAAATTGTTGCTCCCTTTGAAATTTGGCATTCATATGTCTGTCCTGATGAGTCCGAGATGTAAAGCTTTGACAGCATGTCTCTTTTGTCAGCAATTAAAGAGATTTTTCAAGTTGGGGAGTAGATGGTTGAAATGCCAATTTCCTTAGCCCTAAAACTCAGTGCTTGAGAAGTCTAAAGCTCAAAGCTATACATGGATTCCAATAGTACAGACTAATGTGTGGACCTCCTTAAGGATCGGTGCTACATATTTGGTTTGAGCAACTTCTATTTGTCCATTCCTTGTCCAATTTTGCAGGACTTTCTCATATTGACCGATTTACAATGGGACTTCAGAACAATATTCACAATCGCACAGTGAAATTCAACCACAAGCAACAAAAAGAACATTTGCTCCCTTGAACCAGCAGCACTGCGGCTAAATCTGCAATATATAAGCAACAAGAAAATGCCAGAGAATCTTATCTTGATTTGATTTGATCTGATTTATTATTGTCACATGTAATAGTATACAGTGAAAAGTATTGTTTCTTGCGT
Source organism: Mustelus asterias (assembly GCF_964213995.1). Classification (NCBI taxonomy): domain Eukaryota; kingdom Metazoa; phylum Chordata; class Chondrichthyes; order Carcharhiniformes; family Triakidae; genus Mustelus; species Mustelus asterias. The sequence goes on along the minus strand of NC_135804.1, from coordinate 19,095,212 downwards.
GCGATACGGATAAAGCATATCTTCATCGAGAAGGAAATGAGAGAGTGCAGAATGTAGTGTTACAGTCATAGCTAGGGTGTAGAGAACAATCAACTTAATGCAAGGTAGGTCCATTCAAAAATCTGATGCCACAGGGAAGAAGCCGTTCTTGAGTCGGTTGGTATGTGACCTCCTATCTTTTTCCTGCCGGAAGAAGGTGGAAGAGAATGTCCGGGGTGCGTGGGGTTCTTAATTATGCTGGCTGCTTTACTGAGGCAGTGGGAAATGTAGACAGAGTCAATAGATGGGAGGCTGGTTTGCGAGATGGATTGGGCTACATTCACGACCTTTTGTAGTTTCTTGCAGTCTTGGGCAGAGCAGGAGCCATACCAAGCTGTATGAAAAAGAGAGAGCAAAGAGGTGGAAATGTATAGGTCAAGAATTTCCACACCCGCCTGCGGAGTGTCCTGCTGGCAGAGGCAGCCCACCATTGGAAGGTCCTACCGCTGTCAACAGGGTTTCCAGTTGTTTACACCCTCCACTACCAGAGAACCCATGGTGGGGGAGTCACCGCTGGTGGGTCTGGAAGATTCTGCTGGCGGGAGCTACTGGAAAATCTTGCCCATACCTATTGTAGCATCTTTCATGACTACAGGATGCCCCAAAGTGCTTTACGGATTTTGAAGTGTAGTCACTGTTATAATGTAGAAAACATGGCCGTTAGCTCACACACAGCAAGCTCCCACTAGCCACAATATAATAATGACCAGATAATCTGTTTTTAAAGTTCAAGTTTATTTATTAGTCACAAGTAAGGCTTACATTAACACTGCAATGAAGTTACTGTGAAATTCCCCCAGTCGCCACATTCCGGCGCCTGTACGGGTCAGTGCACCTAACCAGCACGTCTTTCAGACTGTGGGAGGAAACCGGAGCACCCGAAGGAAACCCACGCAGACGCGGGGAGAACGTGCAAACTCCACACAGACCCAAGCCGGAAATCGAACCCGGGTCCCTAGCACTGTGAGGCAGCAGTACTAACCACCGTGCCACCCCTGTTTTTGCCATGTTGTCGTAGGGATAAGTATTCACTAAGGTAGCAGCTCTATCTCCTCTGCCCTTCTTTGATAGAGTGCTGAGGGACCTTTTACAACCACATGATGGAGCAGACCGGGGCCTTGACTTTAACTCCTCATCCCAAATTGGGCATCTCTAAGAGTGCAGCACTCCCTCGGCAATGCATTGCCAGCCTGGAGTTTTGTGCCTCTGGAGTGGCACTTGAATCCACATGCTTCTGAGTCAAAGGCAAGACTTAAAAGCAACTTGGCCATGGCTGGCGTGAAATGTGGCAGTGCCTAAATAGGGCTCAAATGTATTGTCCGAACCAACTTGTCCATTAATACAAGCATGCACAGCCAAAGATGAATGCACACTCAACAGTAGGTTGCCAATGATTCCCCTCCACCAAACAAAAGTAGGAATCTTGCATTATGGAAACAACCTCACTATTAGATTTCATGGGATCCATTATTGAAAGCAGCAGGAATTTAGTATACCTGTCCCCTCGCTAGAAACTCGTGGAGAAAAACAAATCAAACACATGCTTTGCTACTAAATAAAAGATGTTGGAAAAGAAACTTGTCTGCAGGGATACTGAATACTATTACTTGCTGAAGGTGGTTCCTTAAAACTGCTATTATGTAGACAGAGGGACTTAAGACCTCGCAATCATGGACACCAAGGGATTGTGATCACAACCGGAGCAAGTTGCATATTTATGAGTAACTCCAAAATTGCTCAATTTATTTCACATCAACTCAAAAAAAAACTGCATTCAGCACCTATTCCTAACTTCCAATCTATTCTTTCTTTAAGAATAAACTAATGCCCAAGACATTTCCAGGACAAATGTTCCACGTGACAAAAATAATTAACTCCTGCATATTTATTCTGGGCAGGTAGTTAATTATAGCATTTTTTTTATTGTTCCTGTATACTATCTATGTTTATGGCTCCAGATTTATATTTGACTCCAAACCTTCAGTTAAGCAAATAATTCCTTAAACTGTTTATTGTGAAAAGAATCACGTGAAACTAATCTAATAGAAGAGAATTAGCTCAATGCATTATTAAAACTGTAACAATATTCCCTTGTCCGATTTTTTTCATGTGGTGAATAGATTCGCAAATTCCAAAATAACAAGTATAATTTAACTACAGTGTTGGCCCACAGGAATCATGTTAGCTAAAGATAATGAGAAAGACGGGAAATATGAAATAAAATTAGAAAAAACATAAACTAATTTTCCAGCCTTTTCTGTTTTTTAAATCGTATTATGATGCATATTTAAAATATGGTAGCTGAGAGGCCAAACATGAGTCCTTAGCTTTAAGTTTTGTTGATGTTTTCCCATTTGGCGACAGCATCTTTGTCAATTCCTTGTGACAGAAAATCAGTCAGCTGTACCAGGCTGCCCACCAGGAGGTAAGGTCCATTGATGGAGCGGGGAGAGGTGATCGCAAGGACAGATGAAAACGAGCCTGCTTTTGGCTAAAAAAAAAATTACTGTTAGTCCTGGAGAAACTCTCCCTCTGCTCCCGGCACCAGAGAAGTTATTTTTCTTCGATAAATAAAATACCTTTTCCGTAACGATGTCCAGCAGTCCTTTTAGCGAGAAACTTGGCTTGTTCTCACTGGAACGACGGAGACTGAGGGGCGACCTGATAGAAGTCTACAAGATTATGAGGGGCATGGACAGAGTGGATGGTCAGAAGCTTTTTTCTCCAGGGTGGAAGAGTCAATTACCAGGTGCCTTAGGTTTGAGGTGCGAGGGGCAAGGTTTAAAGGAGATGTGCGAGGCAAGTATTTTTTACACGGACGGTGCCTGGAACTCGCTGCTGGGGGAGGTAGTGGAAGTAGAAACGATAGTGACTTTTAAGGGACATCTGGACAAATACATGAATAAGAACAAGAACAAAGAACAGTACAGCACAGGAAACAGGCCCTTCGGCCCTCCAAGCCTGTGCCGCTCCTTGGTCCAACTAGACCAATCGTTTGTATCCCTCCATTCCCAGGCTGCTCATGTGACTATCCAGGTAAGTCTTAAACGATGTCAGCGTGCCTGCCTCCACCACCCTACTTGGCAGCGCATTCCAGGCCCCCACCACCCTCTGTATAAAAAACGTCCCTCTGATATCTGAGTTATACTTCGCCCCTCTCAGCTTGAGCCCGTGACCCCTCGTGATCGTCACCTCCGACCTGGGAAAAAGCTTCCCACTGTTCACCCTATCTATACCCTTCATAATCTTGTATACCTCTATTAGATCTCCCCTCATTCTCCGTCTTTCCAAGGAGAACAACCCCAGTCTACCCAATCTCTCCTCATAGCTAAGGCAACATCCTGGTAAACCTTCTCTGCACTCTCTCCAATGCCTCCACGTCCTTCTGGTAGTGCGGCGACCAGAACTGGACGCAGTACTCCAAATGTGGCCTAACCAGCGTTCTATACAGCTGCATCATCAGACTCCAGCTTTTATACTCTATACCCCGTCCTATAAAGGCAAGGATGAGAATAGAGGGATATGGTCCCCAGAAGGGTAGGGGGTTTTAGTTCAGTCGGGCAGCATGGTCAGTGCAGGCTTGGAGGGCCGAAGGGCCTGTTCTTGTGCTGTAGTTTTCTTTGTTCTTTGACTGTGAGTAAAGTTTCTTCAGGCTTGGGGAGAGCACACCTCAGTTCGAAATGTTCAATCCATGTGCCACAAAAGACATGAGACACTAATATGCACATATAAGCAGCTTCCCACCTGTTGCAGCCAGGCATCCTGGCCATTCGTTTAAAGTGGCCACCAGAAGAAAATTGATTCAGGCGCAAAAATGGATGCACGAGGTCTCGATCAGACTTCCCTCGACAAGCTGTCCATTTCCAGGTGACGAACGTTCAGCTGGAATTTAAAAATCCCCCTTCCACTCTCCAATTCTTTACATTTATTATTTTATGGTAACTTTAAATAAATTGAATTGATTTATTATTGTCACCTAAGTGTTGTTTCTTGCGCGCTGTTGCAGACAAAACATACCATTCATAGAGCACACAGAGGAGAAGGGAAGGATAGGGTGCAGAATAGTGTTGCAGTTAGAGATAGTGTTTTATTGACATTGAGGGAGAGATTATTGTCATTGCACCATTTCACCAGATTCTCTGGGCGGAATCCTCCCCAAAAAAATTCGACGCGGCAAATTGGTGTGAAAACTGGAGTAATTCACACTGTTTCTTTCAGTGGGAGTTCAGAGAAGAATCTCCCACACTCTGTGCATTGCAGAGGTCACCAGCGTGAATATCATCAAGTTTCAGGGGCAGGGCCTATTCCCGCTGGAGAGGCTGAAATCAGCGCACTGAGTAGGCTACTGCGCATCCGCCGACCTGTCAGTGCCGAGATAGGCGCATGCACAATAGTCCCACACATGCATCCTCTCTCTTTGCTGGCCAGCCCCATGAACCCCGCAACGCCAGCCCTCCGTCCCCCCACGACCTGATTGCTGGCCCCTCGACTATTCCCGGGCCCAGCTCCGAAACCACCGCCCCCCCCCCACTCCCGGCCCGCTCCGATTACTCCAGCGCCTGCCCCCTCCCCCTCCCGATACCCCCCGCCCAAGGTCCCAACCCCCTCAGCAGGCTGACACCATCTCCCGCTCGCACCTATCACTGGCCTCCCTCCTCGTGACCGATCCCTCGGCAGAGTAGCAGCAGCTCCCTCCATCCCCACTGATCGGCTCCGCCCCAATAGACCCCCCTTGGCACTGCCCGATGCCTGATGGGCAGTGCCAAGGTGCCCCCTGGGCATCGGCACTTTGCCCCTTGGGCAGTGTCAGGGGCACAGGTTGACACTGCCAGGATGCCCATGGGATACCCCCCCCCACCGCCCAACCCGATACACGCTGGCGGGGTGGAAGATACAACCGGAGAGTTCCGTCCTGGGACCGCTAATAGCATTTGGATAGTAGGCTAGTCTCCCAGCTGATTTCTGGTGTGCCGCAGACACCACAGGAAATCTGGCCCTGGGAGATGCAAGTGCGACGCGAATGCTCGCGGGAACCCCGTGAATCGGCTGGCGAGTGATTCTCCCGGCCCACTGCATTAAAAAATTGGCGCAGCTGGATGGGAGAATCACAGCCTCTATCTTTTTCCTGTACTCTGTCTCATCATTGTTTGAGATCCATCAGCGAACTTGAAAGTCGAATTGGAGGGAAATTTAACCACACAGTCATAAGTGTATAAGGAGTATAAGGGCTGGGGATGCAGCCTGGCGGGGCACTGGTGTTGATGATCATGGAGGGGATGTCTTTGCCTATCGTTACTGATTGCGGTCTGTGGGTTAGGACACCTAGAATCAAGTTGCAGAGGATGGAGCCGAGCCCCAGGATATGTGGTTTGGAGATGAGTTTTGTTGGAATAATGGTGTTGAAGGCTGAGCTGTAGTCAGTAAAAAAGAGTGGGATATAAGCAGTTTATTCCAAAGTTTTGCTTTTAATCCCAATTGAGATTCACAAATCAGAAATTTACTTACAAAGACTGTAGTGTAAGCCACACTCGATGCTCTGCAGCTATTGCATTTGAGTACCTAGGGATACTTGCTATCCAGAGAGCTAATATGCCTTTAGAATATGGAATCACACGATATAAAATGCTCAATGAACTAATTCATGAGTCCAGCACTTTCACAGCTCTGATACCAGCTTTTACAAAACGGTAGTGATAAATATACTTAAAATTGTTTAAGGGTAAAGGGGACAAGAAAATTGACTAGAATACAATTATAAGCTTTTACAATCAGAATAGTTATTTTTGGAACCCGTTTGTGATCTCTGAGTTGAAATGAATATTTTCTTCATGGAAATGTTGTTGTGTTTTTAAAGCATTATGCATTAGCATAGTGATGTCAGATATAATTAGTGCAGTGATGTACCCCGATATGGTTTGTGTCACTGCATCGTTTGATTGTAGATAAATGAAAACGGACTTGTAAAGTAATTTTTCACAATGCGACATGCTTTCCTTTTAGAGTAAAATGGTCTGACTACATTTAGCCCACTCCACCCTCTGTAATGCCTTTCAACATCCCGATTAGCTTCATGGATGCCAGTTTATTTTTTTATAACCCTCTTATCTCTGTTCCATCATTCAACCATTATCTTCATCATCTGAAATGTCTCTCCATGCCCCTTCACCTCATCAGATTCCTGCCTGCTTTCTTCAAACCTTGCCCTTTGAAAGGACCCACCTTGATCCTCCATCTATTTTCCTTTCTTTTCCACCTCTGCTGCTGCACCTATGGTTCTGAGCTGTATCTCTCTACAAGCATCGTTAGCACTGCTGCCTCATGGCACCTGGGACCTGGGTTCAATTCCCGGCTTGGGTAACTGTCTGTGTGGAGTTTGCACATTCTCCCCATGTCTGCGTGGGTTTCCTCTGGTTGTTCCTGTTTCCTTCCACAGTCCAAATATGTGCAGGATAGTTGGATTGGCCGTGCTAAATTGTTCCTCAGTGTCCCAAGATGTGTAGGTTAGGTGGGTTTGCCATGGTAAATGCACGGGGTTACTGGGATAAGGTGGAGGGGAGGGCCTTGGCGGGATGCTCTTTTGAAGAGTCTGTGCAGATTCGATGGGCCGAATGTCCTCTTTCTGAACTGTAGGGATTCTTTGGTTCTGTGCTTCTAAGAGCAGTGATAGCTAAATGCAGTTCCCAGCTGTTTCACTGTAGATTTGTATTATTATAAAGAGCGCCTATTTCGATCTCCTTAACATTGCCCAACTTTGACCCGTCTCACCTCATCTGCTGATGAAATCCTCATTCTGCTTTTACCTCTAGACTTGACTGTTCCAACACACTCTTGGCTGTTACCCTCAGTAAAGTTAATCCAAAACTCTGTTGCTGTGTCTTAACTCTCAATAAGTCCCATTCTCCTGCCATCCTTAAATGCCAGTAAGGGTGCCCTTTTCTCTGGACATTCCACTGTACTTGGCTTCCTTGAGGAGTGTTGGGATGTAGTGCACATGTACCTTTAAGGCTGAAAACCTTGTACCTTAAACTGCCAACAATCATTACCACCAAGACAGGAAATAGGGTACAGTAGCCATATGACATTGTGCTCAGGATACAGCAGCACCACAAGGAAAATGTGTATATTCAATCCACCAGTGAACTCTGTATGTATATAGACTGGAATTCTTCGGTCATGCCAGCGACGCACCCGTGCCCGCAGGTTTCCCACCACTAGTAAACAATGTGCTATCTCCCACTGGTGGGAAACACACGGCTGGGAGAATGGACAATTTTGCCCATTGTCTTTGCTTCGAATATAGAACTCATATTCTTGTTTTACCACTCTTTGTCATGTGATTGGAATGTTTGCATTGAAGAAAAAAACATAACAAAGTGAGCAAAAGGACAAGGGAACATTCTGAAAATATCTGAAGGGACTATGCCAATCCTCTCATTATCCACAATCCAGAAAGATAAACTCATCCAAAACCAAGCTTGATATGCTCCCAGTGACTGAATGGATGAAGGTTTCTCAAAAATCATCTATCTGTGACAGCCTCAAGCTGGTCATCCAAGACAGGACTCAAGGTGGTCCCCTGGACTGTATGTTCCTTCTCCAACTGTGTTCCCACTACCTGCTCCTGCTCAGTCGTGCTTGGGTAACACCCAATCTGCTCACCTCTCATTCACTCCCTTAAAACTTTAAGTTAAAGTTTATTTATTTATTTGTGTCGCAAGTAAGGCTTACATTAACACTGCAAAGAAGTTACTGTGAAAATCCTCTAGTTGCCATACTCCGGCAGCTGTTAGGGTACACTGAGGGAGAATTTAGCATGGCCAATGCACCGAATCAGCACATCTTTTGGACTGTGGGAGGAAGCCGGAGCACTCGGAGGAAACCCACACACAGACACAGGGAGAACATGCAGACTCCGCACAGACAGTGACTCAAGCCGGGAATCAAACCAGGGTATTTGGCGCTGTGAGGCAGCAATGCTAACCACTGTGCCACCATGCTGTAATGGGCGCATCTAAGTTTTAAGTTTATTTATTAGTCACAAGTAGGCTTATATTAACACTGCAATGAAGTTACTGTGAAAATCCCCTAGTCGCCACACTCTGGTGCCTGTTCGGGTACACTGAAGGAGAATTTAGCATGGCTAATTCACCTAACATGCACATCTTTGGATTGTGGGAGGAAACTGGAGCACCCGGAGAAAACCCACAAGCAGACACAGAGAGAACGTGCAAAGTTCACACAGACAGTGACCCAAGCCGGGAATCGAACCCGGGTCCCTGGCGCTGTGAGGCAGCAGTGCTAACCACTGGGCCGGAGTCAGTTTTAGGGAGGCAGAGAGGTAGTGAAGCCCAGCCAAGGCCAGATGTGTTAAAGGCTGGCTCACATTTCTATGACACATCAAATGAAAGAGTTGAGGAAGAGAGGTTGTGCAGGCATCTTGATAAGCAACCTTCACATTGAGTATCATCTGTTTTAAGTGCCTACCTGTGATTTTGTGCAGCATTACTTTACTGAGATTACTAATCCGCCTTCATCCTGTAGTCATAAAATTGCTTTTCCGCAGAGAAATCACAATGCCTACTGAACAATCTCAATATGGTCTGAATAAATGAATGGCCTATAAATAAATGTTGTGTTAACAACAGATAACATCCAGATCAAAAGCAAAACAACGCACAGCAATAAATCACCTTGAACCTTGTGACCAGCTCTTAATTAAACTGGTGCTATAAGGGCATTCGGATTATTAGATTTCTTTAGTTATAAAGTCAACTAATTAAAGATGGATGTGTAACGCAGCAGCGGAACAGGTATTAATGAGAACAGAGTTCTGCAGAGTTAAGGCTGGGGACAATTGTCACGTTGTGTTGACTGTGACATTTAACATTAATTGATCAGAATGGTGGCAGTTTATTGCCCAATTACAGGCTAGGTTTTATGCAAGTAAGGTAGTTTGGGAATTGGAACTGAACATTAGAATGAGCCCCTTCATAGACTAAGCTGAGTATCAGTTTTAATGGAATGCTGATACTATGGCACCTGAACCAAAAAATGCAGCTAGGACCACAGCACCTAGCAAGGGAAATGACAACTTGGCATTTCAATGAATACTCTTCGTCACAACTGAAAGCCGAATGATAAGCAGTCTCAGTTTAAAGGAAGAGATGAAGCAAGAAACCGCGGATGACCTAAAAAAAAATAGAAATGCAGCAACCAGATGATACGAAAGGTCATCTTACTCACACAAACAGCTTGCATTTATACCCTTGCCACAGTAAAATGTCCCAAGGCATTTCACAGGGCCGTTATAAAATAGACACTGAACCACATAAGATATTAGGACAGATAGCCAAACGCTTGGTCCAAGATTTAGGTAGCAGCTTAAGGGGGTGGGGGGGAATTTTCAGAGCTTAGATATTGGAAAGGCATTATAAAAGGCAGTCAAATAATTAAGACATTGAAATGGTCCACACATGGAGAAAGGCAATAAATCCTACACATTTTTAATGAATTAGTGGCTTGATATAAACAACATGATTGTAGTTTTCCACTCAAAACTTCATTTAAAAGCACCTTGGCAGCATTTGTAATGATAACTAATGATGGCACAAGTGATCTCAGCATTGCTTCAATTTCCCTAATGTGGGAAACTGAACAAAGGGGATTCCTGATTGAAGTAATATGCATCTTAACGCATACAAAGTCCTGCAGGTTAATTACTAAAAAATAACTGTGCAGAGCTAATTGCATGTGTTGGGTATATAAAGGTGATTATTTGTGTCTTCGAAACATTCATAAATTATTAACAAATATCAAGGAACAAATGAGAGGCCCTTTGCTCGAGACTGCTTCAATCAGAAGTTGAATAGTTAGCCCCTCGCTGTGACAGTCAACCGAATAGATGGTTTCAGTAAATTGCTCTTCAATCTCAGCTACATCACGATCAGGATGCAGACTTCTCATCTACGCCACCAAACCTTATCAACTACAATTCAACAGGAGGCCGATTTATAGATAGGCAATGCCATCTATCTGCACTCTCCCAGGGCACAGTATACGAGGATTTGTCCTAAAAGAGATAGAGCTGTTGCAAGGTGGGTTTGCGTGCCAAATAGCTCTGAGATTCAGATCTTTGCTCTCTGGATTGTGAAGGAAATATTCTTATCAATCCATCATTCCAGTCCGCTGAGATGAAAAGACTCTTCTTCAATTTCTTTGCAGGATTGACTGTCACAATCCGGCTAATTTCATAGCCACTGCATACAATGACAGAAAATTATAATTGATGATCCTGCCCCATGATTTATCCTTGACACACGAGGGGAAGGTGTCAGTTATAGCACAATTAACTGCATCAGTAACCGTTTTAGAAAGAATGATGGGGTTGCAGATGGTGCTGCTGGAATTGAAAGACAAGCGTATGTATGTAGCAGGCGCCACGTATGAAATTCACAACCCTGGCGTGAAGCTCCGCTCCTTAAAGCTGTAGCGCTGTCTTGAAACGGGCCTAAGTCAGTTTTAGAAAAAACAGAAGTCAGTCTGTCGAATCACTTATATACAATTCGTACAGCTAACCAGCAAGAGGCAGGTTTTAAAATTGTGTTACCGCCTGGATTTATTATTATTTATTAGTGTCACAAGTAGGCTTACATTAACACTGTAATGAAGTTACTGTGAAAATCCCCTAGTCGCCACACTCCGGCGCCTGTTCGGGTACGCTGAGGGAGAATTTAGCACGGCCAATGCACCCTAATCAGCACGTCTTTTGGACTGTGGGAGGAAACCGGAGCACCCGGAGGAAACCCACATGGACACGGGAAAAATGTGCAAACTCCACACAGACAGTGACTCAAGTCAAGAATCGAACCAGGGTCCCTGGCGCTGTGAGGCAGCAGTGCTAACCACTGTGCCACTGTGCAGGACCAGCAAATAAAACGAAACAAAGCACAGCTAAGATTTGTAAAATACCAACTGAACTCACTGAAGTTACTCCCATTCCAAAATTCTTAATTTGTTTTCATTTAGCTTTAAACTCCAGCAATGAAACAACTTCACAAAAATCCATTTAAAACAGAGATTTAAAAATTGCACTGGTATTAATTTTATAAGATTAGTTCCAAAATGTAGAGAATGCATTGGCGTCAGGATATGGTACCATTTTAAGTTTTACTTTCTTGAACATGGAACAGATGCGCTGTCCCAATTTCATAGAAACATAGAAACTAGAAGCATGAGTAAGCCATTCGGCCCTTCTAGTCTGCTCTGCCACTCATTTTGATCATTGAATTCAATATCCTGATTCCCCCCTTCCCCCAATATCCCTTGATCCCTTTTTCCTCAAGAGCTACATCTAATTTCTTCTTCTTCCAGTAACTTTTATTTTTTATCTTAGTATATTGGACCAGAAAATCTTGGCATGGAAAATATTACCATTGATGCCAGGACTCAGCACTTTCCGCCTTTCCAGGCCCCTGTCTTAAACCATACATAAGCCAAAGCAAGGCCTTAAGATTTGATTGCCAGCAGTGAACTGACAGCATATCTGGAGTACCCCTCTGCTAAAGAGGCCATAAAGCCTGCCCAAGATTCCTGGGTCAGGGAAAGGTCACCTTGCTGATACAACAATATTAGATACCACAGCCCCTTACGATGGTGAAACACTTTAAAATTTATAGGGAACCAGATCACAATCCCAGCCTTCACCCCAAATGGGACTTGTACCTGTCCATTAGCGCTTGGTCTGGAATTTGCCAGTCATGCACACTCCAAGATCGTAATTCCCGCCTGGGGTCCATGGGCCTGTAAATGGTCCGCCAAGTTTTCCATCCGGCCTGCGACGATTTCTGCGGTGGGCAGGACTGGAAAATTTACCCACATGTGAGCTTTTGACAAAGGCCTAGTAGGTGATAATCCCATTGTCCCATCAAAAAAATTGCTTTATAAAGAAAGGATATGAATAGATAAGGTCTCAAATTACTTGAGAGCTAATTGTGATTAATTTTTCCAAGGCGGTTCAAGTTCTGCCACCAGGGGTCAAAGGTGAGAACTAACCCTGTGCAGGGGGCCTTGGGACAGTATTTTACCGATGGTGACCAATCGGAGGGCTGGTAGATTGGCAGACTCAGCAAGGCCATTGCTAGCCTAGGCTGCAGGAGGAAGAGGAGTGGGCACCTAAATGCCAGTGAGGCTGATGGTATCCACAGCTGCAGGCCCACTGATTAGGTCTACAACCTCAGGAATTGGATGGCAGACGCAGAGGCAATGGGAAATAGTCCCGAATCCTGAGAAATATGCATCATCAGAGGATTCTGCCCACTGAGTGCCAAATCTCTGCTTCCGGCTTCTCCTGACTGCAGCTAAACATCCCTTTAATGTAAAACCAAATTACCCAGCTCTCAACTTCTCACACGCAGGGCGGAATTTTCCAGCCCTTCCCACCAGCCGGATCATCTGACCCCGTTGAGGGCAACCCCTCTCATGATGGATTCCCTGGCGGCAGGATGGGCGAGCCACACAAAGCAACACAGATATCGGCGGGAGCAGAAGATGCTGCAGCAGTGAGTGGCCAGATGCCTCAATTGCTGGAAAACACGCCACAGGGCTGGAAAATCCAGCCCATATATATATATATGTTTTGTATGGAGGATTTGGCAGTACATAACTGACAAATTGGCATTTGGGATTGTAATGCTGTCATTTGACAATTAACCTATATATTATGAGACTCGTGCCTATTTCCAACAGGCGTTATGACTCACAACATTGAGGTTTGCTTGGAAATTAGAAAGGCGTTTTGACAAAATAGGCTAATTTTTTTCTGTCATTTTCCGGTGTTTAAGTGAAACCTGGGCAGGTTGGACAAGAAAATTTTTTCCAACTTACCTTTCAAACTTGATATATCTTCGTTTACGTACCCTGAATGTAGTATTTTCCCTCTAACAGATACCAGTGCATTTGTATTATCCGGCTGTGACATAAATACAAAATATTCTAACATTGATGTTTTTCCCTTTCTGTTAGACGCTGGAAGTAGTCAAGTATGAATTGATTGTCCAAGCTAAAGACATGGCAGGCAGTGACGTGGGATTGACAGGCACAGCAACAGCAACTATCATCATTGATGACAAGAATGACCATGCACCAGTATTCACTAAATCTATGGTAAGCAGATGTAGTAACTATTCCATCATTTTGACAGTAAACATTTATCATTGGGTGAATCAGTTAGAAATAGAATTTGATTTTCCATATGTATCATAGAATCCCCACAGTGCAGAAGGAACCCATTTGGCCCATCGCGTCTGCACCGACCACAATCCCACCCAAGCCCTATTCCCGGAACCACACATTTTTACCCTGGTAATCCCCCTGACACTGGTATCAATTTAGCGTGGCCAATTAACCTAACCCACACATCTTTGGACTGTGGGAGGAAACCAGAGCACCTGGAAGAAACCCACGCAGACAAGGGAAGAACGTGCAAACTCCACACAGACAGTGACCCACCCGAGGCTGGGAATTGAACCCGGGTCCCTGGCGCTGAGAGGAAACAGTGCCAACCACTGCGCCACCCCCAAAACTCCACCACCCTGACGTGATTTGAACACGCAACCTTCCGAGCTGGAGTCAAACACGCTACCGTTGCGCCACAAGTGCACACTGTAGCCTCAACACATGAGACAAAAGAGTCCATGGTACCTACTCTGCCACTCAGACAGATCATGGCTGAACTTCGACTGTAGCATGTCTCTAATACTGTGTATACTTCTGTTCCATGTATAAATATTGCAGTCATTGTTACAGGAGCTAAATGCTGAAGCAATAAATTTAGTTAGTTGGCGATGTTTTATGTTAGTGCACACAATTATAAAACTCAACATTCTCAACTAATCATAATTAAGTGCAAACGATTATAAATTTTCCAGCAATTAGCATCTGTCTGCCAAAACATACACATTGGGAACTAATCAATGGTTTCAGGAGCAGGTGAATGGCAAAACACAGATTTCAGGCTTCATCCTCTAATGTGCAACTTTGACAGCGGAGTTTCCTTGCTCTACACATTTATATATACATTTTGTGAGCCACTTTTTTTAAAAATTGAAATTTGCATAAATCTGCATTTTTGTGAACTGAAAGTCAAGATTAATTTTCCAGAAATTAGGTAATGTAAAGAACAATAGTAATTCCTGATATGCTGATAGTGTTAGAGGAAGGAAGGCAGAAGGAGTCTTGTATGAATCATTAACATGGGCATTGGATAGTTGGGCTGTATCGCATGCTTCTGTGCTGTCACCTCCAAGTATTGATAGGGAAGTAATGGATAAAGACATTAAAACGGGATAAAAGCCTCGGATTGGATGGCTTGCACACCAGGGTCCTTGTGGTGTTGAATATCTGAGCACATGTTGTATGCAACACATTGTACTTATTAAATGCTCAAATGTCCAAATGTATATATAGGTTCTTTACGCAGAGAGTGGTTGGGGTGTGGAATGGACTACCTGCAGTGATAGTGGAGTCAGACACTTTAGGAACATTTAAGCGGTTATTGGATAGGCACATGGAGCACACCAGGATGATAGGGAGTGGGATAGCTTGATCTTGGTTTCAGATAAAGCTCGGCACAACATCGTGGGCCGAAGGGCCTGTTCTGTGCTGTACTGTTCTATGTTCTATGTTTGTATATGCATATATATTTTTCAAAAATAAGTCTTCAGAAGAGAGGCATGCAACAGGTCACATTGCTGGTTCTGCATCTGTCCCATTTTAAATTAGAAATGGAATGGCAGTCGCCCCAATGCACTTGTCAAAACCCAGTTTGTAACAAAATTATATACATCCTCATAACCACATTTAGAAGCAATTCCAGGGCACAGAAAGCTTGGTTAGTATCACCGACCTAGAAATTGTATGCTAATCAGCCTTTGCAAAAATGGCTAAGATTACTGCCAAGTCTGTAAACCTACATTACACAGTTGTGTCTTGCTGGTCTTTGGTGTCATTTTGTTTCGAGCATCATCAACATTGTCTGGGTTTTCCAAGGTGCACGGCACCATAAATGTTATGCACACTGTTCCAATCTTCCTCCTCATGAATACAAAGAGGTTCAACTCCTTGAAAATGCAGCATGTTTTCAGCATAAAGCTACAATAGCATGCACATCAATGATTGTTACCACATCCTCAGTCTTTTATCATCCTCCACACACCCATGCATCCTAGAACATTTGTGCACAACTACCATATTCTGTGCTATTACCAGGCAAAACTTTGAGGCATATTACAATATCATTTAAATCAAATTTATTTAATCCTCATTATGTGTGGTCTTCTCAAACTGAAAGTTAAAGGGTGCATCCAGAAATTGATGAAGTCTGTGAACATAGGCTTCTGCTGTGAAGATCTGTTTGCTGCATCTCTGGAGTTGGTCACACTCTCTTCGATATACTGCAGAGGGCAGATGTTACCACATAGGCCAGAGGTGGACTCCTCCACTCTTTCAGGCACAGTGGTAGTCCTTCCAAATGCTCGCGTAAGGCTCGCAGTTTGATTTTCATGGCTGATGCCTGAACTCCAGGGTCAGAATTACACCAGCTCCCAGGAGGCAGGAAGCGGGGTGGAAGGGTCCGGTAAAATCAGGGGGAACTGTGTTGGATTGGCTCTCTAACCGTGTCCCACCATTCGGGAAATTTACCAACACCGGGAATGGGAAGGGGCAGGCCGCCTGCCACAAGGAGGCGGGTAACCAATTTAAATATCCAAAGACCCTGCTAAGGGTCATTTCACCCGGCCACTGGCATTTGCCAAAGGTGGATCTCCTCCTTGCCACGTGGCGAGGCTATCAGCTGAATGGTGGTGGTGTCCCAATGCTAGCCCAGTAGGAATGTTTTAAAGCAGAAAGGGGGCTGTGGGCAGGGAAGGCAGCCCCTTCACTAATTCCCCGAGGACTTCTCCCTCCTTTACTTGCATGTCATTTTTAAATTGTTTTCCTGGTGGTGCTGCTGAGCTGCCAGCCCTCTGATTGGGCCACTTGCTCTTGGGGGCAGGTTGCCATCCTGAACAGGACATCAACTTTATTGGCTGTCACCTGTAAAATTGAGTCCCATTGCCTGTCCTTGCATACCGGCAACTCGCTTTTCCAGCCGGTGTTGGGCCATCTGCCCAAATGGTAAAATTCTGCCCGATAATCTCTGCCCCAGCTACACCCCAGCCAGCTGTCCCTGCTAGCAGGAGATGTTGGTGTCACTGGCTCTGGGTGCATGTGTGGAACTCCCGAACCCATGCAGAGTGCCATTATCTGACATGGTGACTGGAAGGGATACACTGAAGTCCACCGAGAAACATAGAAACTAGAAGCAGCAGTAGGCCATTCGGCCCTTTGAGCCTGCTCCGCCATTCATTATGATCATGGCTGATCATCAAATTCAATATCCTGATTTCCCCATATCCCTTGATCCCTTTAGCCCCAAGAGTTATATCGAATTTATTCTTGAAATCAGACAATGTTTCGGCCTCAATTACTTTCTGTGGCAGTGAATTCCACACATTCACAACTCTCTGGATGAAGAAATCTGATCTGAAAGGTTTACCTCTTATCCTCAAACTATGACCCCGAGTTCTGGACTCCCCCACAATCTGGCATTGTTTTCCCCAAAAAACCTTGTCTATGTCTCTTTGTAACCTACTGTGCCACTGAACTTAGTGTCATCTGATACATATTTGTTATATATTACTGTATATATACGTACATTATATATATTATACACATGTATATAGATATATATATATTTATATACAGGTATATAGATGGATACTTGTGTGTGATATGTATAATATAGACACACACACAAATATATTGTTATGATCGTTGCTATGAGAACACTGGACAAGCCAGATCCAAACAAGCATTGTTAGGTTTTGTCTTGACAGACCATTATCGTTTCAAGAATGTAATGCATGGAAGAACCAAAGATAAGGAAATAACAAGGAGGACTCTGAAACACCAAAAAAAAATTTGCTGTACAAACTTGATCAAGACAAATACAAACAATAATGCAAAATGGGTATACTGAGTTTATAAGATAATGATTCTAAATAATACAAGCTCCTATTTTAAACTCAATCCAACTAACATGGCCCAGTTTAAAATTTTTATTGTGGCTTTCATTCTGATTGGCTTTTAAACATACTTTTCTCCAGGAGGCCATCCCTTTTTCTCTGGGTCTGGCTGCACAGGTCACAGCTCAATTCAATGGTTCATTCCTACCAATATGATCTCCTGGTCCAAGTATAGGCATTGTTGATAGTCACACGCTGTGACCCACCAAACACATACAGATGCTCCCTTGGCACCTATTCCCTACCTGGACTTCTCTCTTTACAGAGCTACTCTACAACTCCCTTTTTTCCCGTCCAAAGATGCACAACTGAGCTGTCTGGTTAAGCACATCAGACTGGATGTCTGCAGCCTCCAGATCAGCTCCTGTTACACGTTTTCCTGATGAGAACCCCACCAGCTTTCCTTTTAGAGAATAGCTCCACCGACGGCAATTTTCTCCATAGCAAACTCAGGGCTTTCTTGCTTCTAAAAGCCTCCCAGCTGGGTCGAAGTATCAAGCATGACTCATAAACACATAAGGCACACTAAACCAAACTAAAAGTAAGCAAGCCCCATTTCACCTTAAACTGAAACCAAAACTCTACATTCTCAACCCATAATGGAGGTAGTTTTAGTGAAAAGTCCTTGAGGGTAGATCATGACACCATTTTTTACCATCCACAAGTTGGAAAATGTTTCCTTTAATCCCTATGTTCGATCTGCTACGTCTCAACCAACTACCAACCCATGTCATAATGTTGTCTTCAGTTCCATTAATTTTTAATTTTGCTGAAAGTCTCTTGTGAGGAAACTTCCAAGTAGTTTCTGAAAGAGCGTGTAGACAACATCTATATATTTCCATGTCTAACATGCTGATGACAGTCTCAAAATATTGGTCAGATATGACCTACATTTCACAAATCCTTGCTCTTTATCAGCTCAATTGCCTAATTGTCTAATTATCTGAGTGCTCAGTCACTTTGACTCTGAGAATAGATTCTATTAAGTCCCCTACAATTGCTATTAAGCTGATGTTCTCCCCTCTCTCTTTTAAATAATGGACTGATGTATCCAATTTTCAACTCAAAAGTATATTCCCTGAATATCAAGTGCCTTAGAAATTGTGACTAATGCATTTGGTACTGAATACTCGCATGTGGTATGCCCCATCATTTTTCCTTTAGATTTTTTAAAACTTATATTAAATCTATTAAGTTCCTTTCTTGACTTCTTTTTTTAGGCTCCCTTCTACTATTGGTAATTTTTTCCTCGTCCTCCACTGTGAAAATGGATGAAAAGGATTCACATAACAAACCCACAATTTTCTTATGTTATTACCTGCATCAGACATTAAAGAATCCATACTAACCATGACCATTATTTTACCCTTAATATATTTCTAAAAGAATCATTGCCGATGGGCTTAATATTCCTCGCACGTTTTTTTTTAACATCATATTCACTTTTGTTGCTTTTTATAGCTCCCCCAGTCCACCGGATTTCCACTTTCCCTTGCACTTCTTCAAGACATTTCTTTTAGATCTACCTCTTGCCTCATTAGTTAATCGTGGTTGCTTAACTTTTCAAGTGGAACTATTGCCTTTTGGGGATATGCACTGCTTTTGTCTGAGTCCAAACACTTCACTGAAAACCCTTGTAGGTTTAGCTTTTGATAGTTCAGCCAAGTTTACTGTGGACAATGTATTCCTCCTCTGTTTAAAGTGTTCTGCATTTTTGCTAAGGTGAATGAAGGAACATGAGTTACATGCACACACCCTGTTCTTAGGTAAACTGACAGATTCTCCTTCCTGATAGGCATGGCTCTACGTAGACCCATGATCTCCAAGACTTCTGGCTTGACACGGGAAGGGACAATTATGTTGCTGACTCTTCTCATTCTATATCCTCTCCCTTTTCTTATGGGCTGTCTTGACCCCCAGAATGAAAGAGTGAGAGGCAGTGAGTATCTGTAAAAAAGGTCAGTGGAGATGTACAGATAGTACAGGAATTGAGAAGTGAAGCTTCAAGATGGAATGAAGATGGGGAGTTGATGAATTTCAAGGCAGGCGAGTGTATTGCGACATGAAGATCAAGTGCTGGGGGGAATTGGTGGTTGTGGAAGTGCTAAGATGTCAATGGTGTTATTCTACAGTGTGAAAAAAATGGATGAGTGTACTTGGAATGAGACAGAAAGTTTTGCAGTATGCTCCGATGAATGTTAAATGCTGAAGGATGTAATGAAGAGAAGGACATTATTGATATAATAGGGTGAAAGGAGCATTGTCAAGTGCTGTTAAGAGAAGCAGAGAGGTGAATGGAGAGCTGTTCTCACACTTGCTGCTCTCATAGGAACATATTAGCAACAGAAGTAGACCACTCATTCCTTTGAGCCTGCTCTGCCATTCAATGAGATCATGGCTGATCTGACTGTAACCTCAACTCCACATGCCCACCTTCCCGCAATAACCTTTCATCCCCTTGTTTGTCAAGAATCTATCTAGCTCTGCCTTTAAAATATTCAAAGACTCTCCTTCCACTGCCTTTTCAGGAAGAGAGTTCCAAGACTCTCAACCCTCTGGGAAGAAAACATTCTCCTTATCTCTGTCTTGAATTGGCAGCTCTTTATTTTTAAGCAGTGGCTCTAATACTAGATTCCTCTGGAAGAGGAAATGTCCTCTCCTCATGCACCCTGCCAACATCCATCAGGATCTTATATGTTTCAATCAAGTCATCTCTTATTCTTCTAAACTCCAGAAGTTACAAGCCTAGCCTGCCCAACCTTTTTATCGTAGGATGCCCTGCCCACTCCAGGTAATAGTATAGTAAAGCTTTGTTGAATTGCTTCCAAACCATTCACATTCTTCCTAAAATAAGGAATCTCTTTCTATGTTAAACCCAGTAAGTAGTCTCACAACACCAGGTTAAAGTCAGGTTTATTTGGCAGCACGAGCTTTCAGAGCACCGCTCCTCCATCAGGTGGGGCAAGATCTGACTTTGTAACAAATGCCTGCCCCAGACAAAAGAAGGAAGAACTTGCATTCAAACAATGGGTGTGATTTCCCATGCAATCTGCTCTGTGTTTTGCAGCAAAGGAGGCACTCACCTGATGAAGGAGTGACACTCCGAAAGCTTGTGCTACCAAATAAACCTGTTGGACTTCAACCTGGTGTTGTGAGACTACTTACTGTGCCCACCCCAGTCCAACGCCAGCAACTCCACATTATGTTAAACCCAGATTTGGGAGTGATGCTGAAGATGCTAACCTGCTTTACTGTGGCCTTGGGAATGGTCATGGTCATTTATATTGTTATGCGTTACGTGTATTGTGGAAGCCACATCTTCCTGCATTGCAACAGTGGCTGCATTTCCAAATACTTTCATTGGCTATGCAGCGCTTTTGAATGTTCTGAAGTGCTGGAAGATATTGGCCGGAATCTTCTGGCTGTTCATGCCGGCGGAATCTCTCAGTGCCGCCAATGGTGTATCCCCACCTTTCCTGGTTTCGAGGGGTGCATTCAACGGGGAAATCCCATTGACAACAGCTGGACCAGAAGATCCTGCCACGGAACAATGCCAGGCTGCCTCCTTCCCTACGAAACATGTAGCAGATTGTCTGGGAAATCACACCCATTGAATGAATGCAAGTTCTTCCTTCTTTTGTCTGGGGCAGGCGTTTGTTACAAAGTCAGATCTTCCCTAGATACATGAGTGGCGTATTTTGTTTCCAAAAGCGGTCTGTGCATTTTACCTTTATAGGAGTTGTGTCACGCTGGCCTATATATTCTTGTATGATGGCTGGACCCAGTGGACCCTTGTGAGCTATTCTTTAATTTTGTGTACGGGTTTATTTCGTTCCTCCAAGGAAGACTGCTAACATTAAAGGAGGTGACATTTGGTTTGAATTCTTAACCTGCTTTATTCCACGGTGAAGCAAGAGACACAGGGTCACAGTTAGTGCTTAGTCCAATTGATCTAACTCTGTAAAAAAATGCTAAATTAATTAAAGTTCTCTTTCCTCAAATTACGAGGTCACGTTACTTGAGTAAACCAGAATAATGTCTCTGTATTCTGCCCTATACCCTGGGCAGGACCTCACTCCCAACATTTTCCCGTGTTTATTTCCAACTTTCGAACACACTTTTCTGCCTGACTGACCTCGTGGTTGCAATTGGTTTCACAAGCCTTTCTCTAAGGGCGAGATTCTCTGACCTCTCCACAGTGACTTTCTTGCGATAGGCTGGCTATTGGCTGGCTGCGGGAGCTTCTGGTGGCATTTCTTGTTCATCCCGACTTGCCCTCAGGGGACCAACGTCTTGAACCCCTGGCAGGTATCGACACAGTTATTTGATGCAACAGTGGGCCATTTGAAAGGATAATGGAGCCTAAACCATGATGGTTTGTGACTGTAGCCACATATAGATCACACCAGACAAGGAAAGCAGATTTTAATTTTTTTTCCACAGGATGTGGGCATCACTGGCTAAGCCAACATTTGTTGCCAATTCCTAATTGCCCTTGGGAAGATAGTGGTGAGCCACTTTCTTGAACAGTTCAGGTGGTGTAGGAACACCCGCAGGAAGGTTAGGAAGGGAGTTCCAGGATTTTGACCCAGTGACAGTAAAAGAACAGAGATATATTTCCAAGTGAGGATGGTGTGTGACTTGCAGTTGGTCATGTTCACATGCATCTGCTGCTCTTGTCCTTCTTTGTTTGGAAGGTGTCTTCAAAGGATCCTTGGTGAGTTGTTGCAAAGCCTCTTGTAGATGATGCACGCTGCTGCCAATGTGCATCAGTGGTAGAGGCTGGAGAGGGTGCCAATCAGGTGAGCTGCTGTTTCGTGGATGGTGCCAAGCTCCTTAAGTGCTCTTGGGACTGCTCTTATCCAGGCAAGGGGAGAGTATTCTGTCACAGTACTGACTTGTGCCTTGTAAATAATGGACAGTCTTTGAGGAGTCAGGAGGAGAGTTAATCGCCACAGAATTCCCATCCTCTGACCTGCTGTCCTGCTCTTACAACCACTGTATTTATCTGGCTGGTCCAGTTCCGTTTCTGCTCAATGGTAACCTCCCGGATATTGATAGTGGGGGATTCAGCAATGGTGTTGTCAGTGAATGTCAAGTGGACATGGTTAGGTTCTCTCTTGTTGGAGACAGTCATTACAAAGAACAAAAAACAAAGAAAATTGCAGCACAGGAACAGGCCCTTCGGCCCTCCAAGTCTGCACCGACCATGCTGCCCAACTGAACTAAAACCCCCTACCCTTCCGGGGATCATATCGCTCTATTCCCATCCTATTCATGTATTTGGCCAGATGCCCCTTAAAAGTCACGACCGTATCTGCTTCCACTCCCTCCCCCGGCAACGAGTTCCAGGCACCCACCATCCTCTGTGTAAAAAACTTGCCTCGTACATCTCCTGTAAATCTTGCCCCTTTGCACCTTAAACTTATGCCCCCTAGTAACTGACTCTTCCACCCTGGCAAAAAGCTTCTGATTATCCACTCTGTCCATGCCCCTCATAATCTTGTAGACTTCTATCAGGTTGCCCCTCAACCTCTGTCATTCCAGTGAGAACAAACCAAGTTTCTCCAACCTCTCCTCATAGCTTATGCCCTCCATACCAGGCAACATCCTGGTAAATCTTTTCTGTACCCCCTCCAAAGCCTCCGCATCCTTCTGGTAGTGTGGCGTCCAGAATTGAACACTATATTCCAAGTGCGGCCTAACTAAGGTTCTATAAAGCTGCAAAATGACTTGCCAAATTTTAAACTCAACACCTCAGCCAATGAAGGCAAGAATGCCGTATGCCTTCTCCACCAGTGTTGCCACTTTCAGTGACCTGTGTACCTGTACACCCAGATCCCTTTGCCTATCAATACTCTTAAGGGGGTCTGCAACTTGCTGTATATTTGCTTTCTTTATCAGACCTTCCAAAATGCATTACCTCACATTTGTCTGGATTAAACTCCATCTGCCATCTCTTTGCCCAAGTCTCCAACCGATCTATATCCTGCTGTATCCTCGGGCACTTACCTGGCATTTGTGTGGTGTGAATGTGTGAATGTTACTTGCCAGTTAACAGCCCAAGCCTGAATGTTGTCCAAGTCTTTCCGTTTATGGGCATGGCAAACTGATAGCTTTAGGATCACTTTTATGATATCAGCTTTTTTTTCAAAATATTTCCACAAAATGTTTGAACTGAATTCAAATGCTCAACCTGTCATGTTGGTAATTGTGCTGGCTTTCTCTAATTATTAGTTCAAGTCTTTGAGTTAATCGTCCAGTGACATGACTATGAGTAAATATATCCATAAATTGACAGTGCTTTGTAAGTGACAAACAGGGTGACTATCATTGTAATTATGTAGCAGAACTTCAGTTTTAACATCAGACAGCGATTTGAGTGTTGCAATGCTCTATTAGTAGTCCTCTAAATTTACCTCCGGCCTCTACATTTATTGTGCTAGCTACTGCAAGGTTCAAATATATATTTAAACAATTACAGTCTTTTATTCAAGGTCAACTTTTTCTTCTGTTTCTAGCCCCTTAATTAAATGCCCACACCCCTTTAAAACTTTCCATCAGCCTTTCTCAGAAGCATTGAATATCTTACTGCCCCCACCCAAGAGTTTCCCATGTCAGGCCCATATAAAGGCAGGACTTTTCTTTGTATTCATTCGCTAGACATGGGCGTGGCCAGCATTTATCGCCCATCCTTAGTTGCTCTGGGAGGGCAGTTGAGAGTCAACCACGTTGCTGTGGCTCTGGAGTCACATGTAGGCCAGACCAGGTAAGGACGGCAGATTTCCATCCCTAAAGGACATTAGTGAACCAGATGGGGTTTTCCAACAATCGACGATGGTTTTGTGATCATTAGTAGATTCATAATTCCACATATTTTTTATTGAATTCAAATTCTACCAGCTGCCGTGACAGGATTTGAACCCGGGTCCCCAGAACATTAGCTGATTTTCTAGAATAATAGTCCCGCGATAATACCACTAGGCCATCACCTCCACATCTCCCATCTTATCCATCATATTCACCTGTGGCCTACGCCACAAATGGATTTGGTTGGATCAATATTATCCACCTGCCTTCAATATTGATTTCCATCATTCTTGAATGAAATACCTTTGAGCAACAGAGTGCTATAATTTTGGAGAAAGAAATCCAGAAATATATGTTAATACACAGCATACTGCACAGGAATAGGCACTTTCATGCCATTAGTCCGTGCTGATATTTATGCTCTACTTGAGCCTCTTCCCATCTTTCCTCATCTAAATCTATCATTATCACCTTTTAGGCCTTTCTCCCTCATGTGTTTGTCCAGCTTCCCCTTAAATGCATCCGCAATAGTCACTTCAACCACTCCCTATCGTAGCGAATTGCACGTTCTCACCACTCTTTGGGTAAAGAAAGTTCTTTTGAATTTCTGATTAGATTTTTTGCTGACTTTCTTATATTGATGTGTTACAATCTGGTGAGGGGCCGTTAACTTTTAAAAATAAATCCAAATGTCTTGTTTTAACTAACAGAACTCACCACAAGATTCCACTTTTTTTTTAACAAAGCAACCTTTACCTTGAATGAAGTACTTAAACATGCACTATTAACTGAATATGGGTTATAGCTATATATGTTATGCACTCAGGTTTACTTTCTGCTTCCCCCAAGAATTTTCTCTTAAGACCTATCAATATTAAAGTAATTTACTCCTGTATGAACCAGTCATAAGCATGCCAGAGTCCTCAGGAGAATTATCCTTAGCTCCAGCTATTCTAAGAGGTAAAACTTTCATTTCCTTTTGGCTAAGATCAAATGTAGTATGGTCGGCAGCCCATGGTCGGCCGCACTTGGTTGAAGTCATTAGGTTACACTGAAGCTTCATATGTTTCATATGAAGCAATTTTTTAAAGCGGCATCTCGGCCTTTTGGCTAAGATGCAAATGAGCTCAAGTCTTGGAGGAGGAACCTCCCCCTTCTCCAATCAGCTTGGCTCATGTAGATCAGGCCCAGGACAGGGTGGTTTGGTCGCTCGCCCTGTCTTGTCAGCCTGGATCTGAAATGTCTCAACTTGTTGAGACTCTGAATTGGATTTGATTTGATTGAATTGGAAAAGTATTTTTAAAAAACTTTCATTTGCCATCTCGTGACTGTGGGGGCCTCAGTCCCTTGTTCTGGTCATGTTTCCAATACGTTCAAACTAACTTGCTGGTTACTTTCATTTACAATTGGACACTGTAAGGCCCACGGTAGATTTTCCCACTTGCTTCAAACTATGTCATCTTCCTACACAAGTGATACAGTGGTTAGCACTGCTGCCTCACAGCAGGGACCTGGGTTCTCCCTGTGTCTGTGTGGGTTTCCTGCAGGTGCTCCGGTTTCCTCCCACAGTCCAAAAGACGTGCTGGTTAGGTGCTTTGGCCATGCTAAATTCTTCCTCAGTGTAGCCGAACAGGCGCCAGAGTGTGGCTCCCAGTCTCCAGACTTCAGAGAGGGGAAAAGAGAGGCGCTGCTCTCTCTCAGTTCAAAAACAGCCACTCAGCTGGTTTTCTCTGTGTAAACCTAGTTCCACCCAGTCACCCAATTGTCCTGTCACTCGACCTAATCAAGTCCTACTCTGCGAAATCCAAGGGGAAAACACTCAAAACAGCATTAGTTCAGATTAAAACAAACATTCTAGGGGATTTTCACAGTAACTCCATTACAGTGTAGCCTACTTGTGACACTAATAAGTAAACTTCCAGCTTCTGTTCCTTATAAGATTCAAGCTGAGATTAAGCCTCACCTGCTTTTCACACAGTCAGTGACAAAGTTAATGTTTTAAGCTGCTGATAGTGCAGTTTCGACTATTTCCGATTTAATTTGGCTAACTTCTCTCAGTTGACTGGAAACCACATTAGGTCCAGCCATCTCTTTAGGTGTTCTGGCAATCCCTGAAGCCCAGCATTTTAATTGCCTTAAATTCACAAAACAATAACATTTCCAGAGCAATATTATCTGTAAAATATTAACATGAACCATGAACTAGGTATTCACAACAGATGGCCTCTAAGCATGTTCCCCCGCAGAAGAGGAAACATTCTCTCTGTATACACTCGATAAAAACCTCACACTTTCATATTTTTAAAGCCCTCTGTTCGGTCACCACCCCCCCCTTCTCCACCACCCCCCCAGCCTTTCAATCCTCTTCTGATATGTATACCCACACATTTCGGGTATCATCTTTGTAAATCTTCTCTGCACCCTCTTCAGCATCTCTGTATCCATTTACGTTGTATCTTTCTTCTAATACTATAGAATGCCGCATTAAAAAGTGTCCTTTCTCATTTTATATTCTGGTATGAGATGATGCGCAAGAACCTTCCTTCAGGGTAGTGTGTGAGAGCTGGTCATTTTTATTCACATCTATGACCTATTGGTGGCACGGTGGCTCAGTGGCCAGCACTGCTGCCTCACCATGGACCCGGGTTCGATTCCCAGCTTGGGTCACTGTCTGTGTGGAGTTTGCACATTCTCCCCATGTCTGCATGGGTTTCCGCCGGGTGCTCCAGTTTCCTCCCACAGTCCAAAGATGTGCAAGTTAGGTGGATTGGCCATGCTAAATTGCCCCTTAGTGTCAGGGGGATTAGCTCGGGTAAATGCATGGGTTTATGGGGATAGGGCCTGGGTGGGATTGTGGTCGGTGCAGACTCGATGGGCCAAATGGCCTCCTTCTGCACTACATGATTCTATGATTCTATGGCCTGGGCTGATGTCTATCCCTGACCCTTCAGAAGATGGTTTGCTCTGCCTGGCAGTGGTAAAAGTCTTGGGCGAATGCACATGAGTGAAAACAAGTGTACACACATACTCCTCCTAATAGATGTAGTCCTGCAGGACAAATTGGTGTGTAAGCAACAACCTTGTTGAGAGAGCACAATGTGTGTTGGCTGCTATGATCCAGGTCAGAAAATCCGAGATATTTTATGAAGTCAGCCTCGACCATAAGTTTTGCACTTTGAATTTGGCTCGGGTAAGCATAAGATGTTTCACTCCTGATATGATTCAAACGACCCACTAGGGAATTTTTATCAATCAAAGTTTATTTAAGAATACAGTTAACATATGGAAAGAAAATTAACAATGACTTTTACCAATTGCAAACCAGAAAAAAAACCAACCACGATATTATATAAACCTTAATAACTAAATGCACTATTCCAACACAACAAACCTCCTTACAAACATACACCCATCCCAGATTTAGCACAGAAAATAAGAATGCTCGCGTGATCTTGCAGCTCTGCAACACCTGCTGTGAATTAGTCCTTTGGTTGGAGAATTGAAACTCTGGCTTCTCCGTTCTGGAAATCCCAGGATCTCGAGGTAGAGATCACTGCTGACATCTAGCTAGCAAACCACCAACAGTAAAATTTCCACTCCAGGAAGGCAAAAAAATCTGCTTCCAGCGAGCCGGCAGAATGTATAATATCAGGGAGAGGGATAAACACACTACCTCCAGCCTGGAGTTCAAACACCTTCTAACCATCCAGCAACCAGAACTGAAAATAAAAGAACTCTTGGGAGAGAAAAAATGTCCCACCTGATCTATCAATCAATCTTCCCACAACAATTCAAAAAGGGTCATAAACTCCCAGATAGTGCTTTAGGCCCAGATTTTTTTTTAAAACCCCATTTAAATCATTTAAGCAGCAATAAAAGATGCCACTACAGAATCTCACAGTAACTTCATTGCAGTGTTAATGTAAGCCTTACTTGTGACTAATAAATAAACTTTAAACTTTTAGACCTCATGATGCCAATAACAAAAACAAACAACAGGCTTGCTTACAAACTGCAGAGAAGATGATTAAAAACACATTTCTTAAAGTAGTGTCAACTGGCACAATCACAGAATACTACAGTGCCGAAGTGGCCCTTCGGCCCATTGAGTCTGCACCGACACATGAAAGGTCCTGACCTGCCCACCTAATCCCACTTGCCAGCAGTTGGCCCATAGCCTTGAATGCTATGGTGTGCCAAGGTACTTTTTAAAGGATGTGAGGCAACCTGCCTCCACCACCTTCCCAGGCAGTGCATTCCAGACCGTCACCACCCTCCGGGTAAAAAAGATTTTCCTCAAACCCCCCAAACCTTCATTTTTAACTTGTGTCCCCTCGTAACTGACTCTTCAACTCAGGGGAACAACTGCTCCCTATCCACCCTGTCCTTGCCCCTCATAATCTTGAACATCTCAAAATAAGAGATGGTTTTCAGCCACGAAATTAGATCTTTTCTTTGTAGCTTTCATTCTGCCTTTGAAAAGTTTTCCTGATTTGGAAGTGGCCGACGCTGATGTGAATGCATGAAATAAGAAGTGCTTCACCCTTTAGGGCATATGCCCTTCATCTTGATGAGCGTTAAATTTCGTGCAAAAAATAAAATACCTTTAAATTTTCTCTTCCGAAGTCTTTCATACATAGCATTGAATTGAAAGTGCTGGTATTGATTATTCACCCATGCACAGTAGCGCGATGCTATGATAATCCATTTGTACACATCACCTCAGCAGAGCTGTTCAGTTTTGTCAAGGTAGATTCACAAGCAGAGGAAAAAAGTCATTAAAAAGATGTCACTTCAATAACTAGTGCTGGAGCATGAATTACTAAAGCAGATAGTGCCCACTGTGTGTTTTAGACTTAAGCATGTATAGTGCAACCAACTGATAACCACTTATGGCTTTGTTATATTTCTATTAAACAATAGCTGTTCGGGCTGTGTTGGTGGAATATATATCAATGTCACTTGCCACTGATTCCAAAATGAAAAGCAATGATAGGAAAGTTAAATAGACATTCATCATTTACAGTTGAGTTATTTAAATAAGTCTGTATTTTTGACCTTCAGATGTTGTCCAAATTTACATTCCTTTGTATTAATTGCTTTACAATAAATCCTCATTATAACGATTCGTGGCATTTTTGTAACTTGGAAAAAGCTGTATTTGGTCAAGGCTAAAGTGGTCCCAGATTGCTTGGAACAAAGTCTTCTTTGCATTCTGACTGAACATCCAGGCTATGCTGTAACAAACATTTCTATAGATCTTAGAAACTGCCCATTCGATGTTGACCTCGGGACGAATATAAGAAAGATTGATAGCTTATCTCCCAGAATACTGGTAGGATTTGCTCAGAAGCTTCCAATCAAATTGAGGCTACACATAATCCTTTGCCTTTGGGGAATGGTCTTCCTCAACATGCGCACATACACGTGCGTGCCATAGCGAAATACTAAAAAAACAACTAAACTTTTTGACTTCCCCATCAAGTTTTGCTGAGAGGGCCCACATTCTGTGCTGCTGAAACATTGGCCAAGCTAAATTCACCCTCAGTGTACCCAGACAGGCGCCGGAGTGTGGTGACTCAGGGACTTTCACAGTAACTTCATTGCAGTGTTAACGTAAGCCTACTTGTGCACTAATAAATAAACTTTAAACTTAAACTGAAAAGCTTTGAAAGATCTAAGGACAGCATTAGGACCAGATTAGCACATATTAAGTTAAAGTTTATTTTATTAGTGCCACAAGTATGCTTACATTAACACTGCAATGAAGTTCCTGTGAAAATCCCCTAGTCGCCACACTCTGGCGCCTGTTTGGATACACTGAGGGAGAATTTAGCATGGCCAATGTGCCTAACTGGCACGCCTTTTGGACAGAGTAAACCGGAGGAAACCCACGCTGACACAGGGAGAATGTGTCGACTCCGCACAGACAGTGACCCAAACCAGGAATCGAACCCGGGACCCTGGCGCTCTGAGGCAGCAGTGCCAACCACTATGCCCCCCCGTTTGTCCCTAATTAATTATTAATTAATGAGGCTGCTGCCTGAGGCAGGTGAACACACGGCTCACTTAAAAGGGCCCAGTTAAGGAAGCAGTGGCTGGGCCAGTAAGCATTCCTGTGGCCATTTTTACTGCGTACCTGGCACGGGTCAGCAGGACAAGGTGGGAAATCCCACCTTCCAGAATGCTGGCACTGTCTTTAGTCTTTTCTTTCCTAATGCCTACAATTCTATCCGCTGCCTCTCACACCGTGCAGTTTTAGTTAGGAATGTTGTGTTGGTGAAAAAACACAAATCGCCAGTTGGCTGTACTAGAAAATTGTAAAAGAAGATAGTACCCTTAAAGAATTCTCCGATGCTGCTGCTATCAACCATCAAGTCCCATCGCCCTACTCTATAAAATAACACTGCTTTAGATCAATACTTACAAAAAAAGAGAGAAATGCTTTCTTCAAACCCAGTGGCGAGGCAGGAGAATAATATTGCTTTAGGCTACAGTCTTCTTGGATTTTCTGAATATTTTCTCCTCTGGACCTGTACTAATCTCATGGGAAATTAAGCAACTGAGTGCTCTCCAAAGGTGGTGGGATCATGGGAAGAGGGATTGCACAAAGACTGCAGTCAGAGGAATGGAATGTTTGGTGGAGATACAGGGCAGGAGGTGATTGCGGAGATGGAGTAGAGCTGAGGACGGATTTAAAGATGACAGATTTAATGAAGGATATGGAGCTCATGCAGATTAGGGGGATGAGAGTGATAGGTGAGTGGGACTTGGTGTAGGACAGGATTAATGCAGCAAAGTTAATGAATAATGGATAGCAAAGATAAGGGAACAATTTAACTGGAGGCGATAAATGCTTGCATAACAGCTGATGAAGGGATTGAGGTAGGGTGGAGCCATTCAGTGCTATGGATGTGAGAGTAAGCAATTAATTGGATAGCTGGATGATGGAAGGATTGGAAAAGGATGTGGGAGGATAAAGAGATACAGAGCAGGGAGGTTAAATGCAAGTTGCATCAATTTATTCTCCACAAACTTAAGCGAATTGAAAACTTTGCTAGCCATATGCTAACTCATTCATCCACCACCCCAATGCTCGCGAAGTTACATTTGCTCCCAGTTAATGAAAACCTTGATTGTAACATTCTCATCCTCCATAGCCTTGCCCCCTCCCTATCTTGGTAACCTCCTCCACTCTCCACAACCCTTTAGAGATAGCTGCATTCCTCCAATTCAGGCCTCTCAATGATTGTGCAGCCTTCAGCTGCCTTGGCCCTAAGCTCCAGAATTTTCCTCTCTAAACCTCTCCATTTGTCCTTTTTTTATCATCCTTTAGGAACCTCCTTAAAACCTATCTCTTTGACAAAACATTTGGTTACCTACCCTAATATCTCATTATATGACTTTGTGTCAAATTTAGTGTGATAATGCATCTTGTAAGTGCCTTAGGTTGTTTCACAATGTTAAAGGCTCTCTGTACAGGTGCAGTTTATTTTTGTTGACTATGTGCTCATAGTCATGGGTTGGGGGTGCTAAATACTAACACAGATTGGCTGGGCTGCACACCCTGCATTCATGTTAAAACTTGATTGACTTGGACATAAAAGTTTCTGGGATACAATTCAGCCCAAGAGAATGGAAAGTGGTTGCAATCCATGGCAAGGAGCGAAGTTTGTGGGGGGGCCTGTGGATGATGACTTTGGTCTTCTACATGTTGATCTGGAAGAAAATGAGATTGGGCAGCTATTAAACAATCAATTGTCGCAGAGACAGCAAAGGAAAGTCCAGAGAAATTAAGAAAGAGGGAGAAACCTGAGTTCAATTAGTGAACATGTAGGGGCTGCATCCTTGTGGGTGGCACAATGGTTAGCACTGCTGCCTCACAGCGCCAGGGACCCAGGTTCGATTCCTCGCTTGCGTCACAGTCTGTGCAGAGTCTGCATGTTCTCCCCATGTATGCATGGGTTTCTTCTGGGTGCTCCGGTTTTCTGCCACAGTTCGAGGAAAGGTGCTGGTTAGGCGCATTGGCCATGCTAAATTCTCCCTCAGTGTACCTGAATAGGCACTGGAGTGTGGCGACTAGGGGATTTTCACAGTAACTGCATTGCAGTATTAATGTAAGCCTATGACAGGCTCCCTTTGGGTGGAGGGGACATCCCATCAGGAGATTGCCATGCACATCAAGTAAGCACTGAGCCAAGAAAGTAAGTGGAGGTCTGGATGGATTAAGATCCCGCCATGTTGAAACTCAAAAAAGACGAATTGAGTTCTTGGAATCCTAAGTTTGTACACAAAGTCTTTTGCCTTTAATTATATCAGGGCAGCGTTTACTTAACATTATACGGCGGCATTTTATCCACCCACACCAAATACTTCTCTTGTAAATTTAACTTCCATCATGACAGTTGCTGTTGGCCGACCATTTCCATAGCACCCATTCAACCTTCTCATTTTAATATATTGTGGAACTTAAATGTCACATCAGACAAAGAGACTTAAACAACATCAAGGTCCAATGTCAAGTTTCATCCCAGAACATTAACATTGATGTATGCTCACATATTTCACTGGCTGGGAAAGTCGCACTGCATTACATACAACATTGTCGACTTGCAGCCCAGGATTCAAAGAGGCAATAAATTGAGTTATGTAGAAAGCATTTTACATTTACACTCCACCTGTAAAGATTAATGATGAAAAGAAACTGTACTCCTCAGCATGTGTGAGAAGTACTGAGAGTGAAAATGCAGTCGGAATGGATTGCCAGTGTTACATCTCAGATTAAGTAACAAGGACTGGGCTAGATTACTCGCCTGTGAAACATCTTTGAAAAGTTTTACTACATTAAAGGAGGTATTTATATGCAAATTGCTGTCGTAAGATTCTACATTTTATAGCCTCCTCCCCTTATAATGTGTCCTAGTGAGAGAAATTACTTTGGATTACGCATGACAGCTTTTCAAGAAAAATCTTTTTTGTGTGTGTGTCTTTTGGTCATTCTAAACTTCATTGTTTCTGTTAATATATTTTGCTTTATTAAAATAGTTATGCATTTGAATGGTTGTATTCTGTGGTGACTGAAGTGTGGCATGATCAAATTTAGTTACATGATGCAGGTCGGGATGGTCAAAACATTTAAACAGGGAGATAAGAAACGAGAGACCAGTGAGCCTAATGTCAGTACTGGGGAAGTTGCTAGAATCCATTATCAAGGATTTCATGACACGGCATTTGGAAAGCAGTGGTATAATCAGACAAAGTCAGCGTGGATTTACAAAGGGGAAATCATGTTTGATGAATATACTGGAGTTCTTTGAGGATGCAACTCATAAAGTTAACCAAAGAGAACCAGTGGAGGTGGTTTATTTAGACTTTCAGAAGGATTTCGACAAGGTTTCACAGAGCAGATTACTACCTAAATTTAAAGCACATGGGAATGCGGGCAGTGTCTTGAGATGGATGAGATGGATCCAAAGCTTGTTAGCAGATAGGAAGCAAAGTGTTGGCATAAATGGATCTTTGTCCGATTGGCTGGCAGTGACTCGTGGGTTACTGCAGGGATCTGTGCTCGGACCCCAATTGTTCACATCATATATTAATGATTTGGAAGAGGGAGCTTAATATATTATCTCCAAATTTGCAGATGATACAAAGTTGAGTGGGAGGGTGAGCTGTGGGGAGGATGCAGAGGTGCTTCAGTGTGATTTGAACAGGCTGAGTGAGTGGGCATCTGCATGGCAGATGCAGTATAATGTGGATAAATGTGGGGTTATCCACTTCAGCAGCAAAAATACGCAGGAGATTATTACTTGAATGGATATAAATTGAGAGAGCTGGATTCTCAGCAAGACCTTGGTATCTTCGTGCATCAATACTGAAATTAAATGCGCAGGTACAGCAGGCAGTAAAAAAGGCAAATGGAATGTTGGTCTTCATCGGGGGAGGATTTGAGTATAGGAATAGGGATGCTTTATTGCAATTGTACTGGGTGTTGCTGAGGCCATATCTGCATTCTGCGCAGTTTTGGTGTCCTTATCTGAAGAAGGATGTCCTTGCTATAGAGGGAGTACAGTGAAAGTTTACTAGGCTGATTCCTGGGATAACCTGTCTGTCATATGAGGGGAGACTAAATCGGTTAGGATTATATTCATTGAAGTTTGGAAGAGTGAGAGGGGATCACATAGAAACTTAAAAATTCTAACAGGGTTCGACAGGGTGGATTCAGGAAGAATGTTCCCAATGTTGGGGGAGTTCAGAACTAGGGTTCATAGTTTGATTTGATTTGATTTATTATTGTCACATGTATTAACATACAGTGAAAAATATTGTTTCTTGCACACTATTCAGACAAAGCATACCGTTCATAGAGAAGGAAATGAGAGAGTGCAGAATGTAATGTTACAGTCATAGCTAGGGTGTAGAGAAAGATCAACTTAATCAAGGTAAATCCATTCAAAAGTCTGACAGCAGCAGGGAAGGAGCTGTTCTTGAGTCGGTTGGTACGTGACCTCAGACTTTTGTATCTTTTTACCCATGGAAGAAGGTGGAAGAGAGAATGTGGTGCGTGGGGTCCTTAATTATGCTGGCTGCTTTGCTGAGGCAGCAGGAAGTGTAGACAGAGTCAATGGATGGGAGACTGGTTTGCGTGATGGATTGGGCTACATTCACGACCTTTTGTAGTTCCTTGCAGTGTTGGGCAGAGCAGGAGCCATACCAAGCTATGATACAACCAGAAAGAATGCTTTCTATGGTGCATCTGTAAAAGTTAGTGAGAGTCATAGCTGATGTGCCAAATTTCTTTAGTCTTCTGAGAAAGTAGAGGCATTGAGGATAAAGAGTAAAGGGTAAACCTTTTAGGATTGAGGTGAGGAGAAATTTCTTCACCCAGAGAGTGGTGAATCTGTGGAATTCACTATAACAGTAAATGTTGTGATTTCAAGAAGAAATTAGATAAAGCTCTTTGGGGCTAAAGGGATCAGCTGAACGGGGGAAGGCGGGATCAGGATATTGGATTTGATGATCAGTCATGATCAAAATGAATGGCAGAGCAGACTCAAAGAGCCGAATGGCCTACTTCTGCTTCTATATCCTATGTTTCCAGAACACACCTTGGAATCTTCTCCCAAGCAATGCTCGGATGCCTTGACCAAGCATCCACATCCAGGATTTTAACCTCTCTTTTTGATATTCCTTTGCCCTGGATTGCCACATGCATTCAAGCTTCCACACAATTTCTCAGGTACCTAGCCATACCAACAGAACATCAATGTTTCACAGGCTGTATTAAAGTGTCACCAAACTTGGGATCACCTCATTGTATGGCTTCTCACTAGCCTCAGTAAGGAGTCTAACAACACCAAGTTAAAGTCCAATAGGTCTATTTGGTACCAAATGTTTGCTACCAAATAAACCTGTTGGACTTTAACCTGGTGTTGCTAGACTCCATACTGTGTTTACCCCAGTCCAACGTCGGCAGCTCCACATCATTCTCACTAGCCAACATCTTCAGGTCTGCACCTTGCAGCCCTGTCTTTAACTGGGAGCCTCTCTCTGCTCCTTATCTTAACTTCCTTTGACTTCACAGTCTTCCTGGAACTTTTCTCTCTCCCATTCACTCATTTCTGGAACTTTCTGTTCTTTAGCTTGGGACTGGCTTTCTGTCCCTGTGCATTATCTTGCCTGTTCTGACAGTTTCTGTGAAATGCTTCTTGCCTCTGAGTTACCAGGTTCCAAACTGAAGTTCAAATGCTTAAGCTTTTCAGTATGGACTTCAGGTCACTAACAGGTCAGTCTTTTTATACCCTGTGTTTGTCTTAGTCGTAAAACCTGCATTATAATGTAGGCAATGTTTAAAGTGAAACTAAACCTACAGATTTGCAGACACCTTTTTTAACATGAAACTAAACTGAAGCTAGTAACCCTCTCTTACCATGCAAATACAAAAACAGAAATTAAGTTTACTGACACTTGTACCTTTTTTCTAACACACAGTATAATTATAAATTACTTAAACTATCTCGACTTCCTAACATACATCATACTTCATAGAATAATAAAATCCACACCATGCCAAAGGAGGCCATTCGGCCCATCGAGTCTGCCCAGACCGCAATCCCACCCAGGCCCTATTCCCATAATCCCACATGTTTACCCTGCGAATCCCCCTGACACTAGGGTCAATTTAGCAAAGGCAATCAACCTAACCCGCACACCCCTGGACTGTGGGAGGAAACCGGAGCACCCAGAGGAAACCCATGCAGACACGGGGAGAACGTGCAAACTCCACCCATACAGTAACCCGGGGCTGGAATTGAACCCGGGTTCCTGGGGAGGCAGCAGCGCTAAACACTGGGCCACCGTGCCACCCACAATTACTTATCCTGAATATTAGAGTACAAGGTACATATTTTAATTTGTTTCATCTTTCTGAACTTGTATCGTAGAATTTGCATTTGTTTGTTCAAATCCCATGGAATCCTGTGGCTTCATTCCAAAATCAGGCGTCTTGAATGTTAGCCTTTATCTATTTTCCACAAAAGTTCATTGGTCCCTAACCAATCTCCCACCACATTCTAGGGTCTAATCAACGATCATAACAATACACAAAGCTCGAATCGAAACAATCAGCTTCTACATGGATTTGAATTATTGCCAGAAATTTCTTAATTTGGCTGCATATTGACCTGATCTTAACGATTGAAGACATAATGAGGAGTGAAAGTGTTTAAAAGATGTGGTAATCTGTTTCCATGTAAATTACTACATAGGTTTTTCAGAGAAAATGAAATCCAACACCAGATGTACATAAAGTAATAAATTCTGCATTCATTGCAACAGCAAATGAAAATAAATTTGTTAAAGGTCAATTGGATTTCAACCACACACAGGTTGATTTAGTCTTCCTTTTTAAATCAAGTTCAGAGCTTGTCAACTCCCTCAAAAAATGATATTGAGGCACAGAAATTTCTTGCCATCACATCCATTTTACAGCCTTAAATGAACTCCTAAACATCCAACAGTATGCACATGTTTGTGGGCTGAATGGCCTTTTCTGCACTGTAGGGATTCTATGATAATAATAAATTGTGAGCAGGTCATAATTCTCGTGACTCCCTCTAAGCCTTTTCCAGTATCTCTGTAAAAAAATGGCAGGCACGGTGGCACAGTGGTTAGCACTGCTGACTCCCAGCTCCACGGACTCGGGTTCAATTCCGGTCTTGGGTGACTATTTGTGTGGGGTTTGCACGTTCTCCCTGCCTCTGCGTGGTTTTCCTCCGGGCACTCCGGTTTTTTCTCCCACAGTCCAAAGATTGCAGGTTAGGTTGATAGTTGATGCTAAATAGCCCCTTTGTGTCCCACGATTAGGGTTAGATGGATTAGCAATGGGAAATGTGTGGGGTTATGGAGATAAGGAGGGGCTGAGGGCTGGGTAAAATATTCTGTCAGAGAGTTGGTGCAGATGCAATGGGCTGAATGGCCTCTTCTGTACTGTAGGGATTCTATGATCTGCACTGGAATTCAACCCAGCACCATATCAGTCAATCCTCCTGCATGGTGTCCAGAGCCTGCACTTGAAATGGCTGGAATTCTCTGGCCTTGCACATGGCTGGGATTCTCCATTCCCGCTGCAGTGAATGGAGTTTTGGCCTAGCAGCAGATTCTCCATTCTCATTGGCAGCAGTAGTGAGACGATTGAGATCGGGGAATCTAAGCCCATATGTCTAGAAGTAGAGGGCTTTGTTATTGTGCCTTTTGCTAAATTATTTTGTGACTGCATTGTATCTCAATCAGTATTCTCAGGCACTTTGCAACTAAACCAGTGATCTGCTGATGGCTTCCTCTGGAAGGATACATTTCAATTATTACATAAGTTTTTATTGAAGACCTTGTGGGCTCCGTCCAGTTTCACATTAAATTCTGAGCCTTTTGCTGACCGCTCTTCACACACTCCTAGACTCCGCAGAATAGAAATATCAAAAGATTTACAGCCCAGAAGGAAGCCGTTTGACCCGTGATATCGCCTTGGCTGAAAAAGAGTTAATTCCGCCTACCAAATCTTGAACCATGACTCTCTTGGTTACAGCACTTCAAATGCAGATCGAAGTGCTTTTTTAAATGTGGTAAGGGTTCTGTCTCTGCCCAGCTTCAGGCTGAGAGTTTCTGACTCTCCACCCTGAGGTAAAAATGTTACTCCCTAACTCCCCTCTAACTCTTCTGACAATTACTTTAAATCTATGTGCCCAGTTATTGACCCCTCTGTTGATGAAAATAGTTCTTTCCTATCTACTCTATCTAGGCTCCTCATAATTTCATCCAGCTCAATTGTTACCTTAGGTAAGTCCCACAGGGTAGTGTCTTAGACTCAACCATCTTCAGCTGCTTCATCAATAACCTCTCCTCCATCAAACAGTCAGAATTGGGGATGTTTGCGGAAGATTATATAATGTTCATCACCATTCGCAACTCTTCTGACACGAAGCAGTCTGTATCCATATGCAGCAAGACCTGAACAATATTGGGCTTTGTTTGACAAGTGGAAAGTTGTGCCACACAAATGTCAGGCAATGACCATCTCCAACAAGAGAGAATCCAACAATGCCTCCTTGACATTCAATACCATTAACATTGCTGAATCCTCCAATATCCTGGGGCTTACTATTGACCAGAAATTTAACTGGACTGGCCATATAAATAAGTCGTTACAAGAGCACATAAGAAGCTGATAATTCTGTGAGGAGCAACTCCCCTCCTGACTCCCCAAAAGCCTGTCCATCATCTACAAGGCACAAGTCAGGAGAGTGATGGAACTATCTCCATGTGGCTGGATGAGTGCAGTTCCAACAACCCTCAAGAAGCTTGACACCATTCAGGACGAAGATGCCTGCTTGATTGGCACCCATTCCACCACCTTCTCCCTCCACCACTGACACCCATTGGCAGAAGTGTGTACCATCTATAATATGCACTGCAAAAGCTTGCCAAGGTAAATTTTCAGTCGTCTCTGAACCTGAGACCTCTACTAACTAGAAGGACAAAGGCAGCAGATGCATGGGAACACCACTACCTGCAAATTCCTTTCCAAATAACACCAACCATCTTGACTTGGACTATAGCAACATTCCTTCGCTGGCGCTGGATCAAAATCCTGGAACTCCCTTCCCAAAAGCACTGTGGGTGTACCTACACCATATGGAGTGCAGCGGTTCAACAAGGCGGCTCGCCCCCATCTTCACGAGGGCAATTAAGGATGGACAATAAATACAGGAATAGCCAGCAGCACCTTATCCCATGAATGAACTTTTAAAAATTACAGTGAAGCCTAAGCAAGACTGATCTCGGAAATCTGTGAATGTGTTATCTCTGCTGCCTGAAATGTGATGTTGAACTTTCAGAAGGATACTGATTGCACATATCAATATATTATGTTCCTGTGGGAGACCATTTAGATGTTGCAACAGTGAAAGGAATCTAATATTGTTCCTGTGGTTACCAGCAGTTTCCAGCAGAAGTCAAGAGAATTGCAGGCTTCTGTTAGCTTTGCCTTTGCCTGCCAGGACAGATGTCCAGTGGTGCAGCTGATGGCTCTCTCAATGGTTGGCAGGTTCATATTCTTTAATATCTGACCATTTGCAGTGGGTCATCCTTTGAAACGATGCTGCCATATGTTTCAATCTCCAAGCACAGCACATAAGCTATTTGTAGCCTGATTCAGAATGCCCCCAATGGATAAAAAGTCATATTTTTCTCCATATTCCAGAACACGGAAGCATCAGTTCCTTCACACAGTAGGATAGCAACTAATGGAACCAGGGTTATTGTAATCCTCTCTTACACCTCCACACTTCAAATGACTGGATGTGAACGAAATCTGCCAGCCAACTGTTTATCGTCAACCTGTGAGAAGAGAAAATTCCTGCATACCACAAATTTATTGTTTTTTGCAGGTTTAAAGTTTATTTATTAGTGCCACTAGTAGGCTTACATTAACACTGCAAACACTGAAAATCCCCTGGTTGCCACACTCTGGCGCCTGTTTGGGTACACTGAGGGAGAATTTAGCATGGCTAATGCGCCTAACCAGCACGTCTTTCAGATTGTGGGAGGAAACCGGAGCACCCGGAGGAAACCCACGCAGACACGAAGAGAACGTGCAGACTCCGCACAGACAGTAACCCAAGCCAGGAATCGAACCCAGATCCTTGGCGCTGTGAGGCAGCAGTGCTAACCACTGCCTCACCGTGCCACCCAGGTCTAGGGAGGTAGGGCACAATAACAACAGTATTTCTTATATGGCATGCAACCAATGCAGTACGAGAGAGTTTTACAATATTCTTAATGCAGGCTGCCTGTCATGGAGTTCACATTGTGGAAAGATAAATTAGTCTCCAAGGCTTATGAGGTTGGCAGTGTGACCCTTTAAAGATAAAAGCACTGATTTAGTTCACTGTAATGAGGAAGGTACAAGTGTAGATAGATGAGGTATTGGTTAGTTCAATCATGGTTTCTCCTTAGGTATTTTGTGGAATCTATTGGACATTGAATAAGTGTGGTGAGTACATTGTATTGGCCTGAAATATCCTCTGTGCCGACATCAAGGCATGCTCACATTTCCTGCAAATTCATTGAGAATACACTCAAAGGTGAAGTGGGCAGAAATCGGTGTAAACAATCCAAACCCAAGGAAAGTGTAGAACTCACAATATGTTCTGAATCAGGAAAGGTAAAATTTTAACTCGTAACCATCACTCATGCACATTAGGCAGAGCGAGTTTAATCTCTTGCAATTGAGGAAGCTTTTCAGTTTAAACGTGACATAATTATGCCATAAAATTGTCATCAAGGAAACGGAGAATATAGGCGCTGGTCTCAGTGAGGATAAGTTACATAAAAATACATGTTCAATTTGAATAGAAGACTAGGGGATGAATCTTAATTCCCCAAAATGGTTGTGGTTAGATCAGAGATCATGGCTGGAATTTTACCGCCCCACCCACGGGTGAGGGGCAGACTATGAAAAGGTCCATTGACCTCGGGCGGGATTTGACGGTTTCCAGACGAGCGAAGCTGTAAAATTCCACCCCAAAAGCTTGAACAAGGAACCCAACAAACTTTGAATCTGTTCACTTCCTGTTTGAATGAAGGCAGGATGAGGAGTGGGCAACCAATCCACTCACAAAGGCACAGTGGACATTGGAATATGAAAATGAGGCTGAGTGCCTTCGTGTTAATAGTCATTGGTCAGAAATTAATGTGAGTAACAGTGGATTTGCTCACCGGTTGGAGAACCATCAGGAACCTTGCGTTAGTTCCATGGTGGAGACCCAACCCATTCTCCTGGCTTCCCAACCATAAAACAACACTCCCGCATGGAACGCACCTCCAGGCTAAAATCCAATTACTCTGGATCCTGCTGGTCCTGAAAGTTTGGCCTTAAATTGGACTTTGATTGACAAGATTGTCTTCCAGTCAAGCAGGGAGCCAATTGGCAAAAGCCACAGGACCAGGTAAGGAGAAAGAATGGGCTAATAACAAATAAGTGAAATCTTTCCCAGCACTGGTTCCTAAGAAAGATTTTGGGCATAACATGAAGCGGAATATCAAAATTATTTTCTATATTTGTTCATTTTTTCCTCATTAAGAGAGTGCAATAATTGTTAACAATTGTAAATAATTGTTAATAGGAGGCGGCACAGTGACACAGTGGTTAACACTACTGCCTCGCAGCGCTAGGGATCCAGGATCAATTCCAGCCTCAGGCCACTGTCTGTGTAGAGTCTGCACGTTCTCCCTGTGTCTGCGTGGGTTTACTCCAGATGCTCCGGTTTCCTCCCACAGTCCAAAGATGTGCTGGTTAGGTGCATTGGCCATGATAAATTCTCCCTCAGTGTGCCCGAACAGGCGCCCGGAGTGTGGCGACCGGGGGATTTTCACAGTAACTTCATTGCAGTGTGAATGTAAGCTTACTTGTGACGAATAAGTAAACTTAACTTAGCTTAAAAGAGTAGGGCTATTCTGTGGGCCAATTAAATTATTTTCAGTTGATAATGTTATACTGGGAATCCTTAAAAATATTTTTTCCAGACATTCATTAATTCCTTTTTATATCCTGAGGTGATTACATATTAAGAAGGAATGAGGGATTTTCTCATTCATAGACTCTTTTGCTATGCAACATTAAAGTACACATTTCTTCATGAAGTGAGACTACTGTGAATGCTAGTACTCTATTTAACAAGGTTGAACCAAGTATTGGGATTTTCTTTATGCACGTGAGGAAGTTTAATGTTTTCTTACTTTTAAACTTAAACATGATCATCTGGCATGTTAATCGAAACAAAGGTACAGTTAATGTGGGGAAATGCCAAAGGTTTCGCCAAGCTGCTAATATTCATAGAATCCCGACAGTACAGAAAGAGGCCATTCGGCCCATCGAGTCTGCACTGACCACAATCCCACCCAGACCCTACCCCCATATCCCTACATATTTTACCCACTAATCCCTCGAACCGACGCATCTCAGGACACTATGGGAAATTTTAGCATAGCCAATCAACCTAACCCGCACATCTTTGGACTGTGGGAGGAAACCGGAGCACCTGGAGGAAACCCACACAGACGCGAGGAGAATGTGCAAACTCCACACAGACAGTCACCCAAGCTGGGAATCGAACCCAGGTCCCTGGAGCTGTGAAGCAGCAGTGCTAACCACTGTGCTACCGTGCCGCCCTTATTGGTTTTAGTCCAATTCCCTGCACGTCAGCATATTGGATATAATCCTTAATACAGGGGAGGTGATAGCCTAGTGGTATTATTACTGGACTAGTAATCCAGAAACTCTCCTTATGTTCTGAGGACCTGGGTTCGAATCCCACCATGGCAGATGGTGGAATTTGAATTCAATAAAAAATATCTGAAATTAAGAATCTACTGATGACCATGAAACCATTGTTAATTGTCAGAAAAACCCATCTGGTTCACTAATGTCCTTTTGGGAAGGAAATCTGCCGTCCTTACCTGGTCTGGCCTACGTGTGAGTCCTGGGCCACAGCAATGTGGTTAACTCTCAATTGCCCTCCAAGGGCAACTAGGGATGGGCAATAAATGTTGGCCAACCAGTGCCACCCCATGTCCCAGGAATGAATGAAAAAAACATTTAAAAAGCTACATTATAATTTGATCTCAGTAACAGGGATATTGAAGCTGAGTAAATACTTCAATGTATTTATTGAGGTCTGAATCAGCACTCTGCCAGCGCAAAGTCCTCAGCATAAAATATCCCAAATCTTTTTAGATGTCTATAATTTCATGTGATTGTTTCAATTCACAGCAGGTGTCAGGTGCATTCACACCCAAAAAGTTTAGCTTCAAAACCAAAAGCAATGCTGGGCCTTCAATGTAAATTGGGTATTAAGGCCAAAACTGACTGGAGAATGAAGGTGAGAGAGACTCCCACGGCCAGTGGCTCTCTGACTGTTTCTTTCTGTGATGTGGAGATGCCAATGTTGGACTGGGGTGGGCACAGTAAGAAGTCTCCAGGTTAAAGTCCAACAGGTTTATTTGGAATTAAGAGCTTTTGGAGCGCTGCTTGTCATCAAGACTCACCTGATGAAGGAGCAGCACTCTGAAAGCTCATGATTCCAAATAAAGCTGTTGGACTTTAAACTGGTGTTGTGAGACTTCTTACTGTTTCTTTCTGGTTTCAATTCCGACTCTACCTCCAGACAGGACCAGTGCCACAGTTGTTAGACAAATGTGTCTTTAAATAACAATTACCCTTCAAAAGAAAAAAAACAAAGCTGGTTATTTCAAATGTATTTAGCCCTTCTCTAAATGCTCCACTTTTCTCTTGAATGTGAAGGAGGGTAAT
The DNA here is from genome assembly GCF_964213995.1 of Mustelus asterias. Taxonomy (NCBI): domain Eukaryota; kingdom Metazoa; phylum Chordata; class Chondrichthyes; order Carcharhiniformes; family Triakidae; genus Mustelus; species Mustelus asterias. The sequence goes on along the minus strand of NC_135804.1, from coordinate 19,051,376 downwards.
GTCATATCTTTTAAACGCAATGAGATTTATTTGGTATCAGCTGAAAAACTCAAGGTTAAACTTCTTTGACACGGATGAATATATAATGATAAATTATTCATATGTAGTATGCAGTATTGTTTTTCTACTTTATTTTTCTTCATCTTCTACGTATTTTCTTCATCTTCTACGTATTTCCTTCAAGGTGCTTAGGAGAAAACACTTAAATGCTCACGTCCAAATGTGAGATCCAAATTGAATTGAAAGTCGAAAGAGGTCCTTCAAAGTTCACTTTGAATATGAAATTAGAAAATAAATTGAATTTTTTGCCACTAATTCTTAAATTGACCCACCATTCACAACTGTGATGGCCTATCTAGTCTTGTGAATCCATTGCCTTTGCAAAGTTCAACCTGTTCCAAGTAGTGCATAGAAGTACAGCCCGTTTATCTATAGTCTATTATTGTGTCCTGCTCATTTGCAGTCACTCTACCCAATGCTTCTGTTATCACTCTGTTCAGAATTTAGAGAAAGAACGGTCTGGGTGGCACGGTGGCACAGTGGTTAGTATTGTTGCCTCACAGTGCCAGAGAACTGGGTTCGATTCCTGGCTTGGGTCACTGTCTGTGTGGAGCTTGCCCATTCTCCCTGTGTCAGCGTGTGTTTCCTCTGGGTGCTCCGGTTTCCTCCCACAGTCCAAAGATGTGCGGGTTAGCTGCATTGGCCATGCTAAATTGCCCCTTAGTGTCAGAGAGACTAGCGAGGGTAAATGCATGGGGTTATGGGGATAGGGCCTGGGTGGGATTGTGGTCGGTTCAGACTCGATGGGCTGAATGGCCTCCTTCTGCACTGTAAAATTCTATGTCTATGTCTAACGTCCAAATAGTGAGTTCCAGTGAACATCCTGCATCTTTCCCTTACACGGACCTTTGCATGTTGGGACAACATCATTTGAAAATCATGCATTGTGTTTTTTAGCAAGTCCATTTTAACTTCTGTGATCCAGAGTGTAAACCTCAATTTTATTTAACAAGACTAAGAAGACCTGACCTTCTCCAATGCTGTCCGTTGATGTTTATTTGTAAGTTACTCTAAATAAAGTTTCAGGGATTTGATAAAGAGAACATCTTTTATTAGTTTCACTAAAATTATAATAAAATAAGCATTATGCGGTTATACTGGGACTTTACAATAAAGTGAAGCACAACCAAGTGGTGAAGATTGGATGCTAATTCTATGATTTAAAACAAGGGTAGAAGGCCTACATAATCCGCTTTAAAGAGCAAAGAAAAGTACAGCACAGGAACAGCCCCGTTGGTCCTCCAAGCCCATGCTGATCATGATGCCCTAATGTAACTAAAAAAAAACCTTCTGTCCTTACTCGGACCCTGTCCCTCTACTCCCTCCCTATTCATGTTCCCATCCAAATACCTCTTAAATGTTGCCAATGTGCCTGCTTCCACCATCGCCTCTGGCAGCACGTTCCAGCACCCACCACTCTCTGCATGAAAAACTTTCATGTGGAGATGCCGGCGTTGGACTGGGGTAAACACAGTAAGAAGTCTCACAACACCAGGTTAAAGTCCAACAGGTTTATTTGGTAGCACAAGCCACTAGCTTTCGGAGCGCTGAAGGAGTAGCACTCCGAAAGCTAGTGGCTTGTGCTACCAAATAAACCTGTTGGACTTTAACCTGGTGTTGTGAGACTTCTTACTGTGAAAAACTTCCCCATACGTCTCCCTTAAACTTTCCCCCTCTCACCTTGAACCTGTGCGCCCTTGTAATTGACACTTCCACCCTGGGAGAAAGCCTCTGACTACCCACCCTGCCTACGCCTCTCATAATTTTGTAGACCTCTATCAGGTCTCCCCTCAGCCTCTGTCTTTCCAGTGAAAACAATCCTAGTTTATTCAACCTCTTCTCATAGCCAACACTCTCGAGACCAGGCAACATCCTGGTTAACCTTCTTTGCACTCTCTCCAACTCTTTACTCTCTCCATTCTTTGTGCCTTCTGATGTACAGAAATGAGACCAGGAAGCTCCAACTAGAGACCTCTCCTCATAGCCAACACTCTTGAGACCAGGCAACATCCTGCTGAACCTTCTTTGCACTTTTTCCAAAGCTTCTGGTAGTGTGGTGACCAGAACTGCATTTAAGGTTTAACACTTTGGAAGACATGGGTCTGTCAGCCTTAACTCCAACCCTAACCCAAACCCACTCACCCTAACCCATCGCCCATCTCCAAATAACTCCAGTGACTTTGGTCACTTGAAATAATCCTTGTTCCACTCAGTTACACCATTACATTCTATACAGTGTTGGTAGTGTGCTCATATGAAATAACACAATTTCACCCAGTATCTTTTTAATTTTGCTGTTGTCTATGGTTTAATTATTATTTCACTGAAGTCACTATTACATTGCATTTAGTTTGTTGATATCTTTGCTGCAATATGTGATAGTTATATTGATTATAGTCGAGAAGACAACTGTGCAAATAGAAATATGATTTAACACAGCTCAGGGAGGAGTTTAATAAAACCTAACTGTAGGTTTATTTCAATTGATAGAATTAATAAGGATTATTATCGTAATGTAGTAATTAAGTTGTCACCCAGGGAAATTATGCGGAATGTGAAACAGCTTGCACAAGTCGAAAATATTTTGCCGTCAAACATATTTTGAGATTAATTATTTATAAATTTTGTGAGCTCGTTGCTTCCATTACTGGAGCAAAGATGGGTGGATGGAAATTGTTAGTTTCCCAAGGCTGATGTAAACCCGGAGAGGTGGATCTAAGGTCCAGTTGGTGTTGGTCCTCAGGGAGCTTGCTGCTGAAGCCGAGGGTCAGGTTGGCCCAGGTCTGGCACTGCTTCTGCTTCTCCTGACTACACATCGATGCACTTTATAATAAAAAGATGCCTCCATTTTTGGTGGCAGCCACTCATTTGGCCTCATCGCCTTAGGGCGGCATGGTGGCACAATGGTTAGCATTGCTGCCTCACACGCCAGGGACCCGGGTTCGGTTCCTGACTTGAGTTACTGCCTGTGCGGAGTATGTATGTTCTCCCCGTGTCTGTGTGGGTTTCCTTCGGGTGCTCCGGTTTCCTCCCAGCAAAGACGTGCTGGTTAGGTGCATTGGCCATGCTAAATTCTCCCTCAGTGTACCCGAGCAGACGCCAGAGTGTGGCGAGTAGGGGATTTTCACAGTAACTTCATTGCCTTGTTAATATAAGCCTACTTGTATCACTAATAAACTTTACAATTATAGATAGTCCTGTTTTAGGGAGGAGTTCTTAAATACACATTAGGCCTCTTATTAACATATGCCGGGAAATAATGCTTGGTTTAGGCTGACAACAGAGATGCCATAAGATCAGATGATATAGGAGCAGAATTAGGCCATTCAGCCCATTGAGTCTGCTCCACCATTCAATCATGGCTGATGTGATTCACATTCCCATTCTCGTGCCTTCTCCCTGTAACTCTTGATCCCCTTATTGATCAAGAACCTACCTATCTCTATATTAAAGACACTTAGTGACCTGGCCTCAACAGCCCTCTATGGTAATGAGTTCCACAAATTCACCACCCTCTGGCTGAAGAAACTCCTCCTCATCTCAGTTTGAAAGGAGCGTCCCTTCACTCTGAGGTTGTGCCCTCGAGTTCTAGTCTCTCCCACGAGTCATAGTCATACAGTCATAGAGATTTACAGCATGGAAACAGGCCCTTCGGTCCAACTTCTCCATGCCGCCCCTTTTTTTTAAACCCCTAAGCTAATCCCAATTGCCTGCATATGGCCCATATCCCTCTATACCCATCTTACCCATGTAACTGTCTAAATGCTTTTTAAAAGTCAAAATGTGGCAGGAAGATTCAAGAACAATCAAAGAAACATTTAAACATGGATTAGATATTTTTCCAAAGTGATTGTTTTATACTTTCTGGATGTCCCATGATCATATTATAAAGTAGTTGTGTTCTATGTTATGAATCAAGCACTGCTCGGAGTTTTTTTTTTGTTTTTGAATGTATTTCTTATCAATAAAAAATTCGGTGTGGCGCGAGCAAATTTTTATTCCGAAAGTGCGGCCCAGTGAAAAAAGTTTGGGAACCAGTGCTCTAAGGCTTCCAAAGTAAAATTAGATTGAACATCTCCCCGACACCGTTCAAGGACAGGGGGTTAACCCCTAAAATAGACTTCTGTATCTCTATTGTCTCCTCAGAAAGTGGGTCCAGTGAAGTCTGATTTAAACCTTTGAAAGTACGTTACTTATCGAAGGGCTGAATGCTTACTCCTGCTCCTAGTTTCTATGTAGAACATAGAACATAGAACATTACAGCGCAGAACAGGCCCTTCAGCCCACGATGTTGCACCGACCAGTTAAAAAAAAAACTGTGACCCTCCAACCTAAACCAATTTCTTTTCGTCCATGAACCTATCTACGGATCTCTTAAACGCCCCCAAACTAGGCGCATTTACAACTGATGCTGGCAGGGCATTCCAATCCCTCACCACCCTCTGGGTAAAGAACCTACCCCTGACATCGGTTCTATAACTACCCCCCCTCAATTTAAAGCCATGCCCCCTCGTGCTGGATTTCTCCATCAGAGGAAAAAGGCTATCACTATCCACCCTATCTAAACCTCTAATCATCTTATATGTTTCAATAAGATCCCCTCTTAGCCGCCGCCTTTCCAGCGAAAACAATCCCAAATCCCTCAGCCTCTCCTCATAGGATCTCCCCTCCATACCAGGCAACATCCTGGTAAACCTCCTCTGCACCCTCTCCAAAGCCTCCACATCCTTCCTGTAATGTGGGGCCCAGAACTGCACACAGTACTCCAAGTGCGGCCGCACCAGAGTTGTGTACAGTTGCAACATAACGCTACGACTCCTAAATTCAATCCCCCTACCAATAAACGCCAAGACACCATATGCCTTCTTAACAACCTTATCTACTTGATTCCCAACTTTCAGGGATCTATGCACACATACACCTAGATCCCTCTGCTCCTCCACACTATTCAAAGTCCTCCCGTTAGCCCTATACTCAACACATCTGTTATTCCTACCAAAGTGAATTACCTCACACTTCTCCGCATTAAACTCCATCCGCCACCTCTCGGCCCAACTTTGCAACCTGTCTAAGTCTTCCTGCAAACTACGACACCCTTCCTCACTGTCTACCACACCACCGACTTTGGTGTCATCAGCAAATTTGCTAATCCACCCAACTATACCCTCATCCAGATCATTAATAAATATTACAAACAGCAGTGGCCCCAAAACAGATCCCTGAGGTACACCACTTGTAACCGCACTCCATGATGAATATTTACTATCAACCACCACCCTCTGTTTCCTATCCGCTAGCCAATTCCTGATCCAATTTCCTAGATCACCCCCAATCCCATACATCTGCATTTTCTGCAGAAGCCTACCATGGTGAACCTTATCAAACGCCTTACTAAAATCCATATATACCACGTCCACTGCCTTGCCCCCATCCACCTCCTTGGTCACTTTCTCAAAAAACTCAATAAGGTTAGTAAGGCACGACCTACCTGCCACAAAACCATGCTGACTATCACCTATCAATTCATTACTCTCCAAATAACTATAAATCCTATCCCTTATAATTTTTTCCAACATCTTGCCGACAACAGAAGTGAGACTCACCGGTCTATAATTCCCGGGGAAGTCTCTGTTCCCCTTCTTAAACAATGGGACAACATTCGCTAACCTCCAATCTTCTGGTACTATACCAGAGGCCAACGACGACCTGAAGATCAGAGCCAGAGGCTCTGCAATCACTTCTCTTGCCTCCCAGAGAATCCTTGGATAAATCCCATCCGGACCAGGGGATTTATCTATTTTCAGACCCTCCAGAATATCCTGCACATCCTCCTTATCAACTGTAATACTGTCTATTCTACTCCCCTGCAACCCAGTGTCCTCCTCAGCTATATTCATGTCCCCTTGCGTGAACACCGAAGAGAAATATTGGTTCAATGCTTCACCAATCTCCTCCGGTTCCACACATAACTTCCCTCTGCCATCTATAACTGGCCCTAAACTTGCCCTAACCAACCTTCTGTTCTTGACATACCTATAGAACGCCTTAGGATTCTCTTTAACCCTATCCGCCAAAGTCTTCTCATGTCCCCTTTTAGCCCTTCTAAGCTCGCTCTTCAACTCCCTCTTAGCCAATCTAAAGCTTTCTAGTGCACTACCCGAGTGCTCACGTCTCATCCGAACATAAGCCTCCTTTTTCTTTTTAACCAACAAAGAAACTTTTTTGGTGCACCACGGTTCCCTAGCCCTACCAATTCCTCCTTGCCTGACAGGGACATACCTATCACAGACTCGCAGTAGCTGCTCCTTGAAAAAACTCCACATGTCGGACGTTCCCAGTCCCTGTAATCTCCTAGTCCAACCTATGTTTCCTAATTCTCTCCTAATAGCCTCATAATTACCCTTCCCCCAGCTAAAACCACTGGCCCGAGGTTCATGCCTATCCCTTTCCATCACTAAGGTGAACGTAACCGAATTGTGGTCACTATCACCAAAATGCACACCAACTTCCAAGTCTAGCACCTGGTCTGGCTCATTTCCCAGCACCAGATCCAATATAGCCTCACCTCTAGTTGGCCTGTCTACATACTGAGTCAAAAAACCTTCCTGCACGCTTTGAACAAAAACTGACCCCTCTAACGAGCTAGAGCTATAACAATTCCAGTCAATATTAGTCAAGTTAAAATCCCCCATAACAATTGCCCTATTACTTTCACTCCTAAGCAGGATTGACTCCGCAATCCTTTCCTCAACCTCTCTAGAACTTTTAGGAGGTCTATAAAAGACTCCCAACAGGGTGACCTCTCCTCTCCTATTTCTAATCTCCGCCCATACTACCTCAACAGATAAGTCCTCATCAAACCTCCTCTCTGACACTGTGATACAATCTCTGACCAATAATGCTACCCCTCCCCCTCTTCTACCTCCTTCCCTACTTCGACTAAAACATTTGAACCCCGGGACCTGCAGCATCCATTCCTGCCCCTGCTCTATCCATGTCTCTGAAATAGCCACAACATCGAAGTCCCAGGTACTGATCCACGCTGCAAGTTCACCCACTTTATTGTGAATACTCCTGGCATTGAAGTATACACATTTCAAACCCTGCTCCACCCCACCTCTGCAATGCCGTGCATTGCAGTCCCCATCCATGCATCCCTCACTTTCAGCCCCACTACTCAGGATCCCTCCCCCCCCCCGAATCAGTTTAAACCTCCCTGCATGGCCTTAGCAAATTTACCCCCCAGGATATTGGTCCCCTTCTGATTAAGGTGTAGACCATCCTTCTCATAGAGGTCACATGTTTATATCAATTGCTATATTAGATCTATCGGAAAGATGAACAGATAGATAATATATTCAGTTCACCTATGTAGGTTAACCTCTGCTACTGACCTCTCACAATCATTGGTATTTATACCAGTCTTGCAATCAGTTGCAACCTGACCTTTGCAACCGGAGTCTCAAGATGTGTAGCTGTTATCCAACAGCAGGAGGCTGGAGAAGATAAGGTTGATTGGTTATTGTCAGCTTGATGGGTTGAGACTGGGGGGTGGGGGGTGGTGGTGTTAAACAAGGCTAATAAGCTATGTGCAGCATATCTCAACAAATTAAATTCTTTATGAGACACGACATTGTCCAAAACTACACTGACTGAGATAAAGCTGGCCAACCATAAACAGTTTATCTCAACAATGCATTCTTACCTAATTATTTTAAAGATATTATTTAGGACTGTGATTGCTGGGCTGAGCACAGTTTACTTCAGTAACTGTTTCATCACTAGACACCGTAATTAAATTATACACGCATTTGATTTGATTTGATTTATTATTGCCACATGTATCAATATACAGTGAAAAGTCTTGCTTCTTGCGCGCTGTACAGACAAAGCATACTGTTCATTGAGAAGGAAATGAGAGAGTGCAGAATGTAGTGTTACAGTCATAGCTAGGGTGTAGAGAAAGATCAACTTAATGCAAGGTAAGTCCATTCAAAAGTCTGACAGCCGCAGGGAAGAAACTGTTTTTGAGTCGGTTGGTACCTGACCTCAGAATTTTATATCTTTTTCCCGAAAGTGGAAGAGAGAATGTCCGGGGTGTGTGGGGCCCTTGGTTATGCTGGCTGCTTTGCCGAGGCAGCGGGAAGTGTAGGCAGAGTCAATGGATGGGAGGCTGGTTTGCGTGATGGACTGGGCTGCCTTCACAACCTTTTGTAGTTCCTTGTGGTATTGGGCAGAGCAGGAGCCATACCAAGCTGTGATACAACCAGAAAGAATGCTTTCTATAGTGCACCTGTAAAGGTTGGTGAGAGTCACAGCTAACATGCCAAATTCCCTTAGTCTTCTGAGAAAGTAGAGGCGTTGGTGGGCTTTTTTAACTACAGTGTCAGCATGGGGGCATCAGGACAGGTTGTTGGTAATCTGGACACCTAAAAAATTGAAGCTCTCGACCCTTTCTATTTCGTCCCCGTTGATGTAGAGAAGGGCAGACTTTTGAATGGACTTACCTTGCATTAAGTTGATCTTTCTCTACACCCTAGCTATGACTGTAACACTACATTCTGCACTCTCCTTTACGCTTCCTGAAGTTGATGACAATCTCCTTCGTTTTGTTGACATTGTGGGAGAGATTATTGTTGCTGCACCAGTTCACCAGATTCTTTATCTCATTCCTGTACTCGGTCTTATCATTATTTGATATCCCACCCACTACGATGGTGTCGTCAGCAAACTTGAAAATCGAATTGGAGGGGAATTTGGCCACACAGTCATTAGTGTATAAGGAGTATAGTAGGGGGCTGAGAACACAGCTTTGTGGAGCACCAGTGTTGAGGAGGATCGTGGAGGAGGTGTTGCCTATCCTCACTGATTGTGGTCTGTGAGTTAGGAAGTTCAGGATCCAGCATCAAATCTTCATTGATTCTTTCTTGAACCTACTTTGTCCCGTTCATTCTTGCAGCCACTGGGTCTCGAGCTATCCTTCCATTTACTGATATGAGCCTACTACCTGGCTGTCCTGGCTTTGCTTCTGATCCTCCAGCTCAACCCCATTGAGGCCACGAGCGTGGACGGTCAAATCATAACTGCTTTCACACTGCTGGATAGGGAGCATGAAAATCCCAGGGTATAACTTGGGGGAAGCAATCATGAAGTTTGACACCATCCAGTAGAAAGCAGCCTGGATTGGCACCACATCAACAAACATCCACTCCCTCCACCACCGATGCTCAGTAGCAACAGTGTGTACTATCTAGAAGATGCGTGGCAGCAACTCACCAAAGATCCTTAGACAGCAACTTCCCACCCCACAACTACTTTCATCTAGAAGGAGAGGCCGCAGGTACATGGGAATGCCACCACCTGCAAGTTCCCCTCCAAGCCACTCACCATCCTGACTTGGAAATATATCGCCGTTCCTTCGCAGTCACTGGGTCAAAATCCTGGAATTCCTTCCCTAATGGCATTGTGGGTCAACCCACAGCACGTGTACTGCAGTGTTTCAAGAAGGCAGCTCACCACCACCTTCTCAAGGCCAACTAGGGATTGGCAATAGATGCTGGCCAGCCAGTGATGCCCATGTCCCACGAATGAATAAAAAAAAGATACATGCTTTAGAAAATCAAAGACAATTCGTTGTGACTTCAACAATGAATGATTTTGTAGTAATAATGTAAAACTAACACAGGAGTCTACTCTCTACTCTTCCCTGTCTCCAACTGAGGTTCCTCCCCAACCCAGGATGCATGCCCTAGTTCCCAATTGGCTCACACTCCTCCTCTCCCCGCCGCCCGCGCCCCCCCCCCACCCACCCCACACCCCCCCCCCCCCCCCCCCCCCACCCCCAGTTCCTGAGTCCATCTATGAAATAAAACAAAAGGAACATCATTAAACATTGGCTTACATGACACAATAACACATCAGGTGCACCCAAGAGAAAAGGTTCATTCGCCAAGTCAATAAATCGCTCTGGAGACTTCTAGATTCTGGAGGAACGTCTCAACATGGTGCTGTATCCTTCAGTGAGTATAGAACCCGGGCAGGCAGATGCAAAAGGCAAACTCATCAATCCGGGGTCGACATCCTCCTCAGTAGCTTCTAACGCCTCAGCTTCAGAAATTGTGGGTTGCCTCTGCTCCACATTAACCACAGGAACCCCTGAATCAGCATTTAGCATGCCCAAGTCCACCACAGAACACATCTGTTGGTCCTCTGAAGCAGGGCCACTCTCTTCCTCAAATGATCCACATGTTTTGTTACTTGGTAATCTTGTACAACTTATGAGACCCCACCCGTTCTTCCCACAGTTTTGCCTGCCACTCATGTCGGTCTTCCACCAAAATCTCTGACCATAACAAAATCATCAACCTGGAAAACTCATGATTTTCTTTCTGGGAGGCTTGTCTAACCTCCACTCTCCCCAGCAAATCTGGAAATGCCAAATCCAAACAAATTTGTAGGTGGCGTCCAATTAATAATTCATTGGTATAACCCCTGTGGTCGCTTTCAGCATAGTATTATACAACAGCAAGAAACTAGCCAAACGTAAAAGCAGTGTCCCATGAGTTTGCTTTTTCATCAATGATCTGAATGTTTGTACGGCTCATCCTGCCATTGTTGAACCATTTTGAACTGGGTGGTAAGGGGCTGACTGAGCGTGGTGAATACCGTTTGACTTAACAAATGTTTAAAACTCCTCCAGTGTAAATGATGTGCCATTGTCTGATACTAAGACCTCTGGGATGCCATGGAAGGCAAAAAATCTGCCGTAACTTGCCAATGCTGGCTGCTGCCATTGTAGACTCCATAAGGTGGGCATCCGGCCATTTTGAATCCGTATCAGCCAGGTTGAGGAACATATGTCCTGTGAAGTCAGTGTGCAGTCTTGACCAAGGCCGACCTGGCCACCCCCATGGCTGCACATTTGCCAAGTAGTTGTGGGGTGGGAAGTTGCTGTCTAAGGATCTTTGGTGAGTTGCTGCCACGCATCTTGTAGATAGTACACACTGTTGCTACTGAGCATCGGTGGTGGAGGGAGTGGATGTTGATGTGGTGCCAATCCAGGCTGCTTTCTACTGGATGGTGTCAAACTTCATGGCAATAACTGCTAGGTTTCACAACTGGTTGGATGACCATTCTTTCGATTTATTTATCGACGCCCGGCCATTGACTGTCGAGGCAATTTCTATAGATGGAACCTTATTGAGTTGGAACAAAAACAGAAAATGCTGGAAAATCTCAGAAGTTCTGATAGTATCTGTGGGCAGAGAATAGAGCCAACGTTTCGAGTGTAGATGACCCTTCACCAGAGCTTCATTCACACGATTGAATGTGTAGTTTTTTCTCATGCCAGTGTTGTAAAGTGAAAGGAGGCGCGCTGTGGCTTCAACAATGAACAACTTATTCGTAATAACATATGTACAAGATAATGATCTGGCAAAGCTAATGCACAGGTCTATTCTCTACACCTCTCCAACTCCAACTGAGGTTCCTCCCTGTCCCAGGATGTGCGTCATTGTTCACGATTGGCTCAGTTTTCCACGCGGCCTCTCCATGGATCATAGAACATGGAATCCCTACAATGCAGAAGGCCATTTGGCCCATCGAGTCTGCACCGACTACAATCCCACCCAGGCCCTATCCCCATAATCCCATACATTTTACGCTAGCTAGTTCCCCTGACACTAAGGGGCAATTTTAGCATGGCCGATCCACCTAACCCGCATATCTTTGGACTGTGGGAGGAAACCGGAGCACCCGGAGGAAACCCAGGCAGACACGGGGAGAACGTGCAAACTCCACACAGACAGTGACCCAAGCCAGGAATCGAACACGGGTCCCCGACACTGTGAGGCTGCAGTGCTTGCCACCGTAGGGTCCGGCCCAATCAAGTGACCCTCAAAGGATCACCCTCTTAAAGGGGTCATGTTACCACACGAGCCCAGCTTGCAACATGTACACTTATCTGGGTACTGGATAATAGGATACTTGAATGGCCCCAACACTTGAGTGGGACTGTACCAAGCATTTGAAAGGGGAGATGAGTTGCGAGGATGAAGCGATTAGGTTGGACACTATGGGCCTGATTTTGCCAAAACTTCGCGCCCGTTTTCGGGTGTGAAATCACGGTAAAGTTGGGCGTCGGGTCTTTTACGTGATCTGCACCCGAATCCGAGCAGATCGCACCTTTACCGACACCCGATTCGGGCGCGGGTCCGGCCATTGCCCAAATCAGACAGCGCAACGATTTAAATGCATTTGCATGCATTTAAATCGACTTAATGAACCGCACGCCCAACTCTACCGCCAAATCCCACTTTACCGTCTTCTGTCCCGATCCACGTCCGCGCTGTTACCGACCTGCAAAATAAAAGTCTGAAGTCGCCGCTGCAGCCTCCGAAGAGCGGGGTCAGAGACTGCAACGGCTCCCTGACCCAGGTCATCCTCTGGTCGGGATGGGAGGAGGTGAGAGGGTGTGACGTATCATCCCCTGGGTGGGGCGGGGGGGAAGGAGAGGGGTTGTGACATCTCATCCTCTGGTCGTGTGGGTTCCGCTGCCTGTCTGCGGCCGATCCCTCCTGACACCATCACTGGTACACTGCCAGCCACAGCCATCTCTCCCGCTCTCTTGCACTTGCAGGGAAGAGTAATCTGTGACTGGTAGTGTACCAGTGATGGTGCCAGGAGGGATCGGCCACAGACTGGCAGTGGAACCGCCCCCGACCAGAGGATGAGATGTCACACCCCCCCCTCCCCTCCTCCCTCCCCCCCCCGGCCTCCCCCAGAGGATGATATGTCACACCTCCTCTCCTCCCCCCCCAGGGGATGATACGTCACACCCCCCTCTCCTCCCCCCCCCTACCCCCCCCCCCCCCCCCCGCCCCCCCAGGGGATGATCGGTCACACCCCCTCCCCTCCCACCCCCCAGGGGATGATCGGTCACACCCCCTCCCCTCCCACCCCCCAGGGGATGATCGGTCACACCCCCTCCCCTCCCACCCCCCAGGGGATGATCGGTCACAACCCCTCCCCCCGCCCCCCACCCCCCGACCAGAGGATGGCCATCAGAGAGCCGCTCTTTCTGCTTTTTCTTTCGCGCCCGGGCGCGCTCTGTCAGTTTGTTTTCGAACTGCGCATGTGCAGTTCAGAGCTCCGATCGGTCCGCCAGCGCTAAGCCCCGCCCACAACGCGGATCGGGCCGGAGCCGGCAAAACGCGTATGGGCGCGCTGGAAAGAGGATTCCAGGCGCGGATCCATTTGACGCCCGGATCCGGCACTTCGACTCAAAATGGTAAAATTCCCCCCTATGTCAAATCATTGCACTCCTATCTCTGTGCCTCAAATTTGAATCCTTCCCAGCATGATAAGATGTCTCCTCTATAGCAATTAAATTAAATGAGTTTAGGTTAGTCTCAAAGCAATTTTGTCTCCAAGTCAATAACAGGAAATTTACTGTAATTTGATGATGCTGAACAGTGCATGGGTATTATCTCTTGAGTATGTACAAGGATGGTTGGTGTAGGGGATGGAAATGTCACATTGGTATAATAATGAGTGCTTATTTGAGGCTGAGATAAAGACACAATATCTCAACAATGTAGGGACAGATTTGCTCTGCTTCTGCCCTGCAATTATTTGATACCGACACTGGATTTGAAAAGTGACTGATTTCACCTTGATAAGCTGAATTCATAATTTTCTTGACCCACCAGAAATGATTAGCTAAGGGAGTTTATTGGTACGCAGTTGTGCAGATAACAAGTCGCGTTCATATCTGTAACCATACGGAGTTATTATCTGGAACTAGCAGTTGAATTTTATAGCAATTAGTTTTTCAACAGTGAAATGCATTTATATCAAAGAGAAATTATGTGCATATTCATATTTGCCATCAACTACAGGGAAAACGTTTCCTGTTTAGTCTCCATTTTGAGAAGGAGATTTTAAAAATAACGATTATTGATCAAGCCTATTTTTGCTTTGTCCGTCACCTTTTTCTGCTAATTACTTCAATTCATAGAATCACAGGATCTCTACAGTGCAGAAGGAGGCCATTTGGCCCATCAAGTCTGCACAAACCACAATCCCATCCAAGCTCTATCCCCTTAACCCCACCTATTTACCCTGCTGGTCCCCCTGACACTAGGGTCAATTTAGCATGGCCAATCAACCTAACTCACACATCTTTAGACTGTGGGAGGAAACCAGAGCACCCGGAGGAAACCCACGCAGACACGGTGAGAACGTGCAAGCTCCACACAGTCACCCAAGGCTGGAATTGAACCCGGGACCCTGGCGCTGTGAGGCAACAGTGCTAACCACTGCGCCACCGTGCCGCCCATTCATGTGTTAAATTCTTGTATTAAAACAATCAACAAAGAGTAACCAATGTCATATTAACTCATGCATCAAGAGTTGTCAGGGTGGAAATTCCATTTATTATCTTTGCATTATTGTTTTTGAAAGTCTATGGTTCAACTAGAGAAATGAGCCTCAATGTTACAGCCCCCCCCCCCCCAAAATACCATGAGGGATGGGAGAGGGGACAGGATGGAGCAGTGAGGGGGAATCAGTTCAAGACTGTAGGGCAGTGTAACCCCAATGCACGGCACACATGTGCCAGCTGCTTCTTCATGATGGTGGATATCATGGTGTCCAGGAATCTGGTAATGGGTTAAAATACTCTGCTGCTGCACCGGTTTCTAAGGATCAGGGAAACCCAGCAGTGAAAGAGAGACAGAACCTGTTGACTCCATGAAGCAATTTTTTTTTTCAACTCTCTGGAGACCAGGAGGAACAGGCGTGCTGCACCCGCCCCTCTGCTAATTGCAGTCTCTCGCGTCCTGCCATGTTTTCCAATCCCATCCAAGCTCCAGCTGCCAAGTGCCATCCCCCAGGTTACTTGGCTGCAGTGTCGATTCTGCTACTGTTTTTTATTCCCCACCCTGGCCTCCAGCCAGGCTGCTGATTTGACCAGCTTTCACCATGAAGCAGATCCAAAAAGTGCAAGTCTGGGATTCTCTGATGTTGCCCGTGGCTGGGATTCTCCGGTCTTGCTGCTGTGAATGGAATTTTGGCTGAGCGTCAATCTTTCCATTCTCACTGGCAGCAGAGAATGCCAGCCCAAATGAGGTCTCTGCTGATAAGGTTAAAGTTTATTATTTATCTATTTATTTACAGTTTATTTATTAGTATCACAAGTAGGCTTACATTAATACTGCAATGAAGTTATTGTGAAAATCTCCTAGTCGCCACACTCTGGCGCCTCTTCGGGTACTAAGGGAGAATTTAGTATGGCCAATGCACCTAACCCGCACGTCTTTTGGACTGTGGCAGGGAACTGGAGCATCCGGAAGAAACTCATGCAGATATGGGGAGAACGTGCAGAATCCGCACAGACAGTGACCCAAGCCGGAAATGGAATCCAGGCCCCTAGCGCTGTGAGGCAGCAGTGCTAACCACTGTGCTACCCATAAGGTTGTTACAAGCTCCATGTCCCTGGCTTTATTGGGTTCTACACATGTTTTTATTCTCCTAGCACGACTCACATTCCCCCCGCCAATCTTCAAAAGCCTTCCTGTAAATATCCAGACCATTGTTCAGGATGCAATTGATGTTGGAATTAATGAATTGTGTAAAACTTGGACAATATTCTTTCTGAAACCTTTCTGAAGGTTTTTATTGGTCCGCCTGTTAAGTATGGCTCCATCAACTTTAGGAAGGATCACACAACGTTCACTGTTGAAAGTTTGTCAATGCACTGCTTATAGTTTCAAGTTACCTGTGTTGTTATCCCAGGGATGTGAGGAGAGTCGTGCAACTTCCGTGTGGTAGAATGAAAAGTATCTCATTGTTTTGTGTCAAGGATGAGGTCAAGGTCTTAGAGTGAGGTCCAGTCCAAAAGGTCAGCACCATTTTGATTTGACTCTGTGTAGTCTTCAGTAGTGTGGTGGTTATAAAAATCTCCAATGTTGATGGAATCATTTGAGAGCTCATGAAGAATGTCTGGTATGGGCCAGAGTTGGCTGGAAGGCTCCGACACATTTGCTGCTCTGAAATAATCAAGCGTGACAAAATATCCAGAGCTCCTTTTGGCCAATTTTACCTCTAGGTGTTATGGCCAATGGATGGCAAGAAACGCTTCAAGTATGAGTAGTATATTTTGGGAACAGATTCCACTCGCTAGCCTCCTGGTTTTACCCTTCAGAGCCATCTTAGGTAACCTTCAGAGCCATCTTTGGCTGGCATGGTAGCACAGTAGTTAGCGCTGCTGCCTCACAACGCCTGGGACCCGGGATCGATTCCCGGCTTGGGTCATTGGCTGTGTGGAGTGTCTGCATGGGTTTCCTCCGGGTGCTATGGTTTCCTCCCACACTCCAAAGATGTGCAGGTTATGTGGATTGTCCATGCTAAATTGGCCGTTAGTGTCAGGGGGACTAGCAGGGTAAATGCATGGGGTTATGGGAATAGGGTCTGGGTGGGATCGTGATCGGTGCACACTTGATGAACCGAGTGGCCTCTTTCTGTACTTTAGGGATTCTATGGATTATATCATTGCTTTCGATGTAAAATGATTAAATGTGCTTCAAATGGGGGAGGCAGTTATGATTCCCCACTTTGAGACTGTAGCCATTAGAACTTGTAAGTTGCATACTTGGAAGCTCCACCCATCAACAAGGGCTACCTGTTTCCTAAGTTGACTTTATCTTTATTCATTCGTGGGGCATGGGTGTCACTGGCTGGCCAGTATTTATTACCCATCCCAGTTGCCCTTGGAGAACCAACTACATTGCTGTGGTTCTGGAGTCACATGTAGGCCAGATCTGGCAAGGACGGCAGATATCCGCCCTAAAGGACATTAGTGAACCAGATGGGTTTTTCCGACAGTTGACAATGGTTTCATGGTAATCAGTAGATTCTTAATTCCAGATATTTTTTATTGAATTCAAATTCCACCATCTGCCGTGACGGGATTCGAACCCGGGTCCTCAGAATATTGGCAGAGTTTCTGGATTAATGGTCTAGCGATAATACCACTAGGCCATCACCACTTAAATCTATTGTACACATAGATGAACAGGCTTGTATTCACAGTCTATGCAAATGCAATCACAACAAATAAAAAGTTATTCAAATATCGTGTGCGGTTCACACTTTGATATAAATGCAATTTCTGCAGAAGGTCGGAATAACACTTGAATAATCTGGTGATAGGAAACATCACAGACTGTTAGGAATCAAAACAAGACTACAAAGAGCATAGAAAATGAGGTAGAGCACTTGAATAATTTATTTTGTCTGATGACTGTGCTAATTGAAGACTTGCAGCCACTTAATGATAACAATGTTGGCTTTTTTCATATCAGTTCCAAGCGACAGTGAACGAAGGATTTACCGGAATTATAGTGAATCTTACTGTGGAGGACAATGATGACCCGGCTACTGGAGCTTGGAGAGCTGTCTACACCATTATCAATGGAAACCCTGACATGAACTTTAAAATCGAGACCAATCCAAAGAACAATGAGGGAATGTTATTTGTTGACAAAGTAAGTGTGCTTTCCTCGCTCAATCTTAAACGTTCTTTGGGAAATACAAGACGATTGTATCAAATATGTGAGATGCCGGACTGCAAAATTATTTGAGGGAGACAAAATCAATCATTGCCATGTGTTAAGGATGTCTCTTTTTAAAAACAATATTTTTTTACTTGTTCCTATTTTCTGCATCCATCATCACAGCCCCTATCCAAAACACTTCTCGCTTGCAATCTTAAACTCCTCTTCTCTGGGTCTATCGGAATGAACGCCTGGAGATTATGAAGCTCATGGCTGGACCTGTACCCATGGCTTTATCCCAGTGAATCAGGCAGTGCTGAAGCAGCAGCTTTCAGAGCATTTTGCTAGCACATTCAAACCAGTACGCCTCTGGTTTTGGAAGGAGCTGTATTGATTTAGTTGCATTGTCACTGCCATAAAAAACAGCAATGTTCACTTGGGCAGCACGGTGGCACAGTGGTTAGCACTGCTGCCTCACAGCACCAGGAATACTGGTTCGATTCCCAGCTTGGGTGACTGTCCGTGTGGAGTTTGCACATTCTCCCCGTGTCTGCGTGGGTTTCCTCCGGGTGCTCCAGTTTCCTCCCACCATCCAAAGATGTGTGGATGAGTTGGATTGGCCATTCTCAATTGCTCCTTAGTGTCAGGGGAACTAGTGAGGGTAAATGCATGGGGTTATGGGGATAGGGCCTGGGTGGGATTGTAGTCGGTACAGACTCGATGGGCTGAATGGCCTCCTCCTGCACTGTAGGATTCTATGATCTATGATCCTATGATCCTCACAAGCTCAGTTGGATTGATGGTATATATCAGAATAGGATGAACAGTCCCATTTAAGCCTCGAAAGCACTGAGCTCGGGCTCTCTTCAAACCATTTCTGAAAATAATCAATTATGCTAATTCAGATGTGATAACTGCTCTTAAAGCATCCTCCTGAAGTCATGGCGCTGCACACTGATCTACATTGATTATCACACTCTCCAGAGTGTTCTTCACTTCATGCCATTATATTGGAGATGTGATAAAAGCAAATTACTGCGGATGCTGGAATCTGAAACCAAAAGAGAAAATGCTGGAAAATCTCAGCCGGTCTGGCAGCATCTGTAAGGAGAGAAAAGAGCTGACATTTCGGGTCCAGATGACACTTTGTCAAAGCTAAAAGGCATACTGTAGGGTCTCACCCCCACTCTCGCCCCCTATTTTATCCCCCCTTTCTTTACCTTTGCTTCCACATTCCCCCTTTTTCTCAATTTTACCTCTCTCCCACTCATTCCACCCCCATAACTTCCTCTGTCACAGTTTACCCTCTGATTTCAGCTTCTCTGCCGTTTGGCCATCCACACCTCCTATTCGCTCTGTGCACTGCCACTGGCAGCCTTTCCCCTTGGTTTTGTGCCTACGATTCATCTTTCATTCCCTCACCCTGCAATATAAATATATCCCAGTTTCGATGCCTTTTAGGGCATCTGACAAAGGGTCACCTGAACCCGAAACGTCAGCTCTTTTCTCTCTTGCAGATACTGCCAGACCTGCTGAGATTTTCCAGCGTTTTCTCTTTTGGTTGTTGGAGATGTGAGTTGTGTACTCTGCCAGCATTTTGACTGTCAGCATCACGTCAGAGGAGATTGTCTCCGCTACCTCTTTATGAGATTTTCAATCAGTCCTCAAGGATTTCGTGGGTATAATCCCAGGCAGTAACTTCACAATTTCCTGACATTCCGAAAGCACCACATAAGAGGAAGAGGTTAGGATCAAAGTGAATTGAGTTTTCAGCACGGGACAGATAGTGAGTAAAGGACAGAATCATAGACTATTTAAGGAATTGCACTTGGCGATCTTGGTCCTTAAGTTCTTCAGCAAGAAAGAGACATTTGTTTCCTCATCATTTCATCCCAGCTCATTCACTGGGTGGAAACCTTTACTAACTAAGCCATGTCATTGGCCAAATATGCATATCTGGGCTGCTACTAGAATAATAAAGGTGTCATTATGGGTTGGGTGAATCAGTTGGAGGATGCAGTTCCTCTGGTGGGTTGGACTGGTCCTCAGATATTTACTTCTGTAAGCACTCAGCATCTGTGAGAGCTACAAGGCAGGTTCATTTTAGAAAGTGCAGCTCTGACTTGGAAATCAGAAGCAAGAACAGAACAACAGAACCAACAGCTCTCTAAGTGCTCTGTTCATTAGTAACCTGAACCTGTCAGCCCTCCGCCAAACTTTTCACTCCTCAAGCTGCCCAATATGTCTGCCCGTGAATTGCAGAGATTCCTCCTGGTGCCTACAAAGGGCCTAAAGCTAACCATTTTCCAGCCGTGGCAATTCTTCATCTCTGGTTGTCTGCATGTTTCTGCTTTGAACAGATAATAAACATTTAGTCATGGTACAAGCCAATTAGCATTGTCTTTTGAGTTATTTCCGGATACATTTTGGTGAACATGCTCTCGGGGCAAGCAATCCAGCAGCCTTTTCAGTTCTCAGGCAAATATTAGGAAATATGTATGGTAGGTGAGAAGGTCTACCAGATACCCTTGACTCAGGTGGAGCACACTCTCTTGAGGCAGAAGGTTGTGTCTTCAAGTCTCGCTCCAGGATATGAGTGCAATAATTAAGAGTGACAGTGCAGTGGATTATTGAGGATGCTAACTGTTGATGAGACATTAAACCGAGATCCCTGCCGGAATTTTTACCAGCATGTCTGCCCCGGAATTGGGCTGGGCGAGGCTCGCAGAACGGCATTCTCCGTTGGCCTCAGGCAAGATCCTACAAGCCTCGGGCGGGTGAGGCGGTAAAATTCCAGCACCCGTCTGTCCTCTCAAATGGATCTAAAAGATTCCGTGACGATAGAAGAGCAAGGAAGTTATCCATTGTGTCTTGGTCAATATTTAAGGGTAGCACAGTGGTTAGCACTGCTGCCGCACAGCTCCAGGGACCGAGGTCCAATTCTGGCCTCGGGCGACTGTCTGTGTGGAGTTTGCACATTCTGCCTGTGTCTGCGTGGCTTTCCTCCCACAGTCCAAAGATGTGCAGGTTAGGTGGATTGGCCATGCTAAATTGCCCCTTAGTGTCCCAAGGTGTGTAGGTTGGAGGATTAGTGGGCAAATATGTGAAGATACAGGGATAGGGCCTGGGTAAGATGCTCTGTTGAAGACTCGGTGCAGATTCAATAGCCTAGAGGCCTCCTTCTGCATTATAGGGATCTATCTCCATCAACATTACCAAAGCAAATTATCGGATCAATGCCATGTTGCTGACTGTGTGTATTGCTTGTGAAAATTGGCTGCTGTGTTCCCCACAATGCAACAGTAACAATCTATATACTTCATTGTTGTAAAGCAGTGTTAGATATCCATAGTTGTGGAAGGTGTTGTTTAAATGCAAGTTTTTTGTTTTTCTTTCTTTATGGTGTTCTGTTTTCTGCCTTTCACTTTTCTATGTTTAAGGCACCTCCAGCACAGTATTTTTCTCTGTCACTTCTGAGTTTCCTTGCTGTGCCTCAGACTTATAATTTACCCACTCCCAGCTTTGTAAACACAACAAAGTGCAGGACTCTCACTGTCACGCTGTTTTGCCTGTTAAATTAGACATCCAAGCCAAAGCAGATGGGATCATGCGAACCATAGAAATTATACAGCATAGAAGGAGCCATTCGGCCCATTAAGTCTGCACCTACCCATCCTTTTTTATCTTACCCAGGCCCTACCCTGTAACCCCCGTGTTTACCTGGCTAATCCCCCTAGCCTACACATCTTGGGACATTAAGAGGCAATTCACCACAGCCAATCCACCTAACCTGTACATTTTTGGACGGTGGGAGGAAACCAGAGAACCCAGAGGAAACCCACGCATACAGGGGGAAAACTCCACACACACATCCAAGACCAGAATTGAATCCAGGTCCTGGCACTGTGAGGCAGCAGTGCAACTAACCACCGTGCCAACCTTGTCCATGCCAACTCACACACCCAGGTGCCCTTTCTAATCCCATCTTCCTGCATATGGGCATAGCCCTGCAACTTACAGCACTTAAGGTGCAGATCCAGGTACCTTTTAAATGAGACCCATAATTGTTTCAATGATCTGAGGAAAATCCTGGTCAGAAGTCTTATCTCAGTGCAGTAGTGATCACAAAGAACCGTGGATGAATTACTACCTGTGTTGAATTAGCTAATCTTAGTTATGGTACTCAGGTAGTAGTGAGTATAATTGGTCTGAATTTCAGTGAAGGAAGAAAAGAAAAATCAGCCATCACCCAGTGATCCCCCGAAAGGAAGTGAGAGAATGTAGCTGGTGAGGTGGCACAGTGGTTAGCACTGCTGCCTCAAGCGCCAGGAACCCAGGTTCGATTCCCAGCTTGGGTCGCTGTCTATGCAGAGTTTGCACATTCTCCCCATGTCTGTGTGAGTTTCCTCCGGGTGCTCTGGTTTCCTCACATAGTCCAACAGACATGATGGTTAGGTGCATTGGCCTTACTAAATTCTCCCTCAGTGTACCCGAACAGACGCCGGATTGTGGTGACTAGGGGATTATCACAGTAACTTGATTGCAGTGTTAATGTAAGCCTACTTGTGACTAATAAATAAACTTAAATAAATAAACTTTAAAAATTGGATGGGGACAATAATGAGTTGGGCTCCATACTCCAATTGGCTGTTGATATCAACCATCAAAAATTCCACCATAAATAATAGGAAAATCCCACAGCCAAAACTGCAGAACTCCAACATGGAGTCAATTCCTGAAGGAAAACAAGATGAAGAAATATTGAGTGGACTTTTACTCAATTCCTAAATGTCCACGAAGTAGCGCTGGAACAATTTTCACTTTTCAGGAACCAACACATTCAATAATAGATTGATTGAAACAAATGAGTAGTTATGTTTTAAATATTGATCTGCTATTCACAGAGATTAATTTCAAATCG
The DNA here is from genome assembly GCF_964213995.1 of Mustelus asterias. Taxonomy (NCBI): domain Eukaryota; kingdom Metazoa; phylum Chordata; class Chondrichthyes; order Carcharhiniformes; family Triakidae; genus Mustelus; species Mustelus asterias. The sequence continues at coordinate 19,028,840 of NC_135804.1, read as the reverse complement.
ATGAATCTGTTTGAAGAAATTGCTTCGCGTCTGTAATCGCTGTTCTGATTTTGAATTCATTTAACAACTTGAGTGACTACAACATTCTTTAATTGATTTCATTTCAGTCTTTGGATTATGAAAGATCTGCATTTCACACACTGCTGATTAAGGTTGAAAATGAAGACCCGATCATGCCTGAGATCAGTTATGGGTCAAGCTCTACCACCACCGTGCAAGTCACGGTTCTCGATGCCAACGAGCCGCCGGTCTTCAATCCAGATCCAACAATCGTGGTGAAGCCAGAGAACATCCCAGTCGGCAGTGTCGTCGTGACGTTGAATGCAACTGACCAGGATATTCTTCAGAAACAGACAATTAAGTAAGTGTTCTGCATAAGGTTGGAAATAGACAGAGTTTACACAGATCTAAAGACAAGGAGGAAACAGGGTTGGCATTTGGAGGTTGATGCGCTATCAATAAGGCGAAAGACTACCGATATGCCAATATAAGTGTAGGCTTTTATTCACAACAGAATCAGGAGCAGATCCCAACATATAACCAACCTGGACTGAACAAGGGGGAGGAGACAGCCACCTTTATACTAGGTGCTGAGGGGAGGACCCAAACTGGAAGGGGATGTGTCCAGGTATGACAAGCACACACAACGGTGGTCCATATAGGACAAAGGCACAACTGAGGTCCACCACAGAGGTTAAGATGTGAGTTAAATGGTTCTGCATTCATGCACTCAGAATGTACAAAATCAAGAGTCATACAGGAATTTAATCTGCTCCCTTCGTTCACAGGTTTGAGGAAGGTGAGAGATGTGTTCCATAGTGAATTGCCACCTTTAGCACTCTGATTGCACCTCTGCTTGGAACCGCACACCAAATACCCAGTCTGAGATGCAGTTATTGGACTAGATGTGAAATCTATAGATTGCTTATCTAGTCCTCTGCCCTCAGCAGAATGCAAAAGAGAAACCTGACTGTAAGTGAAAAGTTAAAACAACCCAGAGAGATTGGGCAGGATTTTCCGGCCTTGCTCAATACCCAAAACCGGAACATTCCACCCGAGGTCAGCGGACCTTTCCATGGGTCCGCCCCTTGCCTGCTGCGATTCCAATGGTGGGTGGGATGGTAAAATTCCGCCCCATTATGTGCGTATGTACGTAAAAGCAAAGTGCTGCGGACGCTGGAAATCTGAGATATAAAAACGGAAAATGCTGGATAAACTGAGATCCGGCAGTATCTGTGGAGAGAAACAGAATTAACGGCAGAAATTTTACCACCACGCCCGCCCCGGAATCGGGGCAAGAGAGGCTTGCAGAACGGAATTCCCCATTGGCCTCAGGTGGGATTTTACGATCCTTGACTGAGCGAGGTCGTAAAATCCTGGCAAACACCTTGGGTCTAAATGATCCTTCTGCAGATGCAAGGGGGTCATTAGGAATGTGATATATTTAAGTAGCTTTTGAATATCCCAAATAAAAATCAATTTACAGAACAATGTTATCCTCAGTTAGGACATGATTGTTTTTAACTGATGGAAATTAAATCAAGAATAGGAATTACGGAATGCATTGAAATGAAGTGTGAACTCATCACAGTTGTAGGTTGTCGCTCAATACACGGATTACAGGAGGTTTCTAATTTCCTTTTAATGTCTATTAAGGGTAATTCATTAAATGGCTCTGACACTTGTCTTTAATTCAGTGGAGAAATATTTTTACAGTATACAATTGCCCGTTAGGCATTTTACTCTGAAGCAGAAATTGTCCCATCAGGAATTATGATGGAAGTAGGGTTTTGTATCTTGTCTGGTCAGTCAGCATCCTCCACCATGGTTCTACTGCAAAGAGCAGGGCGTCCCTGGTCTTTGCTGTCATCATTCCACTGAAACTAGCAGCAATTTCTGGAGCCCACACATGTGCAGTTAAACATGGAAATCCAGAAGCTGCTTTGAGGGATTTTATGCTTCCCCACACGTTGCACTGTTGAAATCTCACCAGAGTGCAATCAAGTCAAACTAATTGAATTGACAACAACTTCTGCATTAGCCTTGCTGTAAATCACCTTATTCAGTGAGTGTGGCTGAGTTTTTAATGGTGTACTCAGTTTCTAATTACTGCTGAACTACCATTCTGGCCCTGAAAATGTAAATTTATGGAACCATAGAATAGTACCTTCTATTAGAAGGTAAGAAGTGGCGATATTTGCTGATGATTGCACAATGTTCAAAGGTGTGCAGCTTAGGTGGATTGACCATGCTAAATTGCTCCTTAGCATCCAAGGATGTGTAGGTTAGGTGGATTAGCCATGGTAAATGCGCAGGGTTATGGGAATTGGGCCGGTGGGGGGGGGGTGCAGGGTAAGATGCTCTTTCAGAGAGTCGGTGCAGATTTTATGAGCTGAATGGCTTCCTTCTGCACTGTAGACTCCCCCCCCCCACACTTAATAAAACTTCAGCACAGTTACTTTAAGGTTCCATGACGACTTCATTTGTTTTACAAGGATGGAGGAGTATGCTATCTTCCATCACATTTCTAATTGCCAGGAATGCTACACCAAGCAATGTATCTTGGTTGATGGAGGTGTGAGTGGCTGGCTGTGACTCTGCCACTGCTGTGTTAATTCTTTTTAGCATGAGTAACTAAAGCCTGTCTTCACTTAGCACAAGTGCAGTTTGTTACCCACTTGTTTCTGGCTGCCAGCATTCTTCTATTGTTGAAACAGTAAAGATGGTGTGGCAAGGTGCCTGATTAAAGTGTACAGCATTAGGGGTGTAAGATAGCTTGTTTTGGATGAGTGCCATTCTGATGTCAACTCTTTAATACCAATGGTGTGAACCACTATATTTGGAAGTGGTGTGCCACAGTGTTTTGCTCTACACAGGTTTGCAGTTTGAGTTAAAGTTTTATATATGGACTGCCCGTGGTTCAAGAATGCAGCTCACGACCACCTTCTCGAGGGCACTTAGCAATGGATAATAAATGTTGGTCTCGCCAGCAAAGCCCAAATAGAAGGTTATCTAGGATTGCAACGGGATCTTGATCAATTGGGCCAATGGGGCTGACGAATGACTGATGGAGTTTAATTTAGATAAATGCGAGGTGATGCATTTTGGTCAATCGAACCAGGGCAGGACTTACTCAGTTAATGGTAGGGCGTTGGGGAGAGTTGTAGAACAAAAGAGATCTCAGAGTACAGGTTCATAGCTCCTTGAAAGTGGGGTTACAGGTGGACAGTGGTGAAGAAGGCATTCAGCATGCTTGGTTTCATTGGTCAGAACATTGAATACAGGAGTTGGGACGTCTTGTTGAAGTTGTACAAGACATTGGTGAGGCCACACTTGGAATACTGTGTACAGTTCTGGTCACCCTATTATAAAAAGGATATTCTTAAACAAGAAAGAGTGCAGAAAAGATTTACTAGGATGCTACTGGGACTTGATGGTTTGAGTTATAAGGAGAGGCTGGATAGACTGGGACTTTTTTCTCTGGAGTGTAGGACGCTGAGGGTGATCTTATAGAGGTCTATAAAATAATGAGGGGCATAGATCAGCTAGATAGTCAATATATTTTCCCAAAGGTAGGGGAGTCTAAAACCAGAGGGCATAGGTCTAAGGTGAGAGGGGAGAGATACAAAAGGATCCAGAAGGGCAATTTTTTCACACAGAGGGTGGTGGGTGTCTGGAACAAGCTGCCAGAGGTGGTAGTAGAGGAGGGTACAATTTTGTCTTTTAAAAAGCGTTTATACATGGATAAAATGGGTATAGAGGGATATGGGCCAAATGCAGGAAATTGGGACTCACTTAGATGTTTAAAAAAAGGCCTGTTTCCATGCTGTAAACCTCTATGACTCTCTGACTCCAAGTTAACATAGAGTCCTACAGTGCAGAAGGAGGCCATTCGGCCCATCACGTCTGCACCGACCACAATCCCACCAGGCCCAATCCCCATAATCCCATGCATTTACCCTAGCTAGTCCCCCTCACACTAAGGGGCAATTTACCATGGCCAATCCACCTAACCTGCACATCTTTGGACTGTGGGAGGAAACTGGAGCACTTGGAGGAAACCCACACAGACACGGGGAGAACGTACAAACTCCACACAGACCCAAGCCGGGAATCGAACCCGGATCCCTGGCGCTATGAGGCAGCAGTGCTAACCACTGTGCCACCGTGCCACCCAAATAAATCCCACACATCCCACAAATTTTTTTAAAAAATATGCACATTACCTCATAGTCATAATACTTTTCCTGAAATTTACTGTGTATGTGAAGTTATTGAAACTTTAAATTTTCTGCACTCAATGGAACATTTTATTAATCTCCCAGAGAAATTCTTGCCTCTGTGATGTGGTGTGTGTTCCAATGATGTAACTGAGGTGCCAACAGGGGTTTGTTTTAATTGAAGAATACTGAAAGGGACATAATCCAAATCGTTAAAATGCCGAGAAGCAACATGATATAGGTTGTTGGGTTTGGACTGAGTGTGCGGAAAATAGAAAACACAGGTTTAAAATTGACAAGCCTCAAGTGAGACAGGAGAGTAGGTGATTTCATTTGTTCTCACAGAGTATTCAATACATGGGATGGCTTCCGAGCAAGAAAAGTGGTTGTTGTCTTATCGATTGCCTCCATCAAATGGATTCTGACCATATTTTTTTACAGCAGTTGTGAATTTAAAAAAACAGAAACAGGATAAACTAATTAAAACCTTGCATATCCTGTCACGGGAATCAGTGTTTTATTGATGAGGTAAAGCCAGAAGCAATTAAGACTCTAATAGGATTTAACCACATCACGTATTGCTAAAGAAGTTGCCCTTCCTTAACCTGTGAGTCAAATAGAGTGCACATCAACATGTAAGTGTGACGCAAAATTGAGTCAAACCAGCTGGGGAGTTATGTTCTGATAAATGCATTCATTAAGGCCCGAATTTTAGAGCAGAGGTGAGAGTGACTGCCTTTGATGTCAAGGCCGCATTTGATCAAGTGTGGTATTGTGGAATCCCAGCAAAATTGAAGTCAATGGGAATTAGGTGGTGAACTTCCCAGTGGAATGAGGCTTACCTTGTGCAAAGGATGACAGATGGCTGTGGTTGTTGAAGACTAAACATCTCAGCACCATGGGCTGGTTTAGAGTCATAGAGGTTTACAGAATGGAAACAGACCCTTCGGCCCAACTTGTCCCTGCCGCCCCTTTTGTTAACCCCAAAGCTAGTCCCAATTGCCCGCATTTGGCCCATATCCCTCTATACCCATCTAAATGCTTTTTAAAAGACAAAATTGTAACTGCCTCTACTACTACCTCTGGCAGCTTGTTCCAGACACTCACCATCCTCTGTGTGAAAAAATTGCCCCTCTGGACCCTTTTGTATCTCTCCCCTGACTCCCCTCCCTTTGGGAAAAAATATTAACTATCTAGCTGATCTATGTCTCTCATTATTTTATAGACCTCTATAAGATCACCCCCAAGCCTCCTACATTCCAGAGAAAAAAGTTCCAGTCTATCCAGCCTCTCCTTATAACTCAAACCATCAAGTCCTGGTAGCATCCTGGTAATCTTTTCTGCACTCTTTCTAGTTTAATAATATCCTTTCTGTAACAGGGTGACCAGAACTGTACACAATATTCCAAGTGTGGCCTCACCGATGTCTTGTACAACTTCAACAAGATGTCCAACTCCTGTATTCAATGTTCTGATCAATGAAACCAAGCATGCTGAATGCCTTCTTCACCACTCTGTCCATCTGTGACTCCACTTTCAAAGAGCTATGAACCTGTACCCCTAGATCTCTTTGTTCTATAACTCTCCCCAATGCCCTACCATTAACTGAGTAAGTCCTGCCCTGGTTCGATCTACCAAAATGCATCACCTCGCATTTATCTAAATTAAAGTCCATCTGCCATTCGTCAGCCCATTGACCCAATTGATCAAGATCCCGTTGCAATCCTAGATAACCTTCTTCACTGTCCACTATGCCACCAATCTTGGTGTCATCTGCAAACTTACTAACAATGACCCCTATATTCTCATCCAAATCATTAATATAAATGACAACTAACAGTGGACCCAGCACCGATCCCTGAGGCACACCACTGGTCACAGGCCTCCAGTTTGAAAAAACAACTGTCTACAACCACCTTCTGGCTTTTATCATCAAGCCAATTTTGTATCCATTTGGCTACCCTGTATCCCGTGAGATTTAACCTTATGCAATAACCTACCATGTGGTATCTTGTCAAAGGTCTTGCTAAAGTCCATGTCGACAACATCAACTGCACTGTCCTCCTCTATCTTCTTGGTTACCCCTTCAAAAAACTCAATCAAATTTGTGAGACATGATTTTTCACTCACAAAGCCATGCTGACTGTTTCTAATCAGTCCTTGCATCTCTAAATGCCTGTAGATCCTGTCTCTCAGAATACCTTCTAACAGCTTACCCACTACAGATGTGAGGCTCATCGGCCTGTGGTTCCCAGATTTTTCCCTGCAGCCCTTCTTATACAAAGGCACAACATTTGCCAACCTCCAATCTTCAGGCACCTCACCTGTAACTACCAATGATTCAAATATCTCGGCTAGGGGACCCCCGCAATTTCCTCCCGAGCCTCCCACAGTGTCCTGGGATACACATCATCAGGTCCCGGGGATTTATCTACCTTGATGGGCTTTAAGACTTTCAGCACCTCTTTCTCTATTATATGTACACTCCACAAGACATCACTATTTATTTCCCCAAGTTCCCTAATATCCATGCTTTTCTCAACAGTGAATACTGATGAGAAATATTCATTTAGGCTCTCACCCATCTCTTGTGGATCCGCACATAGATGACCTCGTTGATCCTTAAGAGGTCCTACTCTTTCCCCAGTTACTCTTTTGCCCTTTATGTATTTGTAGAAGCCCTTTGGATTCTCCTTTGCCTTATCTGTCAAAACAACTTCGTGTCCCCTTTTTGCCCTCCCGATTTCTCTCTTAACTCTATTCCTACACCCTCTATACTCTTCAAGGGATCCACTTGATCTCAGCTGCCTGTGCATGTTTACTAGCAAGAGAAGTGGTTGTTGTTATATCGATTGACTCCATCAAATAGATTCTGACCATACTTTGTAAAGCAGTTGTGAATTTTAAAAAACGCATCAGGATAAGCTAATTAAAACCTTGCATATCCTGTCACAGGAATCAATTTCTTATTATTGAGGTAAAGTAGTAAGTCCCCTAAGGCAGTGTACTACGTGTAATCATCATCATTTGCTTCATCAATAACCTATACACCATCATAAGATCAGAGGTTGGGATGCCTGCTGATAATTGCTCAGTGTCCAGTGTAGTAATTCTTATATTTGAAAGAAAGGGCACAATCTTACCATCCATTCACACCCCGCTCCGACTGCAGTGAAGAGGGAGAATTTAGCCTCAAGCCAAATCTTCATTCACTGCAGTGGGATGGGAAAATCCCACTGGCGTAAATGGTCGGAAAATTCCAGCCATAGTTGTTGTTGGCATTAATCATGTAATTCATCAGGATTAGCTGCAAGCAATATGATGGGGTGTTGAATTTAATCAGAGATTAAGATGGAATATAATACTACTGCAGCGCAAAGAAATACAACTGTGACAAATAGTGAGTCTAGGGTAGTCAAGATGGCTGCTTTGAGCCAACAGCTCTTTCTTCTTCCTTTTAGTCATCAGCATCTCTTCTTTCTGACTTCTCTAACTACCCAGGAGTGTTATCATGGAAAACATTTCAGGGTTTCTCTGCACTGAGTTCTGCCAAACTTTCTTATTTGTTTCTCTTTTTCCAGGGGTAGACAGTGATGGCTTGTTGACAAGGCCATTTAGCCTTATAAAGATTTATTTTGTTACAAAATACACCTTACAATGTCAAGTTCAATGAGTAGAGCTTGGGTTTAAAAGCTCACTTTAACATCGTTCACCTTCCATTAGCTTTTTGAGCCTTATTCTTCAGTCAATAACTCTTTCCTTATCTCATCCTTGGCCAATTTCACCCTCCCAAGAAACATTCCTCCTCTTCTAAGCTAACTTCAAAAAGTTTCATTCATTTGTGCTTGCCGTATCACCATTTATTTTTAGCCAAAGCTGTTCATAAAGCCAGTGAATGAATTGTATATAATGGCTAAGAAGCCTGTTAAACAATAGTGTTGCTCACTAAAGTAACATCTGTTCTACTTCAACACATTAATTCACTTATGTTCCAGTAAGGTTGAGTGTAAAGCCTTGTAGTCTTGTAGTATGGTTATTTGTTTAAGTGTCTACCAATTACTCTCCCGTGATTGCAGAGGCCTTGTTTAAACATAGTTTCTGCAGTTAGATCAGCTATTATCTCTTTACAACAATCAATCCACAAATCCTCTATTGTCAGCATCCTGGAGATTGTCATTGACCAGAAACATAACTAGACTCGTCACATAAATACTTGGACAAAAGAGCAAGTCAGAGACTGGATGCTCAATGGCAAATGCATCACCTCCTGACCGAGCGGCACAGTGGTTAGCACTGCTGCCTCGCAGCGCCAGGGACCCAGGTTCGATTCACGGCTTGGGTCACTGTCTGTGCGGAATCTGCACGTTCTCCCCGTGTCTGTGTGGGTTTCCTCCGGGTGCTCCGGTTTCCTCCCACAGTCCGAAAGACGCGATGGTTAGGTGCATTGACCTTGCTAAATTCTCCCTCAGTGTACCTGAACAGCTGCCAGAGTGTGGCGACTGGAGATTTTCACAGTAACTTCATTGCAGTGTTAATATAAACCTACTTGTGAAAATGAACAAATAAATAAACAAAATGCAAAAATACAAGTGAATGTAAAACAAACATCCCAAACCAAGTTGATAAATTGAAGCATGCCATAATGAATACAGGCATAAACAGAATCATAGAATCATAGAAACCTACAGTGCAGAAAGAGGCCATCTGGCCCATCGAGTCTGCACCGACCGCAATCCCACCCAGGCCCTACCGTCATATCCCTACGTATTTACCCGCTAATCCCTCTAACCTCCGCATCTCAGGACAATAAGGGCAATTTTTAGCATGGCCAATCAACCTAACCCGCACATCTTTGGACTGTGGGAGGAAACCGGAGCACCCGGAGGAAACCCACGCAGACACGAGAAGAATGTGTGAACACCACACAGTCAGTAACCCAAGCCAGGAATCGAACCCAGGTCCCTGGAGCTGTGAAGCAGCAGTGCTAGCTACTGTGCCGCCCCGTGCTGCCCCAAATTAACCAACCTTGTCCATTCTTTTTGTGCTGATCTTCTAAGTTTCTTCACCTATCTTGCTGCTGTTACGCATTGCCAACCCAGGGGCTGCAACATGGTTGGTGGAAGGCTGTTTAAAATCAGGCAGATGGCATTGGAGGACAAACTTAAGCGAGTCTGGGTCACAAGGAGCCTTCAGAGTGCAAGGAGCACCTGGTTAGTCCTTGCTGCCTCCTGTTACATATTACCTGCCCTGGAAGAGAAAGAAAAATAAATCAGTGGCTGTGGTGAGGTCTGCTTGTGTGATGTAGCTTTCATCACTGAATGGTTGGCAACGTCTGCAAGCTGTGAGGTATGCCTGTGAGTTTGTGCAGTAATGCCAATTGTGTTAGGTCAATTGTGAATGCGTGGGTTGAGTTATGATTGATAGAGATCATTGATAGGTGAGTGATAGGGGTGTAGTGCATTGAGCGGTGCCTGAGGTTAGCAGTGCAGATGGTGGGTTACAGTAGATAAAGATGGATTCGCTGTCCTTTCCCACTCAAATAATGCAACCATTCAGCAGAGTGATTAGTCCGACCACATACTATAATCACAAGAACAAGAAGTTGGTGCGCTGCCGATATCACATTGCAATGCTTGTTTTCAGGGGCTGTCCAATTCAACCCCTTTGATTTATTTTTAATTTTTAAAATTATTTATTCATTAGTGCCACAAGTAGGCTTACATGAACACTGCAATGAAGTTTCTGTGAAAATCCCCTAGTCGCCACACTCTGGCGCCCGTTCAGGTACACTGAGGGAGAATTTAGCATGGCCAATTCACCCTAACCAGGACGTCCTTTGGACTGTGGGAGGAAACCAGAGCACCTGGAGGAAACCCACGCAGACACGGGGAGAACGTGCAAACTCCACACAAACAGGGACCCACGCTGGGAATCGAACCCAAATCCCTGGCGCTATGAGGCAGCAGTACTAACCACTGTATATGACAATTAAGTTCTGTACACTCATGTTCAGTAGGGCTCTGCGAATTTTATTTGCCATGTAAACTGACCGCAATATTGAACCAGCTGCCTTACGTGCATTTGTGTCGACTTTATATTAACTTTTTCCATCCTAAATAAAATATTTGTTTGCACATCGATCTCTATGATCTGGACTTCAACGTAACAACTACCTGGAGAATTTAATGTGGTGATTGCTAACTGCTTGAGGCTAGAATCAGAAAGACTTTGATGAAGTATACAGGGATTTATCATCACAAATAATTGCATACAGCCAATTAAAATGCACATTTCTCTGAAATAAACAAGAAAATAAAGTAACAGTGCAGAACTGGAAATTGCGTTCAGTTTATGACCGTGTCTTTTCGAAATCAAGTAGTTTAGCCCACTGATTTGCATTAATCTCCATTCCTTGTTTGGAAACATAATCTTATTATATACAGGGATCAAAACTGTTGACAATTCAACTGTTTAGGATAGATAAAATGTACAATGGGGCTGTGGCAAATAGGGTCTTCTATTTTTATTTTCAAATATTATGAGACAAATTCATTAGATTTGCGTTTATCTTGCTAGCAGTGTTGGCCATTAATATCTCATCAAAAATTAAAAATAGAAAATCTATTTTCAAACATTTTCTTCCTGCTTGTTTAATAGCTAAGTTTAAACAGTGGAATTGCTGAGGGGGCTGACTGGGAGGACTTACTGAATATGAGGAAACTGGATTAAAAGGTATAGCATCTTTCTCCTTCAACTGAGTCCCGAACACTAACGGTGCAATCCCACTGTCTCCCTACCATAGTGCAATCAGCACTTACTGGCAAAGCAAAACATTGAAAAATAAATTCAAAAGGAATTAAATTATGCCAATGTTAATTATTATTTGAATGATTTGATTTGATCTCAAAAAATAATACGAATGAGGATTTTTTGAAAATCCTTATTGAAAATGCACAGCGTTACTCCGAATTTGCTGTAATAGGCTAGATTGGTGACAAACACCCTTAAATTTCACCACTTTACATTTATACTCTCCTAGTTTTTGAGTCAGAATACACCATGGCAAACACAAGAGCCAGAAGCAAAGCAGCCAACAGATAAATAATTCATTTTGATTATCAATTTCTCCGGGGATTTCAAGCAAATGCATTTGTTTACTTATTTATGTGACAGAAAATTGCGAAACAATTTAAACGGGAATAAAATCTTGTCAGTGGACAATTAGGGAAATAAGAAGAAAGATTGTTAGACAAAAATAATTCTCACACGAGACAGTGGCAGGAAGCTGTCGATTTTTTAAGAAGAGTGCCTTACTTTGTCCATAATTTCCATTCAAAAGGAACTTCAGAAGCAATGTAGAATACAACCAAGCCCTGGGGCTGTGTCATAATGGTTCAGAGATTGGTCCCATGTTTCTTTATTGTGGTATCTAGCAGTGTGGGAAATCATTTTGCATTAGTGACATTTGCGCATTGCCCGTCAAGAATATGACTCCAGAATTTTATCATCGTCCTGCCTGCCATGGGAATCGGAGCAGGCGAGGAGTGGACCATGGAAAGGTTTGTTGACCTCGGGTGGGATTTTATGGTTTTGGACGAGCGAGGCCATAAAATCCCGTGCTTGGGACTGATCTGACCGAGGTAATCTTGTCTATCCTGGGTAACAAAAGAGTTGGTAGAAATTCTGAAACGGCAGGAGCACGATGCTCAGAAGCAATGTTGCCTCATATAAATGCATCAGTGTTCGTCAGTAAGAATAATTATAGTTTAACTGTGGACGCATAACATTGATCAAGCCAATAATTACAGGATGCAAAATTCAGAGGAGAACTTGGCTCCTCAACTGGAAATGAAAAGGAATACGAAATGAGGGAGTAAAGAGGACACAATAGGATAATGATGTGACACATGATGTTCTTAGGCAAAGAAAAGATCCAGAGGGAGAAACGTTTGAAGTTAATTTTATCACGCAAGTAATACTCTGCTATTTGGCTCCAAGTTCTAACCCAAATTCCCAACAGATTTGCTGCAGTCAAGCACTTCATTGTTTGATCCTTTTTTTATTCTGTTGTGTTGTGACATGTTGTTACACAATGGCTAAATAGATAATTTCCACTTATTAAAGAAATCATATTATTTGGACGTATCGCAGCATTTGACTGATAAACTACAAAAAATATTCAGTTGAGCACACTGTATTTCAGCCAATATTAACAGCTGTAAGATTACCCACAGGTAGGTAAGTATACGGGGGCGATTCTCCCATCATGCTGTGTTCATAAAATAGGCCAGGGGATTTCAACGGGGCCGGATTAGCACGACCCATGCTGGGTATCTGGCCCCGAGCGCATCTCCCAGTGCTGGATTTCTGGTGCCATCAGCTCCGCGCTGGAAATAGGCACGAAACCGCATTAAGTATGCAGCGGGGGGAAATGTTAATGTAATCTGAATGTGATAAGCAAGCCCGGTACTGAAGTCTCCAGGCCCGCTAGCATCTCACCCCAGTGTTTCACTCCAGCGGGGTTTGGAATAGCTCCTCACTTCCGGGGAGCTAGCAGCCGGACCCCGCTGGTATGAAGGGGGGTTCAATCAGGGCTCCCCAGATGGTTGGACGCTGGGAGGTGTGGTGCCCCCTGGCAGTGTCAGTGGGGTGGGGAATATGTGGGGGGCGGGGCCTAGGGGGCAATCGGTGTTGGTGGAGAGTCCCGCTGCTATTCTGCATAGGGATTGGTGGGGGAAGAAGGGAGGCTAGCGATTGAGGCGGGGGGAGGGCTCAGCCTGGGTGGGGTGGTCAGGATTGCTGGGGAGGGGGTCGGCACTGAGGGGGTTGATCGGGACTGCAGGGAGGTAACTGTTGAGGGGATGGGGGGGGCTGGAAATTAGGGCAGGCCGAGAGAAGGGTTCAGGGCTGGGCCCGGGAATGGTCTGGGGGCTACGATCGGGCCGTGGGGGGGAGTATAGGGCTGCCAATGCCAGGGCTGCGGGGCTGCCAATGCAAGGGTCACGGGGCTGGTTAGCGATCAAGCGGGGCGGGCCAGCGATCCAACTGGCCAGCAATCGGGAGGCCGACAGTGCGGGGCTAATGCGCATGCGCCGATTGCAGCGCTGACAGATCGCCACATGTGCAGTATCCTGCTCAACACGCTGATTTCAGCCTCTGGTTTTTAATGATATTCACGCTGGTGGCCTCTGCAGTGCACAGAGTGTGGGAGATTCTTCTCTGGATCCCACTGAAAAACAAGTGTGAATTACTCCAGTTTTTATGCGAATTTGACACTTAGAATTTTTGGGGGAGTATTCCGGCCTACTTGGGGGAAAAGAAAGTTGAAATTTGATCTAATTTTAGATCTGTTTGCGTGACTAATCACAAACACATTTAAGCTGTGAATTAAAGTTTCTGTAATCATGCTGGACGTACTAAGTTCACCAGTGCCTTTCTCTAACAGTCTCTGTGGCAATCAGAGTGGTTTTCATTCAGCAAGTTTATCATCCCCATTGATTTGAATAGGGACAAAGCAATGATAAATTAACTGTTCTTCATTTCAACAAGAGGAACAGTGGAACAACGCCAGAATCCCAGAAGTAAGTTGAGACAATTTTTTCAATGCTGTGAAATGAGCACTTATTCTGGAAATGCACTTTTAACAATGGTAGAGGTCTCCAATAAATTCTGTGTCAATCTTTTAGTACAGTTCCTCTAACTTGGCTGGAATTTCTACGTTTAAAGTTTATTTATTAGTGTCACAAGCAGACTTACATTAACACTGCAATGAAGTGACTGTGAAAATCCCCCAGTCGTACACTCCGGCACTTGTTTGGGTACACTGAGGGAGAATTTAACATGGCCAATGCATCTAACCAGCACGTCTTCCGGACTATGGGAGGAAACCGGAGCACCCGGAGGAAACCCACGCAGACACGGGGAGAATGTGCGGACTCCGTACAGACAATAACATCTCAAAGTTTGCACATGATACCAAGTTGGGTGGGAGGGTGAACTGTGACCAAGGCTGCAGAGAGCCTTCAGCATGATCTGGGCAGGTTGGATGAGTGGGCAAATCATTGTGCGGGCTCAAATGACAGCACCCGGAGGAAACCCACGCAGACTTGGGGAGAAAGTGCAGACTCTGTACAGACAGTGACCCAAGCCGGGAATCGAACCTGGCGCTGTGAGACAGCAGTGCTAACCACTGTGCCACCATGCTTCCCCAACACATGTGAAAAACCAGATGTACTACATTTTGAAATTTTCCTTTGGGAGAATTTATTCCCTGCAAAACCTACTTGCAGTTGTCATTTTCTTGTCAAGTTTTGGTGTGATTTCTTTTCATTTGAAATTACACTATCAACATTAAAAATGGAAGTTGCCCATCTAAACATCAAACTCTAAGTGTGTAATCACACCCTCCCATTGTCATGCTGCAATTTTAATCTCCCAGTTTCTCAGCCTGTGCTACAAAGGAACTCTTTATACTCCAAAGCACTAAACGCTTCCTTTCTTAAAATGGCACAAATTGATATTTAGTTATTAATAATATAAAATTAAAATGAGAATTTTTTTTCTGTGATTCCATAACGAGAGAGCACAGACATGACGGAACTAGCAACAAATGCAAAAGCAGTCGGAGAAAAAAAAAGTGTCTGGATTGGATTGCCAGAGAGTGTGGTGGCAGATTCATTCAAAGCATTCAAAAGCAATTGAGGCTGTTAGCTGAGAAGGAAGAATGTGCAGGGGTTATGGGCAGAAGATAGGCGAATGGCAGTGGGTGGGTTACCCATTCAGAGAGCCGGTACAGACAGAGTGGGTTGAATGGCCTCCTTCTGCACTTCTGTGATCCCGTACCTCAACTGAAATGTACATCATGTTTCCTGCTACTTTAAAAGATTCAACTTGTTTTGCACTCCCCTTGGAAGATTATCTTGGAAAGCGACATGGTGGCACAGTGGTTAGCACTGCTGCCTCACAGCGCCAGGGACCCAGGTTCGATTCCCGGCTTGGGTCACTGTCTGCGTGGAGTTTGCACATTCTCCGTGTGTCTACATGGGTTTCTTCCGGGTGCTCAGGTTTCCTCCCACAATCCGAAAGCTGTGCTGGTTAGGTGTTTTGACCCGAAAAGGCTCCAGAGTGTGGCGACTAGGGGAATTTCACAGTAACTTCATTGCAGTGTTGATGTAAGCCTTACTTGTGACTAATGAAGAAACTTTCCTTTACTTTTGAAATTTAGGACTTGCAAAAAGAACAACAGGAAAACCAGAAAATGCATAAATATAGCAGCTTGCTGCTTTTGTTTTCTTTCTCCTGCCTGATGCTCAAACTGCCTGATGTTCAAACTGCCTGATGTCTATCTGCGATTGCCTGGGGTAGGTATCACTAATGCCAGCACAGCTTTCTACTTTAATCTTTACTCCCTTGCTGCAATCTAACTCTTTGCCAGGTCTCCTCCTGTTCTTTCCCTTTCTCAGCCTACTCCGATTATTATCTTCCACAGTTGATGCTCACTTATTTTCGAAGCTAATGCTAAATATTTGGTTCTTTAGTCCAAAGCTGGGAATGAATCATCCATTTTTACCCTCGTATCACTGTCATTTACCAGGAGAGTTACAGTTATGCAATTTCACTTATGGAAATGATAGTGGGCGGGGTTTTACGGCCTTGCCCTAGCGAGACCTGAAAATCCCGGCCAAGGACAACAGACATTTCCATTGTCCGCCCCTCACTTAACATAGAACATAGAAAGCCACAGCACAAACAGGCCCTTCGGCCCACAAGTTGCGCCGATCACATCCCCACCTCTAGGCCTATCTATAGCCCTCAATCCCATTAAATCCCATGTACTCATCCAGAAGTCTCTTAAAAGACCCCAACGAGTTTGCCTCCACCACCACCGACGTCAGCCGATTCCACTCACCCACCACCCTCTGAGTGAAAAACTTACCCCTGACATCTCCTCTGTACCTACCCCCCAGCACCTTAAACCTGTGTCCTCTCGTAGCAACCATTTCAGCCCTTGGAAATAGCCTCTGAGAGTCTACCCTATCCAGACCTCTCAACATCTTGTAAACCTCTATCAGGTCACCTCTCATCCTTCGTCTCTCCAGGGAGAAGAGACCAAGCTCCCTCAACCTATCCTCATAAGGCATGCCCCCCAATCCAGGCAACATCCTTGTAAATCTCCTCTGCACCCTTTCAATGGCTTCAACATCTTTCCTGTAATGAGGTGACCAGAACTGCGCGCAGTACTCCAAGTGGGGTCTAACCAGGGTCCTATAAAGCTGCAGCATTATCTCCCGACTCCTAAACTCAATCCCTCGATTAATGAAGGCCAGTACGCCGTACGCCTTCTTGACCGCATCCTCCACCTGCGAGGCCGATTTAAGAGTCCTATGGACCCGGACCCCAAGGTCCTTCTGATCCTCTACACTGCTAAGAATGGTACCCTTCATATTATACTGCTGCTTCATCCCATTGGATCTGCCAAAATGGATCACCACACACTTATCCGGGTTGAAGTCCATCTGCCACTTCTCCGCCCAGTCTTGCATTCTATCTATGTCTCGCTGCAACTTCTGACATCCCTCCAAACTATCCACAACACCACCTACCTTGGTGTCGTCAGCAAACTTACCAACCCATCCCTCCACTTCCTCATCCAGGTCATTTATGAAAATGACAAACAGCAAGGGTCCCAGAACAGATCCCTGGGGCACTCCACTGGTCACTGACCTCCATGCAGAGAAAGACCCCTCCACAGCCACTCTCTGCCTTCTGCAGGCAAGCCAGTTCTGGATCCACAAGGCAACAGCCCCTTGGATCCCATGCCCTCTCACTTTCTCAAGAAGTCTTGCATGGGGGACCTTATCGAACGCCTTGCTGAAGTCCATATAGACCACATCCACCGCTCTTCCTTCGTCAATGTGTTTGGGCACATTTTCAAAGAACTCAACCAGGCTCGTAAGGCACGACCTGCCCTTGACAAAGCCGTGCTGACTACTTTTGATCATACTAAACTTCTCTAGATGATCATAAATCCTGTCTCTCAGGATCCTCTCCATCAACTTACCAACCACTGAGGTTAGACTCACCGGTCGGTAATTTCCCGGGCTGTCCCTGTTCCCTTTCTTGAATATAGGGACCACATCTGCAATCCTCCAATCCTCCGGAACCTCTCCCGTCTCCATCGACGATGCAAAGATCATCGCCAAAGGCTCCGCAATCTCCTCCCTCGCCTCCCACAGTAACCTGGGGTACATCCCATCCGGTCCCGGCGACTTACCAACCTTGATGCCATTCAATAGTTCCAACACATCCTCTTTCTTTATGTCCACATGCTCGATCCTTTCTGTCCACCGCAAACCAGCAGTACAACCACCCAGATCCCTTTCCACCGTGAATACCGAGGTAAAGTATTCATTAAGCAGCTCCGCCATTTCTAACGGTTCCGCACAAACTTTTCCCCCTTCACCTTTTAAGGGTCCTATGCCTTCACATCTCATCCTTTTACTCTTGACATATTTGTAGAAAGCCTTGGGATTCTCCTTAATCTTACCCGCCAAGGCCTTCTCATGACACCTTCTCGCTCTCCTAATTTCCTTCTTAAGCTCCTTCCTACATCCCGTATACTCCTCTAAATCCTTAACACCTCCTAGCTCTCTGAACCTTCTGTACGCCTCTCTTTTCTTATTCACCAGGTTCATCACAACCTTCGTGCACCACGGTTCCCGTACCCTACCAACACCCCCCTGTCTCATCGGAACGTTGTCATGCAGAGCTCCAGACAAACATTCCTTGAAAATCCTCCACTTTCCTTCGGTACTTTTCCCCAAGAATGCCTCCTTCCAATTTACCCGTCTAATTTCCTCCCTGATGACACTGTATTTCCCTTTACTCCAGAGAAACACTTTCCTAGCCTGCCTGATCCTATCTCTTTCCAATGCTATCGTGAAGGAGATAGAATTATGATCGCTATCCCCAAGATGCTCACCCACCGAGAGATCCTCCACCTGTCCAGGTTCATTAGCCAGCACCAGATCAAGTACAGCCTCTCCTCTAGTAGGCTTATCCACATACTGTGTCAGGAAACTCTCCTGGACACACCTAACAAACTCCTCTCCATCCAAACCCCTAGCCCTAGGGATATTCCAATCTATGTTTGGGAAATTAAAATCTCCCATCACGACAACTCTGTTATTCCTACATCTCTCCAGGATCTGTTTCCCCATCTGCTCCTCAACATCTCTGTTACTATTGGGCGGCCTATAGAAAACACCCAGCAACGTTACCGACCCCTTCCTGTTCCTAACCTCCACCCACAGAGACTCCGTAGTCAATCCCTCCACGGCGTCCACCTTCTCTACAGCTGTGACACTATCCCTGATCAACAGTGCCACTCCCCCCCCTCTCTTGCCTCCCTCCCTGTCCTTCCTGAAACATCTAAAACCCGGCACCTGAAGCACCCAGTCCTGTCTCTGAGACATCCAAGTCTCCGTAATGGCCACCACATCACAATTCGAAGCAGCAATCCACGCTCTAAGCTCATCCACTTTATTCACTACACTCCTGGCATTAAAATAGACACATCTCAGACCTTCAGCCTGAGCACTTCCCTTCTCCATCACTCGTCTAACCTCCCTCTTACCCTGTTTACATTCCTTATCTATTTGCGAGCTAACCTCCTCGCTCTCAGTCCCCTCATTTCGATTCCCTCCCCCCAACCTTTCTAGTTTAAAGTCTCTCCAGTAGCCTTAGCCAACCTTCCCGCCAGGATATTGGTCCCCCTGGGATTCAAGTGCCACCCGTCTTTTTTAAACAGGTCACACCTGCCCCTAAAGAGGTCCCAATGATCCAAGTACCCAAATCCTTGTCCCTTGCTCCAGTCCCTCAGCCACGCATTCATTCTCCACCGATTCCTGTTCTCACTCTCCCGCGGCACAGGCAGCAATCCCGAGATTACTACCTTTGCATTCCTCTTTCTCAGCTGTCTACCTAACTCCCTATATTCTCTTTTCATGACCCCTTCCCTCTTCCTACCTATGTCAGCAGTTCCTCTACTTTCTCCCATTCCATGGTGGGTGGGGCTTTAGAATTCCAGTGGATGTGGAACTTTCCAGCCACGCACGTCCTATGACCAGAAATTCATGTCCGAGGTCAACGGACCTTTAAGTGGTCCACTAAATTTTCTGTCCTGCCTGCTACGATTCCCACAGCGGGCGAGATGGGAAATTGCCAGCCAATGTGTCATTTTCATTTTCCAAATTTTAAACCGTAACTTTTGAAAATCCCCCAACCACCATCTATGGAAGAGTGAACCCCTTCCTTCCCCTCTACCAAAGCGCACCCCTCTCATGTCTAACAGTGCTCTCTCGTGATCATGAAGCCAAGAGCTGCAGAGGGGCTAATGGGCAGCCAATCTCGGCTGCCAACCTGACATGCGTGTTTCCTGATGCTGTGAATCCCATGTTTCTGAACCTTATGATAAGTCGAGGACATGTCAAGCTCTCTGTCAAGCAGGAATCAGACATATTGCTCAGGATGAAAGGAGCATTGCTCTGTCCTCAAAGCATGTTATCATCATTCACCTGCAGAATCCAGCCAATAGTTTCAGTGTCCTGCCCATGACAGCTGGCAGCTGCGTGGGAGAATACTGCTGGCACCACATAACTGGTTAGATGTTCGTCCCTATGGTGGGAGAGACCCTGACCTTCCTCTGGCTTGCCATTTTAACACACGATCCTGCTCCCATGCCCACATCTCTGTCCTTGGCCTGCTGCAAAGTTCCAGTGAAGCTCAACGCAAACTGGAGGAACAGCATCTCATCTTCCGGCTCGGCATTTTACAACCTTCCGGTTTCAACATCAAATTCAACAACTTCAGGTGATTCACTCTACCCCACCTCCACCCCTTTGTTTTCATTTTATTTAATTTTTTACTCTTCTCTACCTTTTATTTCCTTATTGGGTTTTTTATTTTTCTTCCCCCCCCCCACTCTTTCCCCCTCTTTTATCCCCCTTTCCTTATCTTTTTTCCCACTTTGCTTCCCCTTTTCCCCCTTTTTCTCAATTTTACCTCCCACCCATCTCCCGCCCTCCCCGCACATCTTCATCTGTCACAACTTATCCTCTGATTTCAGCTTCTCTGCCGTTCGGCCATTCAGACCTTTTATTCTCTCAATGGACAGCCATTAGCAGCCTTTCCCCTTGTTTTTGTGGCTATGGCTCATTTTTCATTCTCCCATCCTACAGTATAAATATCTCCCACTTTCTATGCCTTTCAGCTTTGACAAAGGGTCGCCTGGATTCGAAACGTCAGCTCTTTTCTCTCCTCACAGATGCTGCCAGACCCGCTGAGATTTTCCAGCATTTTCCCTTTTTGCCTCCTAGCCCTGTCCGTGCCTGAAACGAGACGCTATGAGGTCATCCCTAGGCCATTGGCCCAGTTGGGCCTTGACCACTGCCTGGGGTTCTCCTGCCTCCTCCTCTGCATGGTCTCCCTCACCACACTCCTCGACATCCTCCTTATCCGAGGAGAGGTGACGCTCCTCCATCTCCTCCAGATCGAGGTTTGTCTCTGCTCTACAGCTGTGGAAAGCGAAGCAGACTACAATGGAAGCTGTATTGTCGGGCAACCCCAAAATAGTGCATGACGTGGTGACGTATGAGCTGCATATTGAGGGATGAATATCCCTTGCGGTTTGTGAGTCACGCTGTGTGGTGCCCTGGAGCATTGAATGTCTGGTGAGGGGAAAAGTCCCGGAGAAACTTGCTAATGACATACTAACGTATTAAAATGAGATTTCACGCCATTCCACCGCCGAGGGACCGGGAAGATCGGAACTCGGAAATCTGCCGGCGCGAATCACGCTCTCTGGATTTTGAGCACACGCCACCATTCTCGCTGACGGAGAATGC
Organism: Mustelus asterias; assembly: GCF_964213995.1. Taxonomy (NCBI): domain Eukaryota; kingdom Metazoa; phylum Chordata; class Chondrichthyes; order Carcharhiniformes; family Triakidae; genus Mustelus; species Mustelus asterias. Next base: position 19,007,716 of record NC_135804.1, on the reverse strand, counting down.
AGCCTCAAAATCACCCCCACAGTATAATTTTTTTGGAAAGTTGTTCAAAGGGGGTAATTAACACTAGAATAATTAACATTATTATCTTGTATCCAAAGGGGGCTATTTGTCTGGTGGAAATGACTTACAAATAGAAAAAATTAAACATACCATAACTTGTGCTGAATGATTGTTCCTTGCCAAAGGGAGGCCAAGTTCGTCAGCTAATGTCAAGCAGCAGATGTCTGCCAACGGACATTGAGCTGACTTTTCTATCAATAAATCTATAAATGTGCTTCAATTGCCAAAATGACACCAAATGAGCATTGCTACTGGCAGTTAAGAATAAGGCACTGTAGTACAAAGAGCAAAGAAATGTACAGCACAGTAACAGGCCCTTCGGCCCTCCAAGCCTGTGCCGATCATCATGTCTGCCTAAACTAAAACCGTACGCACTTCCGGAGTCTGTATCCTTCCATTCTCATCCTATTCATGTATTTGTCTTGATGCCCCTTAAATGCCACTATCGTATCTATTCCCACCACCTCTCTGGGCAGCATGTTCCAGACATTCACCATACTCTGTGTTAAAACCTTGCCTTGCACATCTCCTCTAAACTTTTCCCCAAGCACCTTAAACCTATGTCCCCTAGTACTTGACTTTTCTACCCTCGGAAAGGGCACCTGATTATCCACTATGTCCATGCCACTCATAATCTTGTAGACCTCTATCAGATCACTCCTCAGTCTCCGTCGTTCCAGTGAGAACCAACCGAGTTTATCCAACCTCTCCTCATAGCGAATGCCCTCCAGACCAGGCAACATCCTAGTAAACCTCTTCTGTACCCTCTCCAAAGCTTCCATATCCTCTAACAGTGTGGCGACCAGAATTGTACACAATATTCCAAATGAGGCCTAACTAAGGTTCTGTACAGCTGCAGCATGACCTGCTAATTTTTATACTCAATGCCCCGACCGATGAAGGTCGATCCGATGAAGACCGATGTAGTAATGTAATCCTTGTTTGAGATTGATCAATTTCACCCCTGTTCTCCTCCTTTGTTTGACATCAGAATTTCAACTCGAGCTTTCATAAAATGATTCCACATTGGCTGCTCTATTTGTAACATACTCCACTGTGATGGAGAATCTTCCCACCTGCCTGGACCAAGAAGGGGGCAATGTCCCTTTAGGAGCCCATTCAAGGAGCTGTAGGCAGGGCATCCAGTCAGCCATCAAAGTGCAGGATCGTTCTCAGGATGTCTCTTGCCACTCCACAAACTAGAAGCGGAGGTACGTATTTTCAGATAAGTTCAGGTACCCAGAGTACAATCTAAAACTGTTACTGTGCCTATCCCAGTCCAACGCCAGCAACTCCACATCATATCTAAAACTGGGTATTGTGTCATTTTATTGCACTGTTTAGATTCTTCATTCTTCATTTTGTTGCAAACAAGTTCAAAAGGAACCACTTCTACCAGCTTCTAGCTTCGCACATTTGTACAATGGAACAAATGATCTTTGTCACAAATGTGCATACAATAATGTCTTGCTGAGAGTGAGTTACAGGACTGTAACCTAATTGAGAGATTTAGGTAATGCATTTTAAGATGAGGTGGAGAAGAAGTCAAAGAGATTTTGGACAGCAATGGAGTAGATCAGTTTTAAAGTGGAGAGTTGACGGTGATGCTGTGAGCTAAAAGCAAAATACTGCGGATGCTGGAATCGGAAACGAAAACAGAAAATGCTGGAAAATCTCAGCAGATCTGACAGCATCTGTGAAGAGAGAATAGAGCCAAAGTTTCGAGTCTGGATGACCCTTCGAGAGAGCTGACTGAAACAAAACAGTTGTGGTTAATGGGTGTTTTTTTGGGTTGAAGGAAGGTTTGTAAGGGAGTTCGCCAGGGGGTTGGTTCCTTGTTTCTCCTGATGAAGGATCATCCAAGTTTGAAACGTTGGCTCTATTCTGTCCCCACAGATGCTGTCAGACCTGTTGAGATTTTCCAGCATTTTCTGTTTTTGATGCTGTGAGCACCTGGCCTTTGTGCAATAATTTTGCCAAAAATCCAAGCCACATCCAAATGTTGGAAGGAAAGTGGAAAGGAGTAGTTAGAAATTTTAAAATAATTGCAAGTTATCGAGCTGGACCAGAATAGATTGTTACTTATGTGGGCTTCGAGGTATTTGGATGTAGGGGGCGTGTTTCATCATTACAAGTTGTATGAAAGAGTAATATTTCTGAGTACATTGAAGAACAACTTTTAGTCAGCAGCAATAGAATCAATGAAATAATTGTGAAGGCAATCAAGTTATCTCAGGCCACTGTCAAGCCATGGTTTCATTGTCAATTAAAAAGTAGTAAATGGGGGTTGTTATGGGCAGGTTTGGGAAAGAACTGAAACCCTTGTACCCTTTCCCTTACTGCCTGTAATCAGTGTGGTTTTGGAAAGGATGACACATGGTCAATTTAAATAACAGCAGTAAGCTTTAAGGGGTTTCAATAAAGAGGATTATTTATTCACACATTCACCTTGAAACTCCAAACTCTACATCACATACACACACGTGCGTGTGTGCAGACACACACATACAGATAGGCACATACAAACACATACAACAGTGCAAGAAAATAGTGCACTTTTACAAGTTGTCAACAGAAGACTAGTTCCTAGTTCATGTGTTTGGCTTAGCATAGGAACACAGCCATTGTGAGCCCATTGATGGTAGTATTTTCACTCTGAAATGGTAGTTTAGTTGGTTTTAATAGCGGTAGTCATATCTCGGGGATTATCGCAGGATTTCCTTCAGAGATGATAGCTCAGCAGCTCACCTAGTCACTTGTAAGTGACCTGTCCAGAAGGTCAGGTTTCTTTAAGCGTAGAATTGGAATTAGGCTGGGAGACTTTATATGTCACAATCTCTAGAATCTAACAATTTGTGAGCCTATTGCCTTTTCTGCTGCTGATGTTCTGCTGCTGGTAGTCAATGCAATCTAAGTGAGTTTCTCTCTGGGTCTTAAGGTAAGTATAGTTCATTGTCTGAAGACAATTTTAGTCACATGAGCAACCTCTGTTGTCCAGAATGATCTGCAAATCCAAAACCAAGGCTGTACAAGTTTAAGTTTTAAGTTTATTTATTAGCGTCACAAGTAGGATTACTTTAACACTGCAGTGAAGTTACTGTGAAAATCCCCTAGTCGTCACAATCCAGCACCTGTTCGGGTACACTGAGGGAGAATTTAGCATGGCCAATAACCAGCAATTCTTTTAGACTGTGGGAGGAAACCAGAGCACCCAGAGGAAACTCACGCAGACACTGGGCGAACGTGCAGACTCCGCACAGCCACCCAAGCCGGGAATTGAACCTGGGTCCCCGACATTGTGAGACAGCAGTGCTAACCACTGTGCCACCAGGCTGTCTCAAAGAGTAATTGCATGAGTTCCTCACATTTACCCAGGTCGAATTTCTTTCTGCCCAGCTATCATTGTTAAGGTTCACACTCAGAAACATAGGAGGGTATTTTTCCCATCCTGCCCGCCACGGGAATCGTAGCAAGGGAGGGGCATACCATGGAAAGATCCGTCGACCTTGAGTGGGATTTTCCAGTTTTGGGGCAAATGCGGCTGTAAAATCCATGAAGTTTAGACTCGTCTCTGTGGTAAATCCATAAACAATAGCCAGTGTAAATTCTACAGATAGTATCTGTTTTGGTACGTACATTCAATAAGGTGCACTCCACCCACAAGCATTCAAATAGGAACTTCAGGTAGATTGTGTAGACACTGCAGAAGTCACCTGACCCTCATCAGTCATCTTAACAGTCATGTAACTGTCCATTTTTAAAAAAAGTTGGAGGAAATTTTATACTGAGTGCAGTACTTGTTTAAAGTTATGAATAGAACATTCCTTCACCAAACTTGACAAGCATCTATATTCAAAAATCCTGGAGAAAGTCCAACTTGGTGCTTTAGAGGAAATGATTGATTTCAGGCTAATTGTGAAAGTTTGAAATGTGAATTCAAGAGATTTAGCTAATAAAACACAGGGTGGAATGAGCTTTTAGATAGTGATTTTAAATCTGATGTTATGTAATAGATGATTCATTTTAAAGTCCACCCGTTTTTAATATGGTAACACAGATTAAAAGATAGGTGAACAAAGAACAATACAACACAGGAACAGGCCCTTCGGCCCTCCAAGCCTGCACCTTTCATGTGCCCAACTAGACCATTCGTTTGTATCCCTCTATTCCCAGTCTGTTCATGTGGCTATCTAGATAAGTCTTAAACGATCCCAGCTTGTCCGCCTCAATCACCTTGCATGGCAGTGCATTCCAGGCCCCCACCACCCTCTGTGTAAAATACGTCCCCCTGACATCTGTGTTGAACCTTGCCCCCCTCACCTTGAACCCGGGACCCCTTGTGTTCGTCACCTCCGACCTGGGAAAAAGCTTCCCACTGTTCACCCTATCTATGTCCTTCATAATTTTGTACACCTCTATTAGGTCGCCCCTCATCCTCCGTCTTTCCAGGGAGAACAACCCCAGTTTACCCAATCTCTCCTCATAACTAAGACCCTCCATACCAGGCAACATCCTGGTAAACCTTTTCTGTACTCTCTCCAAAGCCTCCACGTCCTTCTGGTAGTGTGGCGACCAGAAATGGATGCAGTATTCCAAATGTGGCCTAACCAACGTTCTATACAGCTGCAACATCATATGTCAACTTTTATATTCTATGCCCCGTCCAATAAAGGCAAGCATGCCATATGCCTTCTTGACCAAGTTAATGAATGTTAGGATTTATCACTAAAGTTTAAAAAAAAGTAGTTTATTTATTAGTCACAAGTAAGGCTTACATTAAAACTGCAATGAAATTACTGTGAAATTCCCCTAGTCGCCACAGTCCGGCACCTGTTCGGGTCACTGCACCTAACCAGCATGTCTTTCAGACTGTGGGAGGAAACCAGAGCAAACCCACGCAGACATGGGGAGTGTGCAGACTCCACACAGACAGTGACCCAAGCTGGGAATCGAACCTGAGTCCCTAGCGCTGTGAGGCAGCAGTGGTAACCACTGTGCCACCATGCCACCAAGTTCAGATTATTTATTTTTTGGAAAATGGGTATTCTTGATCAATACTTCATGTTAGCAAAATAATGCTTCTTTTAGAGGAAAACAACTTTTTTTTAGGAATTGTACATCACATAACTTACAAATATTCTCACCTCTTATGAGTTAACTTTGAAATGGGAATGTAATTAAGCAAAACTAGATGTAAGTAAGCATAATGAAGAGTCTGTGAACTGGGTTTTTAGATAGTGAGGGTGGCACAGTGGTTAGCACTGATGCCTCACAGCGCCAGGGACCCAGGTTCAATTCCCGGCTTAGGTCACCATCTGTGTGGAGTTTGCACATTCTCCCTGTGTCTGCGTGGGTTTCCTCCGGGTGCTCCGGTTTCCTCCCACAGTCCAAGTATGTGTGGGTTAGGTGGATTAGCCATGCTAAATTGCCCCTTGGTGTCAGCGGGGCTAGCTAGGGTAAATGCATGGGGTTATGGGGATGGGACCCTGGGTGGGATTGTAGTTAGTGCAGACTCAAATGGCCTCCTTCTGCACTGTAGAATTCCATGACTCTATGAGTTACGGAGAGAAACTTATAAATTGATACAACATTAGTTTCGGGAAGGAAAGAAAAAAACCCTTGACTGCTATCCTTGTTTTTAAATCACAAGTTCTAATCTGTCCAATATGGTAAATATAAAATATTGAGCTAAGCAGTTATAGTGTGGATTTATGACCACTGGGGAGTTTGGAGAAAGATGTCAGACAGGGACCATTAATCAGGTACTGAGAGTCATTAATCCATCCAACAGCCATGCTAAGCAAACTTTACAGTCATTTTTATGCATCCAGCAATAACTCAACAAGTTCTAAATCACATATTTATGGAGATTTGTAATGAGCATTATAAATGTGTAATTTATGGATAACTGGATACTTTCAACTGAACGTCTCCAACTGTCACTAGACTACTTCCATTTGCAAATGAATGTCTCTGAACAAAGACGTGGCAGAAACTATTCATCATGTCACTTGAGGAAAATCTTGCAGTGGGCCACAGATAAATTTCCCTCAGTGGGGTATCTCGAAGCACAAAGGAGCCGGTTAGCTCAGTTAGGTAAGTGGCTGACGTTTGGTTCAGAATAACACCAGCAGCACAGGTTCGATTCCCGTTCCAGTGGAGGGAAGCTTGGGACCTGTCTCCTTGCCCTGCCCCTCAGAGTGGAAGGCAAGAGCAAACCACCACTGATTAAAAACTGTCAAGAAAATGCCTCAGGATGAAGTATCAGCAGAGAATGAGCCAACATGCTTGCCTATACGCAGAGCTTGCATTACTTGATATAACAGACAGGATCTTGAAGCATAATGAAAACAGTTTGTTGTGCATCAAGCCTGTGTATCAAAATGTCAGTGTGTTAGGAATGATTCCTTACTCAGCAAATTCCTGATCATGGCCTGAGATGATGAGAGAATATGCAAAGTGATATACTTTTCACCCAGAATGCACAATTTACAACTAGTGAATTTACAACAATATGAACAACAACTTCTATCTTTACAGTGCCTTTCACATAATAAAACATACCAAGGCAATTCACAGGAGAACAAAAATGATGGCAAGCCACTTAAAGACACATTAGGTCGTACGTCCAGAAGCTTCGACAAAAAGATGGCTGTAAAAGGACTTTCTTATTGGAGCGAGGTAGAAAAGCAATGACATTTGAAGTGATTTGAAAACAAGAGTGAGAATCTTGAAATCAAGAATTCCCTACCTGAAAACTTCATCATTTACGCATTCAATATGCTCAAAATTATTTTTAGTGTTTGGTATTTTAGTGGGAATCGGATTGAGGAAGAAGGAGGTGTGTCTCAGGGCCAAAATGAGCTTGAAGAGGGCATGAAGGGAGAGAGGGGAGAAACTTGAAGAAAAAGTGCGAGTTCAGGGCTAGTTTGGCTTGTTGGTCTACGGGAAGGGTAGAACACAGCAGAGGCAGCTGACTGGATGATCCCGATCTTCGTGACAAAGAAGTCCATGAGTTCCTCATCCTTAATGGTAGGGGTGAGGGTGGACAACACAGTGAAGAAGGATTTTAAAAGATGATCCTCAATAGAGGAAAGAAGGTGCGGGTTATTTTTGCCTGGCAGGCAAGAGCAAATTTGCAATGGCACCGATTCAAACCAGTAAAATATAAATTTAGAACTGAAATCAGGAAATTTTTCTCCACATGATAAATGGTCACTGAATGCTGCAGGCTTCCAGGAGAATTATGGAGACAAAACCCTGGAATCCTTTAAGAAACAATTGAATGCTGAAAAGAAGAGAATTATCCCTCTGAATAGATGAGTCATGATCAGTCAAATGGTTTCCCTCATCCATAATTATCTTGTGAACTCAAAAATGCCAAAGATAGAATCCTAGAAACAAGTTGACTACTTGACATCCAATTCAAGGAATGGAAAAAAGAAAATAAAAGGAATTTGCACGTATACACTGCTTTCATGATCTCAGGACATCCCAAAGGGTTCTGAAGCCAATGAAGTAACTCAATTTGTACTTCACAGAATCACAGAATATCACAGTGCAGAAGAGGCCCTTCGGCCCATCGAATCTGCACCGACGCATGAAATGCCCTGACCTGCCCACCTAATCCCACTTGCCAGCACTTGGCCCATAGCTTGAATGTTATGGCATGCCAAGTACTCATCCAGGTACTTTTTAAAGGATGTGAGGCATCCCGCTTCCACCACCCTTCCAGGCATCAGCACCCTCTGAGTAAAAAAGCCTTTCCTCAAAACCCCCCTAAACCTCCCACGCCTCACTTTTAACTTGTGTGCCCTTGTAACTGACCCTTCAACTAAAGGGAAACAGCTGCTCCCTATCCACCCTGTCCATGCCCCTCATAATCTTGAACACCTCAATCTCTGCTCTAACGAAAGCAATGATGTGGAGATGCCGGCGTTGGACTGGGGTAAACACAGTAAGAAGTTTAACAACACCAGGTTAAAGTCCAACAGGTTTATTTGGTAGCAAAAGCCACACAAGCTTTCGGAGCTCTAAGCCCCTTCTTCAGGTGAGTGGGAATTCTGTTCACAAACAGAGCTTATAAAGACACAGACTCAATTTACATGAATAATGCTCTCTCCACTCACATTGTTTTGTTTCTTAAAGACTTGATTAGTTGTAAGTATTCGCATTCCAACCATTATTCATGTAAATTGAGTCTGTGTCTTTATAAGCTCTGTTTGTGAACAGAATTCCCACTCACCTGAAGAAGGGGCTTAGAGCTCCGAAAGCTTGTGTGGCTTTTGCTACCAAATAAACCTGTTGGACTTTAACCTGGTGTTGTTAAACTTCTTACTAACGAAAGCAACCCAAACCTATCCAATCTCTCTTCATAACTTAAATGTTCCATCCCAGGCAGCATCCTGGTAAATACCCTCTGCACCCCCTCCAGTGCATTCATGTCCTTCCTATAATGTGGCGACCAGAACTAACACAGCACTCCAGCTGTGGCCTCACTTGGGGAAATGTAGCAAGCAATTTGTGTACAGCAAGGTCGCACAAACTACAATGTGATAATGATCAGGTTATCTGTTATCATGGTGTTGGGTGAGAGATTAATGTTGGACTAAACAGCAGGGAAAACATAAGGGAGACAGAGAATGCTACTGTTAAAATGTGGGGAGGAGAGATCTGTAAACCTGACTAATTGACTGTGTTAATCCTTGAAATCTCCGTGAGATCTTATGGACATTCAGAATAACTTAGTTGGCCTCCTTTCATCGTCCACACAAGTAGGATCTAGGAAGCAGAGAGCAGTCAGCGAATATCGGTTCTTTTATTCAAATCAATTGTACTTTGTTCTTCAAATGTACTCCTCAAAAACATTGATAAAACTGAACACATCTGTGACAGCCAATCCAGAGAACTACAGTCTCCTGGAATTAAAAAGGAAAGCCTGCATGTTTTTTTAAAAGCTTTTCAGTTCTTAGATGTGCAGGAACAGCCTGATTCATAATATTTGCCATTTTCTGGTCTTCAAATCGTAGTGGAACATAATCTATTGACTGGTCTAATAATTCCTTATTTTCTTTTTTGGATTTTCCTATAATATACTAAACTGTACCTACATTTTAAAAGAAAGATTGCTTAATGTTGAATCAATAAATCAATAACAAGGTGTCACACTTCCCGCGTATACTTACTAACAATGTCACCTTGCATGACAACATTGAAGGGATCTTCGAAAAAGGGGCTGGGGATAAGTATGAAGTTGCAAATCATAACAATTTAAACTGTTGCTATAGTGATGACATTGAGTCAGCGGTGATGCAGTGCTAACTGTGAATTGTACAATTCTGACTCCTTTGACACATTCAAGACCGTAATCTTCCTACAATAACTTTTATTTGAAGATTATTCTTATGAAACTATTCAAAATATATTCTTTGTCAGAACAGCAGCAATCTTGCATTTTCATTGCCATCTTTGATTATTATCAAATAGCTATTCTCTTTGAAGGCTTTGGAAATTGAATTTTCATTCCATGGCCAAGAATTCACCATTGTATGCTCGAATGATAATTTTTACCATAGCAAGCATTAATTAAATTATGCAAGACTAATTCTATGCAATCACTAATCATTAATTAACCATGTCACGATATTTCAAGTGTTAAAAGTGATTAATTCCATTCATACAATGTTGCAGGTTCTGCTGTCAATGTAATGGTGAATTTAACAGTACTCCCCGCTGTTTATGTGCAAGTTGCACAATGGCCTCAGGTGAGGGGAGATCCGCAGTTCAGCATGGAAATCCAGAAGTTCCTGATTAGGTTGCACTGCTTCACTCTTAACTTCGCGAGAAAGATATGGAACCCATCTGCCCTCCATTGAAATATATTTAGGGCGGCACGGTGGCAGAGTGGTTAGCACTTCTGCCTCACGGCACCAGGGACCCAGGTTCGATTCCGGCCTCAGGTCACTATCTGTGTGGAGTTTGCACATTCTCCCGTGTCTGTGTGGGTTTCCTCCGGGTGCTCCGGTTTTCTGCCACAGTCCAAAGATGTGCGGGTTAGGTTGATTGACCATGATAAATTGACTCTAGTGTCAGGGGGATTAGCAGGGTAAATGTGTGGGATTACGGGAAGAGGGCCTGGGTGGGATTGTTGTCGGTGCAGACTCGATGAGCTGAATGGCCTCCTTCTGCACTGTAGGGATTCTATGAATGGTACGATGTTCCAGTAACAGGGGAAGGGATGGCCTGGTGGTATTATCACTAGACTATTAATCCAGAAACTGGGGACCCAGGTTCAAATCCCGCCACGACAGATGGTGGAATTTAGATTCAATAAAAGATATCTGGAATTAAAAATTGACTGATGACCATTGTCGATTGTCATAAAAACCCATCTGGTTCACTAATGTCCTTAAGGGAAGGAAACCTGACATCCCGACCTGGTCTGGCCTACGTGTGACTCCAGAGCCACAGCAATGTGATTGACTCTGAACTGCCCTGTGAAATGGCCGAGCGAGACTGAGCACAAAGGAAACTAGGGATGGGCAATAAATGCTGCTCAGCCAATGATGCCCATGTCCCACGAATGAATAAAAAAAACTTGCATGGCAGATATGCACTAAACTTGGCACAAAAAATTAAATCTTTTCATTGACCTTTTCATTGAATTCTCTCAAAAATCAAAATTAACTATTAGCAATGTCAAGTCTCATTTTTCAACTTTTAATTGTTGGATATTTAAAAAGTATATTTATATATTATGTATTATATGTGTGCATGTATATATCCTTAACTTTTTCTTTCTTTTTTGTTCTCTGTCTTAATTCAATCTTTCTTTCTCTCTCTCTATTTCATTTTCTGTCACTTTTCGAACGACGCTTCCCGATTTAGACTTTCTGCTGTTCATTTCACAATCCTTGAGTCTGGTTGGTTAAGGAGGTACATAGTTTCTTGGCCTGCTTGTCCAGATCCCTGATGCTCTGTTTAGGGTTCCACGTTGTTTCCAACTCTTCCGCTCCAAGGCGTCAACAGCTGGTGTCATTTGTTGACCAGCTCTTAAAAATTTGCAGCCTATAAATATAATTAAATGTTAAGTTTTAAGTTTATTTATTAGTGTGACAAGTTGGATTACATTAACACTGCAATAAAGTTACTATGAAAATCCCGCACTCGCCTCACTCCGGCATCTGTTCGGGTACACTAAGGGAGAATTTAGCATGGCCAACGCACCTAACCAGCACGTCTTTCAGACTGTGGGAGGAAACTGGAGCACCCGGAGGAAACCCACGCAGACAAAGGGGGTACATGCAAACTCCACACAGACAGTGACCCATGCCGGGAATTGAAACCGGGTCCCTAGCACTGTGAGGCTACAGTGCTAATCACAGTGCAACTGTGCTGGCCCAATGCATTAAGTGTACACCAGCTGAGGAACATTTTGATTAAAATCTAAAGTACATTGCAAATCATATTTCATTATGCATTCATAAATAATTAGAACATCATTTGGAATGAAAGTTCATTAAATTTACAGTGCCATTATTGCATGTTTTAAGTTATCTTTATAAGTGTTTGTAAGAGTCAAACATTCATGGAGAGGCAATGTGTACCTAAAGTAATAATCCAGAAGGTTAGTAGAAATTGATCCATTGCCCAGTGGGCAATGTTAATTTTGGACCATCTGCCTCAGAAGCAGCAGTGCCAGGAGGGGCACCTTGGAGCAAAATTTGGTCTCATGACTTTGATAATAGGACCAATGCCTATACAGATTGGGTACAGGCTGTCCCACAACACACTTTTTACTCCAAAATAATGGGGAAAAGAGTATCAATGTCACCATTTATTTTTACCTTTATTGTTGGCATAATTGGACCACATTGTGCATGCTTTCCAGGTATTAAAACAAGTACAAAGTGATCCAAGTTAAAGGCTGAACCTACCACATCGGAATAAAATCAGAAATGTTTCTTTCTCTGTATTGGTTTGAGCACTATTAAAATAGCCCAAATGCAAGAATGCTGCTCCAGTTCTAATTCCTCCATACCCTGTTCTTGTTGAGCACGAGAAGTTAAAATTGAGGCTGTAGTTTTTGGTTAATTTAGAACAAAGAAAATTACAGCACAGGAACAGGCCCTTCGGCCCTCCAAGCCTGCACCGATCATGCTGCCTGACTGAACTAAAACCCCCTACCCTTCCAGGGGCCATATCCCTCCATTCCCATCCTATTCATGTATTTGGCAAGACGCCCCTGAAAAGCCACTACCATATCCGCTTCCACTACCTCCCCCGACAACGAGTTCCAGGCACCCACCACCCTCTGTATAAAAAACTTGCCTTGTACATCTCCTTTAAACCTTGCCCCTCACACCTTAAACCTATGCCCCCTAGTAATTGATTCTTCCACCCTGGGAAAAAGCTTCTGACTATCCACTCTGTCCATGCCCCTCATAATCTTGTAGACTTCTATCAGGTTGTCCCTGAACCTCTGTCGTTCCAGTGAGAATAAACCAAATTTCTCCAACCTCTCCTCATAGCTAGTGCCCTCCATATAAGGCAACATCCTGGTAAATCTTTTCTGTACCCTCTCCAAAGCCTTCACATCCTTCTGGTAGTGTGGCGACCAGAATTGAACACAATATTCCAAATTCGGCCTAACTAAAGTTCTATAAAGTATGCCGTATGTCTTTTTGACTACCTTCTCCACCTGAGTTGCCACTTTCAGTGACCTGTGTACCTGTGCACCCAGATCCCTCTGCCTATCAATACTCTTCAGGGTTCTGCCATTTACTATATATTTCCTATCTGTAATAGACCTTCCAAAATGCATTACCTCACATTCGTCTGTATTAAACTCCATCTACCATCTCTCTGTCCAAGTCTCCAACCGATCTCTATCCTGCTGTATCCTCTAATGGTCGTCATCGCTATCTGCAAATCCACCATCCTTTGTGTCGTCTGCAAACCTACTAATCAAACCAGTTACGTTTTCCTCCAAATCATTTATATATATTACAAACAACAAAGGTTCCAGCACTGATCTCTGAGGAACGTCAGTTGTCACAGCCCTACATTCAGAAACACACTCTTCCACTGCTACTCTCTGTCTTCTATGACCGAGCCTATTCTGAATCCACCTTGCCAGCTCACCTCTGATCCCATGCGACTTCACCTTCTACACCAATCTGCCATGAGGGACCTTGTCAAAGGCCTTACTGAAGTTCATGTGGACAACATCCACTGCCCTACCCTCATCAATCATCTTCGTCACTTCCTTGAAATCTTGATCAAGTTAATGAGGCACAACTTTCCCTTCACAAAACCATGTTGTCTCTCGCTAATACATCCACTTATTTCCAAGTGGGAGTAAATCCTGTCTCGAAGAATCCTCTCCAATAATTTCCCTACCACTGATGTAAGGCTCACCGGCCTGCAATTACCTGGATTATTCTTGCTACCCTCCTTAAACAAAGGAACAACATCGGCTATTCTCCAATCCTCTGGGGCCTACCCTGCAGCCAGTGAGGATACAAAGATTTCTCCAAAGGCTCCAGCAATTTTCTCTCTTTGCCTCTCTCAGTATTCTGGGATATATCCCATCAGGCCCTGGGGACCTGTCTACCTTAATGTTTCTCAAGAACTCCAGCACCACCTCCTTTTTGATTTCAACATGACTCAAACTATCTACACACCCTTCCCCAGACTCATCATCCACCAAGCCCTTCCCTTTGGTGAATACTGATGCAAAGTACTCATTTAATACCTCGCCCATTTCTTCTGGCTCCATGCATAAATTCCCTCCCTTGTCCTTGAGTGGTGACCCTCTTGCTCTTTATATATGTATAAAAGGCCTTGGGATTGTCCTTAATCCTGCTGGCCAATGACTTTTCATGATCCCTTTTAGCCCTCCTTACTCCTTGCTTAAGTTTCTTTCTACTTTCCTTGTATTCCACTCTTGCTTTGTATGTTCCTAGCCTCCTAGCCTTGACAAATGCTCTTTTTCTCTTTGACTATCTCTTGTTATCCAAGGTTCCCAAAACTTGCCATACTTATCCTTCATCCTTACAAGAATGTGCCGGTCCTGAATCCCTATCAATTTACACTTGAAAACCTCCCACATGGCAGATGGTGATTTGCCCTCAAACATCTGCCCCCAATCTACATTCTTCAGTTCCTGCCTGATATTGTTGTAATTAATCTTCCCCAATTTAGCACCTTATCTTAATGACTATACTGATCTTTATCCATAGTACTTTAAAGCTTACTGAATTGTGGTCACTGTTCCCGAACTGCTCCCCTACTGAAATGACGACCACCTGGCTGGGCTCATTCCCCAATGCCAGGTCCAGTATGGCCCCTTCCCGAGTTGGACTATCTACATATTGTTTCAAGAAGCCTTCCTGGATGCTCCTTACAAACTCTGCCCCATCCACGCCCCTTGCACTAAGTGAGTCCCAGTCAATATAGGGGAAGTTAAAATCTCCCACCACAATAACCCTGTTACTTTTACACCTTGTCAGAATCTGCCTACATATCTGTTCCTCTATCTCCCGCTGGCTGTTGGGCGGCCTTTAGTAACCACCCAACATTGTGACTACACCCTTCCTATTCCTGAGCTCTACCCATGTTGCCTCGCTGTATGAGCCCACCGAGGTGTCCTCCCACAGCACAGCTGTGATATTCTCCTTAACCAGTCGTGCAACTCCCCGAACCCCTTTTACATCCCCCTCTTATAACTGAGACAAAAACTTGGGAATTCTACTGCCCCGCCCGCCATGGGAATCGGAGTGGGCGAGGGGTGGACAATGGGATGATCCATTGACCTCAAGTGAGAATTTCTGGTCTCGGGTCAAGCGAGGTTGTAAAACCCACCCAACGATAAATCTGAGACTGGAAGTAAACACAAGCTTCTGTCAGAAAGATTGATTGACTTTTTTGTGGAGCACATATCACAACCACTGAATGTCCTTAAGTACTTCTGAATTCTAATGCGATTGTAATGTGGGAAATAGGACCGTGATTTTTGTGCACAGCAGGATCCCACAAACAGCTGTGTTATTGTCCAGTTAATCTGGTATTCTTTTGGTGATGTTGATTGAGGGATAAATGTTGCCACATAACCCATCCATGTTTTTCTTTGAAACGGCAGCATAGGACCGTTTACCTCCACCTCAGAAAAAAGGGTGTCTCAATTTAAAATATTACCCAAAAAAACAGCACCCCCAACAATGCAGCACTCCCTCTCCATTGCACTGGGGAATCAGCTTTGATTATCGTGCTTCTGGAGTGGGACTTGTACCTGGAACCTCGTGACT
The DNA here is from genome assembly GCF_964213995.1 of Mustelus asterias. Classification (NCBI taxonomy): domain Eukaryota; kingdom Metazoa; phylum Chordata; class Chondrichthyes; order Carcharhiniformes; family Triakidae; genus Mustelus; species Mustelus asterias. The sequence goes on along the minus strand of NC_135804.1, from coordinate 18,992,348 downwards.
CAGAGAAACAAGAATGCTACCAACTGAATGTGACACGTTTGAATAGTTGCCTGGCAGTACAGAACTTGAGTGCTGCAGTAAAAAAGAGACATGCTGCCAAAGTTTCTTATCATACACTCATCAGGACAGATGCAAAAATACCAAATTTCAAAGTGAACAACAGTTTATACTATTGTACACCTCTGACTAAGGGTCATCCAAACTTGAAACAGAAGTCTATTCTCTTTCCACAGATGCTGTCAGACTTGTTGAGATTTACCTGTTTTACTTTCAAATTCCTGTATCCATAGTAATTTGTTTTAATTTTATTGTAGCAGTTGACACTGTGTCACTGCATAGGAGTTATATTTGTTATGGAAACCAATGTAAATTTTAGCAAGAGCTGGGCCTAGAAGGAATCATATGGCAACACCACATAGAGCTGACCTGAACAGAACAAGTTGCTAAATTCTTGAGTTCAATGAATACAAATTCAGGCAATGGTGGTGTATCTCGATTGTCCTGCTATAGTGTAATACAATGCAAATATCTATGGCTTTCTTGAGTGGCACGTCAATGAATAGACTTGCAATGTCAAATAAGCACAAGACGTGGCATTGTTATCAATATATCTATCGTGGATAATCTTCGCAAATGTAAAGAAATCCTTCATTCAGGTCTGGTTGCAGCAACCCACGCAGCTATTTGACCAAGTCATGTGATACAGAAGCAATCACTTTTGGACGGCATGGTAACACAGTGGTTAGCACTGCTGCCTCGCAGTGTCAGGGACCCGTTTGATTCCCGACTTGGATCACTGTCTGTGTGGAGTCTGCACATTCTCTCTGTGTTTGCGTGGGTTTCCTCCGGATGCTCTGGTTTCCTTCCACAGTCCGAAAGGCGTGCTGGTTAGGTGCATTGGCCAGACTAAATTCTTCCTCAGAGTATCTGAACAGGTGCCAGAGTGTGGCGGCTAGAAGATTTTTACAGTAACTTCATTGTAGTGTTAATGTAAGTCTACTTGTGACAAAAATAATAAATAAATTTAAATTTTTTAATTTAAATTTTTGAATTAAAGAAAAAGCTTCTGGGTTACATTTCCCTGGCATGTTCTCCATGGCAATGCCTTGACCATTCAATCAACACCCTTTTCCCGTGTATAAAAAAGTTATTCCCTTGAAGTTTGGTACTTTAGCATTTGTCCCAATGAGTGCAATCTTCAACAGATTGATGCTTTTTTCAGCAACCAAGCATTTCGCAAAATTATATGGGATATTGAAGGAAAGGGTTTTTGGCATCCATATTTGGAGATTTATTCACACCACGGGTGGAACTTTCCCATCCTATCCGCCACAGGAATCGAAGCCAGTGGGACGTGGACCATGCAAAGGCCCCTTTACCCAAGTGCTGGAATTTCTGGTCTTTGGGCGAGCGTGGCTGGAAAATCCCACCCTACATGTCAATTTATAGTTCAAATTATCGTTGCTTTTGCGCTGCCCGCATTTTTTTGGCATCTACTGAACATCATCTGGGCAACAGAAGAATTGTAATATGAATGGAAAAGCAAAAACTCAGTTCCATTCAAGAAGCCAAACAATAGAGTTCACAAATACCGTCAATAATGTTTATGCACCGGAGAACATAGCAATTCATTGGAGAGGAACACAGCTTATCCCACTTGTCTTAGTTCACTTCTCTTTGAAATCTATGAAACAGAGCCTAGGCAGCAGTGTGCGGGGAGTAGGTTATCCTTCTCTGTTCAATTGGTTTTGTTAATTATTTCATGATTACTGTCAGACAATGGGAAAACTTGAAGCATTGTTCCTGTGGTTAGTTATTTAACTTCAACTCAATTTTGGATTGTTTACATCAACATGGATTTATGCAGATAGCAACTGGCTGGGGAACGAACCCTAAGAACATGCTCAGTATTAAATGAGGGCAAATTGCTTAAGTGTAATCAATCAAGCCCGATCAAGCTTTCCACAAATCACTCCAACTTTATACAGCAAGAGCAATGTATAAATGATTATATAGGCGAGACACAGAGCTTTTCCCTCATCGGTTGGGTTTACCATGGGAAGTGGTGTATGACTGCCCCATTTAGTTGTGAAAAATTGGGATGTATTTTGGATTGTCTTCAGTATCATGAGTGCTCTTTATGAGGCCATCTTCACTGGAAGGGTGGCTTATCCCTTGCAGTGCAGTGTTTTATTTGCTGCAACTACTTAAAAGGACAGACAAGCCAAAAGCAAAGAATAAAATAAAGGTGTCTGCCAAACGTTGCTTTAAATGATAAGGAACCAGCAGAAGTACTCTTAAAAACATGCCAACAAGAAGAATTCGTTTTGATTTGATTTGATTTATTATTGTCACATGTGTTGGGATACAGTGAAAAGTATTGTTTCTTGTGCACTATACAGAGATATCATACCATTTATAGAGTACGCGTGAGAAGAAAAGAAGAGCGTGCAGAATCTAGGGTTACAGTCATAGCTAGGGTGTAGAGAAAGATCATCTTAATATATCAAGGGGAGGCGATGGCCTAGTGGTATTATCACTAGACTATTAATGTAGAAACTCAGCTCATGTTCTGGGGACTTGGGTTTGAATCCCGCCATGGCAGCTGGTGGAATTTGAATTCAGTAAAAAAAAATGGAATTAAGAATCTACTAATGACCATGAAACCATTGTCGATTGTTGGAAAAACCCATCTGGTTCACCAATGTCCTCTAGGGAAAGAAATCTGCCAACCTTACCTGGTGTGGCCTAAATGTGACTCCAGAACCACAGCAATGTCATAGAGTCACAGAGGCTTAGAGCATGGAAACAGGCCCAACTTGTCTATGCCACCCAGTTTTTACCACTAAACTATTCCCAATTGCCTGCATGATGCACTATCAATTACGACGCGAAGACTTCTGAGAGTGAGGGAAAACTAATAGACTTTTATTCACTGAGAACAGGAGCACACTCTTGTAGCTGACCTGGTCTGAACTGAGGCAAGGAGGAGGGACCATCACCTTTATACCCCACTCTGGGTGGAAAGGGAGGGGTCCCAGGTGGAAAGGGAGGAGTCTCGGGCCAGGTGCAGCATGGGTGTGTCCAGGCACATACATGTAGTAACAGTGGTTCACCACACTGCATTTAGCCCACATCCCTCAATATGCATCTTACCCATGCAACTGTCTAAATGCTTTTTAAAAGACAAAATTCTACCCACCTGTACTATTACCTCTGGCAGCTCATTGCAGACACTCAACACCTGCTGTATGAAAAAATTGCCCCTCTGGACCCTTTCGTATCTCTCCCCTCTCACTTTAAACGTATGCCATCTAGTTTTAGACTCCACTATCTTTGGAAAAAGTTGTTGACTATCTACCTTATCTATGTCCTGCATTATTTTATAGACCTCTATAAGATCCCCGCTAAGCCCTCTACACTCCAGGGAAAAAAAGTCCCAGTCTCTCCAGCGTCTTCTTGTAACTCAAACCATCAAGTCCTGCAGCATCCTAGTAAATCTTTTCTGCACTCTTTCTAGTTTAATAATATCCTTTCTATAATAATGTGACCAGAACTGTACATAGTATTCCAAGTGTGGCCTTACCAATGTCTTGTACAACTTCAGCAAGATGTCCCAACTCCTGTATTCAATGTTCTGACCAATGAAACCAAGCATGCTGAATGCCTTCTTCACCACTCTGACCACTTGTGACTCCACTTTCAAGGAGCTATGAACCTCTACCCCTAGATCTCTTTGTTCTATCACTCTCCCCAATGCCCGACCATTAACTAAGTAAGTCCTGTCCGGTTTATTCTACCAAAATGCATCACCTCACATTTATCTAAATTAAACTCCATCTGCCATTCATCAGCCCACTGGCCTAATTGATCAAGATCCTGTTGTAATCCTAGATAAAGTGAGTTTGAGTTTAGGGATTGAGTTTAGGAGTCCGGGGATAATGATGCAGCTATATAAGACCCTCGTCAGACCCCACTTGGAGTACTGTGCTCAGTTCTGGTCGCCTCACTATAGGAAGGATGTGGAAAAGATTGAAAGGGTGCAGAGGAGATTTACAAGGATGTTGCCTGGATTGAGTGGCATGCCTTATGAGGATAGGCTGAGGGAGCTCGGTCTTTTCTCCTTGGAGAGACGAAGGATGAGAGGAGACCTAATAGAGGTGTATAAGATGTTGAGAGGCATAGATCGGGTGGACTCTCAGAGGCTTTTTCCCAGGGTGGAAATGTCTGCTACGAGAGGACACAGGTTTAAGGTGCTGGGGGGGGTAGGTACAGGGGAGATGTTAAGGGTAAGTTTTTCACAGAGGGTGGTGGGCGAGTGGAATCGGCTGCCGTCAGGGGTGGTGGAGGCGAACTCAATAGGGTCTTTTAAGAGACTCCTGGATGAGTACATGGAGCTTAATAGGATGGAGGGTTATAGGTAGGTCTAGAAAGTAGGGATGTGTTCGGCACAACTTGTGGGCCGAAGGGCCTGTTTGTGCTGTAGTTTTTCTATGTTTCTATAACCTTCATCACTATTCACTATGCCACCAATCTTGGTGTCATCTGCAAAGTTACTAACCATGCCTCCTAAATTCTCATCCAAATCATTAATATAAATGACAAATAACAGTGGCCCTAACACCGATTCCTGAGGCACACCGCTGGTCACAACCCTCTACAACCACCCTGTCTTTTGTCATCAAGCCAATTTTGTATCCAATTGGCTACCTCACCCTGGATCCCGTGAAATTTAATCTTATGCAACAACCTACCATGTGGTACCTTGTCAAAGGCCTTGCTAAAGTCCATGTAGACAACGTTGACTGCACTGCCCCCATCTTACCTTCTTGGTTACCCCGTCAAAAGACTCAATGTGATTGACCCTCAACTGCCCTCAAGCAACTAGGAATGGGCAATAAATGCTGGCCAGCCAGTGATGCCCATGTCCCACGAATGGATAAAAAATGAAATGGCAGGTCCATTCAAAAGTCTAATGGGAGCAGAGAACAAGCTGTTCTTGAGTCGATTGCTACGTAATCTCAGATTTTTGGATCTTTTTCCAAATGGAAGAAGGTGGAAGAGAGTATGTCCGGGGTGCATGGGTCCCTGATTATGCTGGCTGCTTTTCCAAGGCAGCGGGAAGTGTAGACAGAGTCAATGGATGGAAGGTGGGTTGAGAGAAATGGTTTCAGCTCTGGCCTCCAACTCTCAGTTGCGTACGATGGTTAGTCAATACTGGGTTGAGTGCTGCACCTCAAGGGGAGGTGTGGGAGGAAATGCTAAAGGTGGTGGTCTTTCAGCAGAAGCTGTCTCCATTCTATTTTCCTTCATTTCCCATCCTTGTACCAGCCAGTATTCAGAGAGAAAATCCAGACCAGTTCTTTTTTTTATATTCGTTTGTGGGACATGAGTGTCGCTGGCTGGCCAGCATTTATTGCCCATCCCTAGTTGCTCTTGGAGGGCAGTTGAGAGTCAACCACATTGCTGTGGCTCTGGAGTCACATGTAGGCCAGACCAGGGGAGGACGGCAGATTTCCTTCCCTAAAGGACGTTAGTCAACCAGATGGAGTTTTCCGACAATCGACAATTGTTTCATGGTCATCATGAGACTTTTAATTCCAGATTTTTTTTTGTTGAATTCAAGTTCCACCATCTGCTGTGACGGGATTTGAACCCGGGTCCCCAGAACATTAGCTGAGTTTCTGGATTAATAATCTAGTGATAGCACCACTCGGTCATCACCTCCCCACGAGGAACAAATGCGCACATGTATTATTGTAAAATGTCTCAATTCAAGATTTTCAGAAAAGTATAACTATAATAGAATCTTACCTGCATTGCACTATGCAGTCCTTTCAGCATCGTTCCATGTTTCTGTCCCTAAATGACCCACCTCTGTGCTCACACTTAATAATTCAATATACACCTTTTCTGAAGCCTCGGCAGGTGAATGAAGCAAAATTCAAGAAATGCGACACAAGCGTATGTGACTTTGCAGTTTCACTGAGAAAGGGCAGGAGATTGCAAACATAAGCTTTTTTAATGGTCAGTGCTTTTAGGACTGATGTTTGAGTATATTTGAAAATTGTATTGAATCAATAGTATATGGTTGAAGGAACAGCAATGTTGCTCATGGAAAGAAAGGGTGAGATTATCAGTCTTCCATGGTGTTACACACAGGTGATGTATGCCAAATGCAGTCTTTGGATGATCTTAGATTATAAATCTGAGGGTTAATTGGGCCTGACGTGCAAGCATGAAATCTTTAATAAGATAGTCCTCAGCCACAGAGGTTAAGGGGCTAGGAGGCATAAACTCAGCCACAGTTTCTGGACGAGTATAATTACAGTATAGGTTTATAGCAGCAGTTCTACTGTAATGTGGACAGAGGAGTTTATAGTTGACACAAACACGTGAGAAAAATACAAGAGCTTCCAAGAGGGGAATTGTCATTTTTAAAAACCCTTTAAAGGCATGTTTGTTTCTTTTGACAGATTTATAAGCATCTAAAGAGGATAATCTTTTTACGAGCTTTTCAAAGACTTTAAAATATTATAGGGCTCATGATTTCTGTTTATAAAGAGTTTAAGGTTTATAAGGAGCCTGTTTATAAGGCTTGAATGAATTGGAGGAGCAGGGCCAGAGGGGTACAAGGAGAGTGAGAGGGGTGGTAAGGGGCTTGGTGGTGAAGGTTAGGAAGCCTTACTCTGATGTGCAAAACTAGGCCGATGCCTCAATGTGAATGAAAGCTGACTTTTAAATCTGACCACCTCAGCATTGGCCCACCTCCACCTCTGTGATAGGCCTGATTCCAGGCCATTCCCATGTACTCTGGATGAACATTCTGCCGGTTGGCACTGCCGGGATGGAGGCAGGATTCAACATCGGGAAAATTCCTGACTCACGATTCCTCTCTCCGTGATGAAAATCCGGCCCAAGGTGTCCAGCCCAATGGTGCAGATGCTGGAAATCGGAAGTAAAACCAGACAACTGGAGAAACACTCACTGGGTGAGGCAGTACCTCTGGGGGAGAGAAATATAGTTAACATTCAGATTGATGTTTTTTCTTCAGAATCTGTTCACTCGGTATGTCCACAGCTTTCGATGACAGAAGTAACAAAGAAACTTGTAGCTGTAAAAGATAAATTGAAAAACATGAAAATAAAATGTTTCCACTAGTAGGGAAAACTAGAACCTGAGGGCACAACCTCAACCTAAAGGGACGATCCTTTAAAACAGAGATGAGGAGGAATATCTTCAATCGGAGAGTGGTGAATCTGTGGAATTCTTTGCTGCAGAAGGCTGTGGAGCCCAGGTCTTTGAGTGTCTTTAAGACAGAGATAGATAGGTTCTTGATCAATAAGGGGATCAGGGGTTATGAGGAAAAGGCAGGAGAATGGGGATGAGAAAAAAATCAGCCATGATTGAATGGCGGAGCAGACTTGGTGAGCCGAGTGGCCTAATTCTGCTCCTGTCTTATGGTCTCATATTATACAAACATAAATTCCACACCACTTTATGAATGTGAAAATTAGACCTTGAATGCTGTAGTGAAGAGAATAAATGTTTTGAGTTTTGATGTGACAGCACAACTAAAAACTAGTTGAACAAAAATTGACAAATGAGAGAGCCCTATCCTTGAGCTAGCACAGAGAAAATGTAGCTTATTATGATGACTAGATAGTGAAGGGGAAAATACCATACCCGTTGGCATACTATTTTAAAAAATCATTAACCTTGTTGGCATGGTCCCTATCAGAAAATGATGAGGGCAATGGTAGCTCTGACGTCAGCTCTAACAAAGGGTCATCCAGACTCGAAACGTTGGTTCTATTCTCTCTTCACAGGTGCTGCCAGACCTGCTGAGATTTTCCAGCGTTCTCTGTTTTTGTTTCAGATTCCAGCATCTGCAGTATTTTGCTTTTAACTAGTTGCAATGAAATAGAAACATATCTGAAGCTGATGTACCGTAGCCACATATTCATCTGATATATCTGGCTAATTCTGCTCTGACTAGCATGCGGCACTGGTAGTATTCCTGAGATTACTACCTTTGAGGTGCTACTTTTCAACCTTCTTCCTCATTCCCACGCTATTGAGGTCGGTTTAGCTCAGTTGGTTGGACAGCTAGTTAGTGATGCAGAATGGCGCCAACGATGGGGGTTTAATTCCTGTACCTGCTGAGATTATTCATAAACACCCGCCTTCTCAACTTTGCCCTCGCCTGAGGTTTGATGATCCTCAGGTTAAGTCACCATCAGTCACCACTATGGTCATCTGGGACTATGACGACTTTACCTTTAAACTCAAAAGTAAGACCAAAGATTTGAATTCTGAAGAAAATTATTGGAACACAAAGTAAGAAGTGCTTGCATTTTTTTTTAGTGTATGAAGACTTGTAAACTTTTCAGAGTAACCTCTTCGAATTTAATGCTTTGAGCTTTCAAAGTTGTGTCATTGTAAAATAACAAATGATGATTTCTGTAACCACTGAAGCATATTTCTTGTTTTTTCATCTCTGTTCCTTCTTTTTAGAAAATAAGGTAGCAAAATATGAAATGCTGTTTTTGTGTGACGGGAGAAGTGCCAAAAGGCTTTTGGCCCATTCTGGGCTTTTAGTCACATGATGCACATAGCTTTAAGGCACTTACAGAACCCTTAAATCACACCAGTGACAGCTCTAATTTGTCAAACACAGCCTGACTAGAGCTGCCATATATTGACCTTCCAGTAATGCACTGTGTACTGCCGAATGTACTGGAATGGAGAAAATAACATCCAGTTGGCAACAGGAAATAATTTTCTCATTCTGTATACATTAACATGTAGAACGAAGAACAGTGCAGCACAGGAATAGGCCATTCGGCCCACCAAGCCTGTGCCGATCATGTTTTCCAATCTAGACAAACCACCTGTATCCCTCTATACCCGACCTGGTCATGTGTCTATCCAGATAAGTCTTAAATGTTGCTAACGTGCCTGCCTCAACCACCTCACTTGGCAGTACATTCCAGGCCCCAACCACCCTCTGTGTAAAAAGCTTCCCCCGCACATCTCTACTGAACCTTTCCCCCCTTACCTTGAACTTGTGCCCCCTTGTAATTGTCATTTCTGCCCTGGGAAAAAGCTTCCAACTATTCGCCTTATCTATGCGCCTCATAATTTTATAAACTTGTATCAGGTCGCCCCTCAGCCTTCGTCTTTGCAGGGAGAACAATCCCAGTTTATTCAATCTCTCCTCATAGCTAATACCCTTCATACCAGGCAACATCCTGGTAAACCTTTTCTGTACTCCTTACAAAGCTTCCATGTCCTTCTGGTAGTGTGGCGACCAGAATTGGACACAGTATTCCAAATGTGGCCTAACCAACTATTTATATAACTGAAACATAATTTGCCAACTTTGCTGCTCAGTGCCCCAGCCGATGAAGATAAACATGCCGTATGCTTTCTTCACCATCTTTTGCACCTGTGCTGCCACTTTTAAGGATCTGTATTCCCAGATCCCAGATTTGAATTGGATCTACCAAAATGCATCACCTCGCATTTGTCCGGATTAAATTCCATCTGCCATTTCTCTGCCCAATTTTCCAACCTATCTATATCCTGCTGTATTCTCTGAGAATCTTCATTACTATCCACAACCCCAGCAATCTTAGTATCATCCACAAACTTGCTAATCAAACCAGCTACATTTTCTTCTAAGTCATTTATATATCACAAACAACAGAGGTCCCAGCACTGATCCCTGTGGAACACCACTAGTTACAGACCTCCATTCAGAAAAACACTCTTCCACCGCTACCCTCTGTCTTCTATGGCCAAGCCAGTTCTGAATCCATCTCGCTAGTTCACCCTGGATCCCGTGCGATTTAACCTTTTGCACCAGCCTGCCATGAGGGACCTTGTCAGCTGGAGTACTGTCTGCAGTTCTGGTCGGCATGTTATAGGAAGGACGTGAATGCACTGGAAGGGGTCCAGAGGAGATTCACCAGGATGTTGCCTGGGATGGAACATTTAAGTTATAAAGAGAGGTTGGATAGGCTTGGGTTGTTTTCTCTGGAGCAGTGAAGACTGAAGACTGACCTGATTGAGGTGTTCAAGATTATGAGGGGCATGGACAGGGTGGATAGGGAGCAGCTGTTCCCCTTCATTGAAGGGTCAGTTACGAGGGCATACAAATTAAAAGTGAGGGGTGGGAGGTTTAGGGAGGATTTGAAGAAAAGCCCTTTTACTCAGAGGGTGGTGACGGTCTGGAATGCGTGGTCTGGGAGGGTAGTGGAGGCGGGATGCCTCATATCCTTTAAAAAGTACCTGGATGAGTACTTGGCACGCCATAACATTCAACAGATTAAAGTCCAACAGGTTTATTTGGTAGCACGAACTACCAAATAAACCTGTTGGACTTTAACCTAGTGTTGTGAGACTACTTACTGTGCCTACCCCAGTCCAACGCCGGCAACTTCACATCATAACATTCAAGGCTATGGGCCAAGTGCTGGCAAGTGGGATTAGGTGGGCAGGTCAGAGCCTTTCATGCATTGGTGCAGACTTGATGGGCTGAAGGGCCTCTTCTGTGCTATAGTATTCTGTGATTCTGTGACTCTGTGAAATGCTTTGCTAAAGTCCATGTCGACAACATCCATGGCCCTTCCCTCATCAATCATTTTTGTCACCTCCTCAAAAAACTCTAATTAGTGAGACATGACCTCCCTCGCACAAAACCATGCTGTCTGTCACTAATCAGACCATTCAGTTCCAAAAGCGTATAGATCTTATCCCTAATAATCTTCTCCAATAATTTCACTATCACTGACATCAAGCTCACTGGCCTATGATTACCCGGGTTATCCTTGCTACCCTTCTTAAATAACAGGACAACATTGGCTATCCTCCAATCCTCTGGAATCTCACCTGAGGCCAACGAGGAAACAAAGATTTCTGTTAGAGGCCAGCAATTTCCTCTCTTGTCTCCCTCAGTAATCTGGGATAGATGCCGTCAGGCCATTCAGGTTTGTCTACCTTAATGCTTTTTAATACACCTAACACTTCCTCCCTCATAATAATGACTTGCTCTCAAAGGTTTACACACCCCTCCAAGACACCATCAATCAACATCTCCTTCTCCTTTGTGAATACCGATGCAAAGTACTCATTAAGGATCTCACCCACTTCCTTTGGTTCTATGCATAATTTCCCTCCTTTGTCCTTGAGTGGACCAACTCTTTCTCTAGCTACCCTCTTGTTCCTAATATTTGTATAAAATGCCTTGGGATTCTCCTTAATCCTGCCTGCCAATGAATGACATTCGTCCTCATATATAATTATCAGTTTATGGCAAATATGCAGCAATTGGTTCATTAATTCCAAATTCATTCCTTTAAAAGAAATCTTACTTATACCGAATATTCAATCAGAAATAATTCTGAAATCTTTGTAAATCATGAAATGCTAAGCAACGTTTTTCCATATTTTTCTTTATGCTCCCCATGATCTTACATTCCAAATACTTACCTGAAGGCTGGTATATTTTAGCATAACAGCAGGTTCAAAGCACTTCTGCAATATTGACTGCAATTTACATATCTGTTTTGGGGCTATTGTACATCTAAACAAGTTAGTCCATTTACACTCAGTGAAGGTCCTCTTAACTCTTTGTGTGCCATGGTAAGAAAGAAATATTTGTGTTTATATAACACTGTTACACAGCTTCAATTTAAGCACCTTCCAAGCACTTCAGTTTAATGAGACAAACAAGGACCGTAATTCAATTATTTCTTTATTTAACACTTCTAGTACCAACTCAAACATAAACAGTTGCAAGTCATTAACTCGTTACTGAACTTTAACTCTAACTGAACATCAACTTTAACTATTTAACTGAAAATAAATACTACCGAGTTTAGGAAAACCTTGGCCAAGAAATATCCTCGATATAGAATCTATCTTCTTCTTCTCTCTGAAGTATCCTTCAGGGTACAAGCTTTGTTGCGATGGTTGTTCTCTTGGAGTTATCACTGCCAAACAAAGAACTCGCAAGTCGTTTATCCATAATTCTCCACCTGCTTCCGATAGATTTTCTATCATCCAGCCAACTGTGTCACCAGAAACCGATCACATGGCTCGAACATCCAGTGAAATTACTTTTGAATGATGCCATGATGCTTAGTTCATTTGACATGTCCCATACATAGCAGCCATAAAAATGAGAGCCACGCTGTCTCAAAATGTAAACAACTCCCCTGATCTGACCAACACAGGAAGCAGTTTAACAACACCAGGTTAAAGTCCAACAGGTTTATTTGGTAGCAAAAATGTGTGGCTTTTGCTACCAAATAAACCTGTTGGACTTTAACCTGGTGTTGTTAAACTTCTTACTGTGTTTACCCCCAGTCCAATACCGGCATCTCCACATCACAACACAGGAAGCCTCAGATCACAGCTCCCAGACCAGAGCCTCTTTACGACCTGCATCTGGTTTTAATCTATAAGTTGACCAAAATTCCCAGCATGCTTAGCTCTCAGCCAGCATAGCCATTTTAAAGCCACTGTTGCCATTATTGTTGTTAAATCATCGTTGTAGCTATCCACAACACCCACTGACCTCAGGATTTTGCAATCCATCTTACACATAATGAACTATTACCTACACTATTGAAGGTGGGTGAGAGGTAATGTTTTTGTCCATTTGTTAGTCCCACATCGGGTGGGATTTAATGGCCTTGCTTGTCCTGAAACCGTAAAATCCTGCCTGAGGTCAATGGACCTTTCCACTGTCCGCCCCTTGCCTGTTCTGATTCCCGTGGCAGGCAGGACGGTAAATATTTTTTGGTAAACGTGTCAATCCAATTTCTGAAATTTTATAAATGACCTGTGAACATTGGGAGATAGGGCAAATAGACTTTTTGTTCCAGAATGTTGTGGATTGTTTTATTTAGAATGATGTTGATTTAGAATATTGTGGATTGTCTCAGCTGATGTGGTGGAATTTGTCACTGCTGCCAACATGTGAGCTGAGTTTTCAGAGCAGGTTGTTGGATGAAGCCTCCTGAATGAGATAGCAGCCCTTAATAGGAAGATTTCTGCTGTTTTCAGCTTTGTAGTTGCATAACATCAACCAGGCAGGGAAAAGCCTCAAGGAGGAGCTGGGTAATTGTAATAACGTTGAGCTAACCAGTGTGGTGCAGGTACTGAGTGCCCTCTTCACTTGTTTTGAAGTGTGGACGTTGTTGTAGTGAATATGCACTCAGCAAGCTCCCACAAACAACAATGAAATAATGACCAGACAACCGGTTTGTGATGGCCGCGAAGAATTCCCCTGCTGTCTGTGTTTTCAATGCTCATCAGCAGAACAATATTGCTTTTTAGAGCACCAGATTAATATCTACTTAACTGGAAATATGAGACCAATAAGGGCAAATTTACTTAGCTATTTCTTGAATTACATAGCCTGGATAAATCTGTTTATAAATGTCAACAGGATATTAGAAGCTGCTGACTGTTATATTAACAGTCAGTGATATGGTTCTGTGTATTTGCATAATTGAAAAACACAGCAAAAAAAATGACCTTTTCTTTACTTTTGAAAGAATGCATCTTAGAAATTGCTCTACTGCACAGACCTTCATGATTATGTTGTGTGAGGGAGCCTGAATGCAAACCAAGTTGCCCAATGACACAGTCAAGGTCATAAATTGCTGCACTGTGCTGTATAGTAATTTCTAGTGCATAGCAATAGTGTACTCATAACTTAGATAAATCATTGGCGACTTGCAGTTGTTGCAACTCCAGTGCCAAAAGAGCGCAGTTATAGTCAGATTAAATTTTCTGTTAAAGACGGTTTCTGTTCACTACGGGTTTCTTTTTACGAGTTTCAAGTTCAAATATAATTACTTTGGGTATTAGAAGTAGCTAAAAGGTTATAGATATGGTTTAACATGCATTGCATAGTTTAGATAATCCTGGACATTAATAGCGCAGAAATAAGTAGAGATAAGAATGATGGTGGAGGACACTTTGAAACTCGCAAGGGAAATTTCAGCCATTGTGACTTAAACTATTTAATGCATATCTCTGACATGTTTTAAAGAAAAAATGAATCTGCAGGATAATAGCATTGACGTGTTGCCTTTTGCAGGTTTGCACAGTTCCAGGATCTTGCAGGCTGGCTGACTATCAATCCTGCAAATGGCACAGTTACAACCAGAGCAGCCCTGGATCGAGAATCAACCTACGTCCACGACAGTCAATACACAGCCTTATTTCTTGCAATTGATAATGGTATGTAAAGAAAAAAACTAATTAACGACTTGCTTTTTTTTGAGCACTTGAGGTATGTGCCAGTATTGGGAGTCATATAATTCCAATTCCAATCTTGAAACAAATGTACAGATTGTGAGAATTCACAGCATGCAGACACAACCGTAAAAAAAGACATCCCTTTTCTTGCATCAAATTCTTCCTTATGTTATGATGCTTCCATTGTGTATTTAACAACATCATCCTGACATTTGCACAACAGGAAACCTGTGAAAAATGCTATTGTGTATGAGATGTTCATCTAGCAGAAGGAATTTTTCAGTTGCAAGCAATAAAAGGAACTTGCTTCAGAAAATAAATCAAAGAGAAAGGTTTAATAAAGAAACTTCATTACTCCAACACTTGGGGCCATCCAAGACTTCCCACAATTCCCATCTGCTTCTTATTTCTACTGGGTCAGCTGACTACCACATAATTTTGTCGTTGGTTACATTGTCTTCCGGGTCAGCTGACTCTCATAGCATGTTACTATTGGTTACATTATAACAGATCCAATGTTATCATTGGTTATATTCTAACATGAGACATGATGTTGAAAAATACTTCTTGCATTTTTCCAAGACGAAAAGGCCGAGTGCACTGGCTATAGGAAAGATTGTTTTATCTGACTACATACTGGTTGTAGGGTTGAAGCCAAATGTTCCAAAACTGGCCACATCTCTAGCCAGCCTGTTCCAGTATAGCGTCAACATGACTCAGTAGAAAATTGCCTCAATATATCCTGTCCACAAAAAAGCAGGACAAATCTAGTTTTGGTTTCAGATAAAGCTCGGCACAAATCTAGTTTTGGTTTCAGATAAAGCTCGGCACAACATCGTGGGCCGAAGGGCCTGTTCTGTGCTGTACTGTTCTAACTATTGCTACTCCAACAGTCTATCCTTAATCGCATCAGCAAAGTGATGGACCATGTCATTGACATTGCTATCAAGGAGCGCTTACTAATCAAAAGCCTATTGTTCACTGATGCTCAGTTTGGGTTCTGCCAGGACCATTCAGCTCCAGACCTCATTACAGCCTCGCTCCAAACATGGACAGAAGAGCTGAATTAAAGAGGTGAGGTGAGAGTGACTGCACAGTGGCACAATGGTTAGCACTGCTACCTCACAGTGCCAGGGACCCGCGTTCAATTCAGGCCTCAGGTCACATTCTGTGCGGAGTTTGTACATTCTCCCCGTGTCTGCGTGGGTTTCCTCCGGGTGTTGCGGTTTCCTCCCACAATGCAAAGATGTGCGGGTTAGGTTGATTGGCCATGCTAAATTGCCCCTAGTGTCAGGGGATTAGCAGTGTAAATATGTGGGATTACGGGATTAGGGCCTGAGTGGGATTTTGGTTGGCGCAGACTCGATGGGCCGAATGACCTCCTTCTGCACTGTAGGGATTCTACGATTCTGTGACTGCACTTGACATCAGGGCCACATTTGATCGAATGTGGCACCAAGTACATCTTACCGAGCACAATGGTTGTGATTGTTGGAGGTCAATCAGAAAGGTCCTGCAGGAGTTTCTCAGGGTAGTACCCTAGGTGTACCCACCTTTAACCGCTTCTTCAATGATCTTTCACTCCAGCATGGAAAGATCGAGAGCGATAAAATGGAGAATGAGATGAAATGAAATAAAATAAATGGAAATGGAGTGAAGGTGGAGGAGAGAGTTCATCCTCTGAAGTTGTTGAATTCGATGTTGAGTCCGGAAGGCTGTAAAGTGCCTAATCGGAAGATGAGATGCTGTTCCTCCAGTTTGCGTTGAGGTTCACTAGAACATTGCAAAAGGCTAAGGATGGTCATGTGGGCAGGAGAGCAGGGTGGTGTGTTGAAGTGGCAAGCAACAGGAGTGTCTGGGTCCTGCTTGCAGATAGACTGAAGGTGTTCAGCAAAGCGGTCACCCAGTCAGCGTTTGGCCTCTCCGAAGTAGAGTAGACCGCACTGGGAGCAGCAAATGCAATAGACCAGATTGAAGGAGGTTACTGCTTGTACGGAAGCAGCACAAGTGCCTGCAGTGTGAACCCTTCAGAGGATACCAACAGAGACACATAGGAAAGCTGTATCATAAAGTCCCTACAGTGCAGAAGAGGCCATTCGGCCCATCACGTCTGCAGCGACTTTCTGACAGAGCATCCTACCAGACCCTATCCCCATACCTCCATGTATTTGCCCCACTAATCCCACTAACCTGCACCTCTTGGGACACTAAGGGACAATTTAGTATAGCCTAATCCTCCTAACTGGCACATCTTTGGAGTGTGGGAGGAAACCGGATTACCTGGAGGAAACCCACGCAGTCACGGGAAGAAGGTGTAAACTCCACACCGACAGTCACCCAAGGCTGGAATTGAACCCAGGTCCCTGGTGCTGTGAGACAGCAGTGCTAACCACTGTGCCACCGTGCCCTCAACGCAGGCTTATCTAAGGAGTCAAGTCTGGGATGGTGGCAGAACAACAGGAAGGTTGCTGATTTGGTGGTTAGAATAACTGAGAGGCGAGAAACGAAAGGAGGCATGATGATCGGAGAAAGGAAGAGGAAATGTAAGCTTTCAAAAAGTTAGGAATGGGTTATAGCTGCTGAAAATTGTCCCAATAGTTTTTTTTTAAAGAGGAATTTCATTCAGAATAATTTTCATCAAAACATGTTAAATGTGGGTATCTTAACTGAAGAAATACTCATTTTTGGAATGGGGTAAAGTTGCACCCACCCATCAAATCCGTCTCTTACTATTCGGTAATAGCTGTACTGACCTGACTTTCCCCTGTGGAAGTTGGACCATAATTACCTGTTCAGTCCAATTACATTGTTCATATCAATGGATTTTCCCTAATAATCTATCCCATAAATCTCCCACCCTCTGTAGCAAACCTGTTCCTTATAACTTCTTACTGCTAACTTCCTAATATTCAAATCTTATATGGGGTACATGTTCATAGCTACTTGAAAGTGGAGTCACAGGTGGACAGAGTGGTGAAGAAGGCATTCAGCATGCTTGGTTTCATTGGTCAGAATATCGAATACAGGAGTTGGGATGTCTTGTTGAAGTTGTACAAGACATTGGTAAGGCCACACTTGGAATACTGTGTACAGTTCTGGTCACCCTATTATAGAAAGGATATTATTAAACTAGAAAGAGTGCTGCAAAGATTTACCAGGATGCTCCCGGGACTTGATGGTTTGAGTTATAAGGAGAGGCTGGATAGACTGGGACTTTTTTCTCTGGAGCGTGTGAGTCTGAGGGGTGATCTTATAGAGGTCTATAAAATAATGAGGGGCACAGATCAGCTAGATAGTCAATATCTTTTCCAAAAGGTAAGGGAGTCTAAAACCAGAGGGTATAGGTTTAAGGTGAGAGGGGAGAGATGCAAAAGGGTCCAGGGGGCAATTTTTTTCACACAGAGGGTGGTGAGCGTCTGGAACAAGCTGCCAGAGATAGTAGTAGAGGCAGATAGAGTTTTGACTTTTAAAAAGCATTTAGACAGTTACATGGGTAAGATGGGTATAGAGGGATATGGGCCAAATGCGGGCAATTGGGACTAGCTTAGAGGTTTTAAAAAAAAGGGCAACATGGACAAGTTGGGCCGAAGGGCCTGTTGCCATGTAAACTTCCATGACTCTATCACTCTAAATCGTATCACTGGATATTTGGTCCTCCTTCAACAGTGAGCAAGTTGACCACATCAAGTACTGCTCACATATCAGAAAACATCCTGCACGTTGGCACAGTGGTTAACAGTGCTGCCTCACTGCGCCAAGGACCCAGGTTCGATTCCCAGCTTGGGTCACTGTCTGTGTGGAGTTTGCACGTTCTCCCCACTCTCTGCGTGGGTTTCCTCTGGATGCTCCAGTTTCCTACCACACTCCAAAGATGTGTGGATTAGGTAGATTGGCCATTCCCAATTGCCACTTAGTAGGAGGGGGCCTAGTAGGGTAAATATGTAGGGTTATGGGGATAGGCCTGGGTGGGATTGTGGTCGGTGCACACTTGATGGGCCGAATAGCCTCCCTCTGCACTGGAGGGATTCTGTGATTTCCTTTGTACTTTGGGAATTAGGAAAGGGGTTACATGTAAGCAAGTGGGAGGAAACAGTCAATGGTTTTGACACTGCCACATTAATCTTGAAATTTCAATTAACTTTCTTTATAAACTCCTGCTCATCAAGGAAGAACAGCCTCGTTTCTTCACTTTGTCTCTTTACACAAATGCCGGATATCAGAAATCGTTATTACTGCTTTGCCTCGGAACCTGCCACACTTGAATCGCTTGTAAAAATACAGCATTTGGCAATTGGAATGTTTCATCCTATTTTGTTCTGTTATGATTGAATATGGGATCAGCTGACACATTTCCTCTGCAGCATACACCCCACCTAATTATTTTATTGAACAAGCTGTAGATCTGGTCACAGCTTATCGCTGTATGTGTGGTTGCTATGGAGATACCCAAACTAAACTTTCACAACATTAGAATCACCAAAAAACTTGCAACCTTTTGTGTCTGTGTGAAAGTATTCACACAACACAGATCAAAAATTTAACAATTACAATGGATATTGCATTTGCACTCTGAAAATTTAAGAATTGGTTCTGTATTGAGTATTAATATTGCTGATAAAATGAAGGTATACAATTGTACAAATATGTAAAAGATTGGCAGCTTTTCTAAAATGGAGTTGAAAAGATCACATTTTGATTCTCTGGTATGTTGAAGCAGCACTTTACAGTAATATCAAGTAAATATCTTTGATTTATTGTGCTATTAAACACTTTGTGTGGACCAAAATAGGCTGAGAGAGATTGAGTGGCAAATTGAAAATGCATTGTAATTCCAAAGCAGTCACACTGCATGTGGCCAATAGAAATGAAAGGACTAGATTGAGAAAAGAATCACAGGAAAATTATCTTTAGGTCGCATGCCCCGATCGTTCTTTAGAAATGGCTCTTCAATGGTTATTTAAATCAAATTGATTGCTTAACATTTCTACCTGAACCATTGACCCGTGTTGCTCCTTGTTGCCGCTTAAATCCTTCTCATAGACATTGCATCCGGACTGAGGGTGATACCAGTTTGATGGGCTCTGAAATGGCCAATTTTCAACCGACTATATGTGAGGCAGGTGGTACTTGAAGTGTTGGGTAGATGGGTTGTTTGGAGGTTTGTGCAACACCTCAAATTCATATCTGCATGTCCGTGATGAAACCTTTCGAAGGTACCGGTGCCCTCTCAAACTAATTTTCTGCATCTTGGCTGGCCGCATACCAGGATCGCCCAGAGTTGACGAGTACGTTTGGTCTTTTCAGGGATGCTTTGATGACATCCCTAAAGTGTTTCCCTTGCTCTTAAGGGAGTGTAGATGAGGACCATACTGGGGAACAGTTAGGATGAGAGACATGGTTTTAATGGAGACTTTGACATCAAAGGTGGAGCTGAAGACATGGTTGAGCAGATCAGCCATTGACTAAATGTTTTGGTGAACAGAGGGCCAAAAGCTAGGAGTGGCAAAGGTTGAGATAGCCACACCATTAGAATCCCTACAGTGCAGTACACTGTTGAGCTTCAGGATCTATTGAATTACCTGAACTGATGGGTGGTAAGGGTTGCTTTCATGGCTGGCCGCATAGCAGGGTCTCCCATCAGTTGATGTATATGTTTGGTCTCTTCAGGTATGCTTTGATGACATCCTTGAAATGTATCAACTGATTTCCTGCTGCGACTGAGCTCCAAGTAGAGCAATTGCTTTGGATGTCTGGAGTCAGGCAGCAGAGCGAGTTTTGATTAGCACCTCGTTGCTGAGCATGTTAGCTTGGGAGAGGATACTATTGCTGTTGGACCATCTTTCTTACCACCCCAGATTTGGAAGAACTTTGAGGTGTCTTCTGTTGGTTGTTGAAGTCTCTGAAGCATATAGGAGCATGGGGATCACTGTTGCCCAGTAAACCGTGACCTTAATCTCAGCTTTCAGATCTCGGTTCTCAAAAACCCTTTTACTCAGTTGACCAGAAGTGGAATTGGCACATTGGAGTCCAAAAATTTTGAAGTCTACCGTTGTCAAGGGGAAGCTCTGAAAATATGGAAAATGACCTACATTTTCCAGAATTTTGCGATTGATCTTAATTGACGGGGGGAAGGTATTTTGCACTGGGAGTTGGCTGGAAAAAGGTCTTAGTTTTCCAGGTGTTCAATAAAGGGCCCATTTTCTCATATTCTTTAGAGGATTCAACAACGATTTGGAGTTCAGTTTCTGAATGAGAACACATTCTAGCATCATCTGCATCTTTTTTTAAATTCAGTGACAGGATGTGGGCATCGCTGGCTAGGCCAGCATTTATTGCCCATCCCTGGTTGCCCTTCAGAAGGTAGCAGTGAGTTATGTTGAATCGCTGAAGACTTTGAAATGTAGGTACACCCACTGTGAGGGAAGGAATTCCAGGATTCTGACCCAGCAACAGTGAAGGAATGGAAATATATTTCCAAGTCAGGATGATGAGTGACTTGGAGGGGAACCTCCAGGTAGTGAAGTTCCCAGGTTTCTGCTGTTTCTGTCCTCCTAGATGATAGCGGTCAGGGATTTGGAAGGTGCTGCCTCAGGAGTTTTGGTGAATTCCTGCAGTGCAACTTGTAGATGGTACACACTGTTGCCACAATGTTTCAGTGGTGGAGGGATTGAATGTTCGTAGAAGGGGTAGCAATCAAGCAGGCTACTTTGTCATAGAGTCATAGACTCGTAGAAGTGTACAGCATGGAAACAGACACTTCGGTCCAACTTGTCCATGCCGCCCTTTTTTTTAAAAATCCCGAAGCTAGTCCCAATTGCCCACATTTGGCCCATATCCCTCTATACCCATCTTACCCATGTAACTGTTTAAATGCTTTTAAAAAGACAAAATTGTACCCGCCTCTACTACTACCTCTGACAGCTTGTTCCAGATACACATCACCCTCTGTGTGAAAAAATTGCCGCTCTGGACCCTTTTGTATCTCTCCCCTCTCACCTTAAACCTATGCCCTCTAGTTTTAGACTCCCCTACCTTTGGGAAAATATATTGACTATCTAGCTGATCTATGCCCCTCATTATTTTATAGACCTCTATAAGTACACCCCTCAGCCTTCTACGTTCCAGAGAAAAAAGTCCCAGTCTATCCAGCCTCTCCTTATAACTCAAACGATCAAGTCCCGGTAGCATCCGAGTAAATCTTTTCTGCATTCTTTCTAGTTTAATAATATCCTTTCTATAATAGGGTGACCAGAACTGTACACAGTTGTCCTTGTTTGTGTCAAGCTTCTTGAGTGTTGTTGGAGCTGCACTCATCCAGGCAAGTGGAAGGTATTCTATTACATTCCTGACTTGTGTCTTGTAGATGGTGAACAGGCTTTGGGGTGTCAGGAGGTGAGTTACTCGCCACAGGATTCCCAGCCTATGACCTGCTCTGTTAGCCACAGTGTTTATATGGCTAGTCCAGTTCAGTTTCTGGTCAATGATAACCCCCAGGATATTGAATGTGGGGGGATTCACCGATGGTAATGCCATTGAATGTCAAGGGGGTATTATTAGAGTTTCTCTTGTTGGAGGTGGTTATTGCCTGGCCCTTGTGTGGCACAAATGTTATTTGCCACTTGTCAGCCGAAGCCTGAATATTGTCCAGATCTTGCTGCATTTGGACATGAACTGCTCCTTTACTTTCCATTTCAACTTCCTAACACTTGACACTATACCTGGAAGAGCCCTGCAGCATTTCACAGAGCAAGAGTCAAGATTCAGTACTTCCTTCCGAATTGTGTACAACCAAACCGTTATGAAGGGATAGATTCACCATGTATGGTGAATAACTGAGAGAAGCAGGAGAAACAGAACAAGAGCAGGCAACCTATCCCCTTTCTAGCCTGGCTGCCCATGAAGAGCTGAACTGAGCATAATACCAGTGAATACAACCCGAATACCCCATTCACATCAGTCCTGTACCTTGCTTTCCCTTCATCGCTCACTATCACTTGGCCACAATGCAAAAATTAAAGCCATCACACTATAAACATTTGAAATCATATTTATAAATCAATCCATTCCTTTAGTGCCTTTCTTCCTTGTATCTTTCCCTGCCCTCGTGCCCTTGAGCAATACTATCCCAATTGTTGTTGTATGTCTGTGGGAGGGCTGCTGACTTTGTGGCGGAAACTGCCAATAAACTTCGAGGATGTCTATGAGCAGTTTTGGAGTTAGAAGGCACAGCTATAAGCGGCATAATCATGGGATGGCAGCATCTGGTTAGCTGACTGGCAACAGCAAGGGCACTGGCTAAATGACAGTGGTGGGAGGACAAATGTTGTCTTCTTGAGAGTGGATAGTAGGTAAAAATACTCCATTGGGTCACTGCATTTGCCCTGGGTGATACTTCAGCAATCCAAAAAATGTGCTGGGTAACAGATTACTGTACATTTTATCTTGTCCTGCAAGCCCCTTTGAATACTGGTATTCACAGACACAATAGCAGTTTGATCTTCCACGGCAGTGTTCAGACCTCTGGTGAGAATTGCTTCTACTGTAATGGAGGCTGAGGTGTCAGCCATCAGACACTGTATCATGATTGGGTTCACAAGTGTGTAGATAGAGTTGGCCACTATTTCCATGATGGAAAAGATGGGCTCCGAGCTCTGCGCAAAACCCTGTGCCAACCCGGTGCCAGGCTCTTCCTTGCTTCCTGACTTTGACTATCTGGCAGCCTTCCCAATGCACCAAGTATTTTGTTATGTGCCTCCATCCTGTTTCTTCAACAGACTATCCCATCAAAGCGTCCTCCACAGCACAACTGGCATGAAACTTGATGCTTGGCACTCCAACATTGGGTGTCAAGTAGCAGGCAGGTTCACATGCTGTCTGTGCTGCAGTCAACAGACATAGGTTCATCACACTTCACAATCCCATGCCTGGTTTTGGAGATGATTGAATTTAGCTCCCTTTGAAATTTACAACTTACAAGTTCGTTTTTCCATCTTGCTGTCTTTTTTTTGATATTCCCTTAGCCTCCCTTTACAATTCTTTGACTCTTGTGTCTTGCTTTTAATTCCCCAAAGTCGCTCTTGAGGTTTTCAATGTTTTGTCTCCTAATCTGTTTTACCTTCATGTCTTTCATCTACCCCTTCCTCCGTGGTGCTTTTATGTTTCCTATTCCAGACTTCACAGAAGGTAAATACCCTGTCCCATGTGGTATTTTGATCCTGCTTCCTATCATCAGTGCTATAAGCATCCAGCATGGAAAACTTGTAACTGCTATGATTCATGATGAGAGTTCCTCTGCAATTGGCTTCAACATTTCTGGGCTGAATGGAAAGATGAAAATTATTCTTCTATTTGCAATGTTAAGCTCAACCATTCACTATTTTCTAACCTTGCTTACAACCATTCTAGAATCGTGTTTAAAGAAAGTATTTGTGATAAAATTGCATCCCTGGTGTTTGTTAATTGATATTTTTTTATTATTGTCACATGTATTAGCATACAGTGAAAAGCATTGTTTCTTGCGTGCTATACAGACAAAGCATATCGTTCATAGATAAGGAAAGAAATGGTGCGGAATGTAGTGTTACAGTTATAGCTAGGGTGCAGAGAAAGATCAACTTAATGCGAGGTAGGTCCATTCAAAAGTCTGATGGCAGCAGGGAAGAAGCTATTCTTGAGTCGGTTGGTACATGACCTCAGACTTTTGTATCTTTTTCCCGACGGAAGAAGGTGGAAGAGAGAATGTCCAGGGTGAATAGGGTCCTTAATTAAGCTGGCTGCTTTGCCGAGGCAGCGGGAAGTGTAGACAGAGTCAATGGATGGGAGGCTGGTTTGCGTGATGGATTGGGCTACATTCACGACCTTTTGTAGCTCCTTTCGGTCTTGGGCAGAGCAGGAGCCATACCAAGCTGTGATACAACCAGAAAGAATGCTTTCTGTGGTGCATCTGTAAAAGTTGGTGAGAGTCGTAGCTGACATGCCAAATTTCCTTAGTCTTCTGAGAAAGTAGAGGCGTTGGTGGGCTTTCTTAACTATAGTGTCGGTATGGGGGGACCAGGACAGGTTGTTGGTGATCTGGACACCTAAGAACTTGAAGCTCTAGACCCTTTATACTTCGTTCCCATTGATGTAGACAGGGGCATGTTCTCCTCTACGCTTCCTGAAGTCAATGACAATCTCCTTCGTTTTGTTGACATTGAGGGAGAGATTATTGTCACCGCATCATAAATGGCAAAACTGATATAAATGTCATAATGCAACATCATTGTCATAATGAGCAGTTATTTATTTTAAAGTTTATTTATTAGTCACAAGTAGGCTTACATTAAAACTGCAATGAAGTTACTGTAAAAATCCCCTAGTCACCACACTCTGGCGCCAGTTCGGGTACACTGAGGGAGAATTTAGCACAGCCAATCTACTTAACCAGCACATCTTTGGACTGTGGGAGGAAATCGGAGCACTCGAAGAAAACCCATGCAGACACGGGCAAAATGTTCACACTCCACACAGACAGTGACCCAAGCCAGGAATCAAACCCGGGTCCCTAACGTTGTGAGGCAGCAGTACGTTATAACCAGTGTGCCACTGTGCTGCCCCATTTTATTTGCATCAGGTAGCAAACAGGGCCAGAAGAATGGAATTCTATTTGTCCTCAGCTATTTATAGAATGACAGCAATGATTTTTCCAAAAAATCTGTGTCAACAAGAATAATATCCTGACCATTTTTAAAAATCTTAAATTAAAGTACGTCTTACACATCACTCAGAAAAACCTCAAAAATGGGGGAGAGCTGAGCTGCAGATGAACCATGCTTTTATTGAATGACACAGCAGGCTTGAGGGACTGAATGGCCTACCCCTGTTCCCATATTCCCAATTTAATGAATTATGTGGAAGATCTGGCAACTATTCACAGAATCACAGAATCCCTACAGTGCAGGAGGAGGCCATTTGGCCCATCGAGCCTGCACCGACAACAATCCTATCCAGGCCTTATTCCCATAACCACATCCATTTACCCTGCTAGCCCCCCTAACACTCAGGGTCAATTTAGTGTGGCCGATTAACCTAACCCACACATCTTTGAAGGCAAGTAATGTAGGTAAGTGCGTTAACCATTTTTCAAACAGAAAAATACTGCGAGTAGTTCTGCTTTTGAAAGGATTATTGGCCAGATTGCCAACAGAACTTTCTGCTCTATCTCCGAGGAGGTGCCCCCTGAAGTTTTTACATCATTTGGAAATGATCGTATGGGACTTTGATTTAATGTCTTATAGAAAGGACAGCATTTCCGACAGTAGAAACATTTGTCAGTACTGGGAGCCTGGGAGGAGGGTCTGAGCATGCTGTCAACATTGCCAGGCCTTAATCAGATATGCAAATGGATCTCTCAGGTTTCATTATTCCAGAAGAGTGAGAGGGGATTTCATAGAAACTTATAAAATTCTAGCAGGATTAGACTGGGTCGATTCAGAAAGAATGTTCCTGATGGTGGGGGGAGTCCAGAACTAGGGGTCATAGTTTGAGGATAAGGGGTAAACCTTTTAGAACTGAGGTGAGGAGAAATTCCTTCACCCAGAGGGTGGTGAATGTGTGGAATTCATTACCACAGAAAGTATTTGAGGCCAAAACATTGTGAGATTTCAAGAAGAAATGAGATATACCTCTGGGGATGAAAGGGATAGAGGGATATGGGGGGAGGCAGGATCAGAACATTGAATTTGATGATCAGTCATGATCAAAATGAACGGTGGATCAGACTTGATGGCCGAATGGCCTCCTCCTGCTTCTATTGTTTCTATAAATGCTCCTTTAGAAATGTCCTGCTAGATTTTCTGATGGTTAGCTGTGATGTTCCATCTAGTTTTCTTTTGAAGTGCATGGGTGATGTGTGTAAATGCACCACTTCATCAGTGTGTTTGCATGACTGGACACACACGATCATTTAGAAAGGATGACTTGTGTGTGGCATGCTCAGCAAGTTTTGCGTTGCTGTGTGGCCCCTGGTTTACAGGGAGCCACTTGTCATTTGTGTAACAGGGTTGTTTTTTGTAAACCAATTTATAAAGCAAAGTTACGCATTGTTTGAACAGGTAGATAAGAGATGTGGTGGCATCATCCTGTTCAAGTGAATGAGAAGGTTTAGGATTGTGCTTACACATAATTGTGTTAAGGCAGATGGGTAGTCCAGAGTTAGTACGGTGGCACAGTGGTTAGTACTGCTGCTTCACAGCGCCACGGATCTGGGTTCAATTGGTCACTGTCCGTGGGGAGTCTACATGCTATCCCCTAGTCTACATGGGTTTCCTCCGGGTGCTCCGGTTTCCTCCCTGAAAGGTGTGCTGGTTAGGTGCTTTGGCCATGCTAAATTCTTCCTCAGTGTACCCAAACAGGTGCTGGAGTGTGGCAACTAGTGGATTTTCACAGTAACTTCATTGCAGTGTTAATGTAAGCCTACTTGTGACAATAATAAATAATAAATGAATAGTATTTCCCTTAAGCAGAGTGAATTATGAAGAGACAGTTGTACAATTGTGATATTTATAGGGTGAATTGTGTGCCAGTGCCCAGGATGAACGAGGCTGAAAGGGAAGAGTGCTTGGCTTGTTAACTTGTTTTCCCTGGTCAGGCCATTGAACTTTTCTTTGATGGATCTACAGTTTGAAGGGCTGTAAAAAGCATTGGTTTTTTAAGTATCAGTGTCACATCTGTCCATTTGCTACAAATGACCTTTTTTGGCAGGTTTACTGCCATGAACTCGCACCAATCTGTGTCTCCTAAGCTGTTTCCTCCAAAAGGGTTAGCAGGTCCACATCAGGGAAAAAGTTAGTCTCTGCCTCTGTGCTGTGCCCTTGTCCCTTGTAGGGCTGTTTGTGTCAGCTACTCCAACGTCGGGCAATCGTGAAAAGAATCACAAATTCATAAGACACATGGATCAGCTGGTGAAAAACCAGCTCAGGCTATCATTATTTCTTGCAGCTTCAAACTGCAGCCAGAACTCGCTTTTAAAAAGCTGCACTCTGATTTCCACACTTCCTGACAGATTCCTCCCATTTTGCGCAGACTTTTCACTAAACTCGCTTCCAATGAGGTGATCCAGAAAATGAGGTGACCCAGGGAATCTTTGTGTAAATACCATTCACTAAAATCAAAGCAGAATTCAAAGTTATCATCACGAAGAAGGACTGGAACAAACTTTCAGTGAAACAGTGCAAACTAAAAAGGAGCTGGAAAATAGACAATGATTTAGGACAGTAAATAATGCTCATTGGAAAATTAGGACAACACCAATTTACACACAGTTCCCTTAACCTAATGAAACATCCCATGGCACTTCATGAGAACACTATAAAACAAAGTTTGACACTGAACTACATATATTAGGTCAAATGACCAAAGGCTTGGTCAAAGAGATAGGTTTTAAACAGTATCTGAAAGGATGAATGCTAGATAGAAAGGTAGAGGGGTCGGGGAGGGTTTTCCCGGGATAAGCAGCTGAAGGCATGGCCAGTACTGGTGAAACAGTTCTCATTGGGAATGCACAAGAGGCCAGAGTCAGAGGAACATAGATTTCTCAGAGGGTAATGGGGCTGGAGGAGATTGCGGAGATAGGGAGGAGCAAGACCATGGAAGGATTGAGAAATGAGGGTGAAAACAAGGAGGGTTTGCCATTGGCAGAACAATGAGGCAATTAGAAGTAACTATTTTATACAGAGTGTTTTTTCAAACCGCAAGTGTCAATTGAAGGGAAGACAAAACATAATTCAAAAAAGGAACTGGGTAAATATTTGAAAAAGAAGCATGTGAAACAATGGAGGGAAATGGGCAGAAAATAGGATCGAAGCAGCTAGCTCCAATTACAGGGCAGACAATGGCCTCGTGGTATTATCACTACCAGAAACTCAGCGAATGTTCTGGGGATCCGGGTTCGAATCCCGCTATAGTAGATGGTGAAATTTGAATTTAATAAAGAAAACGAAATAAGAATCTACTGATGACCATGAAACCATTGTCGATTGTTGGAAAAACCCATTTGGTTCACCAATGTCCTTTGGATGGCACAGTGGTCAGCACTGCTGCCTCACAGTGCCAGGGACCCAGGTTAGATTCCTGCTTGGCTCGCTGTCTGTGCGGAGTCTGCACATTCTCCCCTTGTCTGCGTGGGTTTTTTCCGGGTGCTCCGGTTTCCTCACACAGTCTGAAAGACATGCTGGTCAGCTGCATTGGCCATGCTAAATTCTCCCTCAGTGTACCCGAACAGGCGCCGAAGTGTGGCGACGAAGAGATTTTCACAGTAACTTCATTGCAGTGTTAATATAAGCTGACTTGTGGCTCTAATAAATACACTTTAAAAAAAAGAATTGGCTCTGACACGCATAAATGGGCCAATTCATTTCCATTAGTGAAACACACCAAGCCACAGTTCATCAAGCCATGCTAATATGGGCTTTTATGCATTTTTAATTGCTTCACTTGTCTTTTTTTTATTGCTGATGGACAGTAAATGAGCTTTAGTTATTTATTTCCTCTCACCACTCTGCTTTAATCATAAACTAGTTGCTAAGTTTGTCCCAGAACTGCCTATAACTTTCAAACAGGGAGTTGTTCACACATCCCGAACATCTGCTGGTTTCAGTCAATAAGAAATCTGGTTATGTTATTGCAAAAATTTCTCATGGCCATAAGCAACTGAAAAGCAATAATTACTGAATCTTTGGAAACTCTTATCTGTGCTCCAATGCTATACTGTACCAAATTGCAGAAATATATTAAATGGTAAGCCTGAGGTTCTGATTTACACAGATTATATAACAGGAACGGCACGGTGGCACAGTGGTTGGCACTGCTGCCTCACAGCACAGTAAGAAGTCTCACAACACCAGGTTAAAGTCCAACAGGTTTATTTGGCAGCACTCCAATCCCAGAGGATTGGAGGATAGCAAATGTGGTCCCGTTATTTAAGAAGGGTAGCAAGGATAACCCGGATAATTATAGGCCAGTGAGCTTGACGTCCGTGGTAGGGAAATTGTTGGAGAAGATTCTTAGAGATAGGATATATGCGCATTTAGAACTGAATAATCTCATTAGCAATAGACAGTATGGTTTTGTACGAGGGAGGTCATGCCTCACAAATTTGGTTGAGTTTTTTGAGGAGGTGACAAAAACGATTGACGAGGGAAGGGCCGTGGATGTCGTCTATATGGATTTTAGTAAAGCGTTTGACAAGGCCCCTCATGGCAGGCTGGTGCAAAAGGCTAAATCTCACGGGATAAAAGGTGAGCTAGCTAGATGGGTGGAGAACTGGCTTAGCCATAGAAGACAGAGGGTAACAATGGAGGGGTCTTTTTCCGGTTGGAGGTCTGTGACTAGTGGTGTTGATGATGTGGAGATGCCGGCGTTGGACTGGGGTAAACACAGTAAGAAGTTTAACAACACCAGGTTAAAGTCCAACAGGTTTATTTGGTAGCAAAAGCCACACAAGCTTTCGAGGCTCTGAGCCCCTTCTTCAGGTGAGTGGGAATTCTGTTCACAAACAGAACTTATAAGACACAGACTCAATTTACATGAATAATGGTTGGAATGCGAATACTTACAACTAATCCAGTCTTTAAGAAACAAAACAATGGGAGTGGAGAGAGCATCAAGACAGGCTAAAAAGATGTGTATTGTCTCCAGACAAGACAGCCAGTGAAACTCTGCAGGTCCACGCAACTGTGGGAGTTACAAATAGTGTGACATAAATTCTGATTCTAGGATCGCATGATAAAGACTCAGGAGGAAAAAAGCAGAAATATTTATGTGAAATAGTGTGACATAAACCCAATATCCCGGTTGAGGCCGTCCTTGTGTGTGCGGAACCTGGCTATCAGTTTCTGCTCCGCGACTCTGCGCTGTCGTGTGTCGCGAAGGCCGCCTTGGAGAACGCTTACCCGAATATCAGAGGCCGAATGCCCGTGACCGCTGAAGTGCTCCCCAACAGGAAGAGAACAGTCTTGCCTGGTGATTGTCGAGCGGTGTTCATTCATCCGTTGTCGCAGCGTCTGCATAGTTTCCCCAATGTACCATGCCTCGGGACATCCTTTCTTGCAGCGTATCAGGTAGACAACGTTGGCCGAGTTGCAAGAGTATGTACCGTGTACCTGGTGGATGGTGTTCTCACGTGAGATGATGGCATCTGTGTCGATGATCCGGCACGTCTTGCAGAGGTTGCTGTGGCAGGGTTGTGTGGTGTCTTGGTCACTGTTCTCCTGAAGGCTGGGTAGTTTGCTGCGGACAATGGTCTGTTTGAGGTTGTGCGGTTGTTTGAAGGCAAGAAGTGGGGGTGTGGGGATGGCCTTGGCGAGATGTTCGTCTTCATCACTGACATGTTGAAGGCTCCGGAGGAGATGCCGTAGCTTCTCCGCTCCGGGGAAGTACTGGACAACGAAGGGTACTCTGTCCACTGTGTCCCGTGTTTGTCTTCTGAGGAGGTCGGTGCGGTTTTTCGCTGTGGCGCGTTGGAACTGTTGATCAATGAGTCTAGCGCCATATCCTGTTCTTATGAGGGCATCTTTCAGCGTCTGGAGGTGTCTGTTGCGATCCTCCTCATCCGAGCAGATCCTGTGTATACGGAGGGCTTGTCCGTAGGGGATGGCTTCTTTAACGTGTTTAGGGTGGAAGCTGGAGAAGTGGAGCATCGTGAGGTTATCCGTGGGCTTGCGGTACAGTGAGGTGCTGAGGTGACCGTCCTTAATGGAGATGCGCGTGTCCAAGAATGCAACCGATTCCGGAGAGTAGTCTATGGTGAGCCTGATGGTGGGATGGAACTTGTTGATGTCATCATAGAGTTGTTTCAGTGATTGTGAGTCTTTATCATGCGATAAAGTGATTTCAGTGATCCTGAGTCTTTATCATGCGATCCTAGAATCAGAATTTATGTCACACTATTTGTAACTCCCACAGTTGCGTGGACCTGCAGAGTTTCACTGGCTGTCTTGTCTGGAGACAATACACATCTTTTTAGCCTGTCTTGATGCTCTCTCCACTCCCATTGTTTTGTTTCTTAAAGACTGGATTAGTTGTAAGTATTCGCATTCCAACCATTATTCATGTAAATTGAGTCTGTGTCTTATAAGTTCTGTTTGTGAACAGAATTCCCACTCACCTGAAGAAGGGGCTCAGAGCCTCGAAAGCTTGTGTGGCTTTTGCTACCAAATAAACCTGTTGGACTTTAACCTGGTGTTGTTAAACTTCTTACTAGTGGTGTTCCGCAGGGCTCTGCACTGGGACCTCTGCTGTTTGTGATATATATAAATGATTTGGAGGAAGATGTAGCTGGTGTGATCAGTAAGTTTGCAGACGACACAAAGATTGCTGGAGGTGCGGATAGTGATGAACATTGTCAGAGAATACAGCAGGATATAGATAGGCTGGAACATTGGGCGGAGAAATGGCAGATCGAATTTAATCCAGATAAATGCGAAGTGATGCATTTCGGTAGATCTAATGCGGGGGGAGCTATAAAAATAAATGGCAGAACCATCAGGAGTATAGACACACAGAGGGACCTGGGTGTGCAAGTCCACAGATCCTTAAAGGTGGCAGCACAGGTGGAGAGGATGGTGAAGAAGGCATATGGCATGCTTGCCTTTATTGGACGGGGCACAGAATATAAAAGTTGGCATATGATGTTGCAGCTGTATAGAACATTGGTTAGGCCACATTTGGAATACTGCGTCCAGTTCTGGTCGCCACACTACCAGAAGGACGTGGAGGCATTGGAGAGAGTACAGAAAAGATTTACCAGGATGTTGCCTGGTATGGAGGGTCTTAGCTATGAGGAGGGATTGGGTAAACTGGGGTTGTTCTCCCTGGAAAGACGGAGGATGAGGGGCGACCTAATAGAGTGTATAAAATTATGAAGGGCATAGATAGGGTGAACAGTGGGAGGCTTTTTCCCAGGTCGGAGGTGACAAACACAAGGGGTCACGGGTTCAAGGTGAGGGGAGGCAAGGTTCAACACAGATGTCAGGGGGATGTATTTTACACAGAGGGTGGTGGGGGCCTGGAATGCACTGCCAAGCAAGGTGATTAAGGCGGACACGCTGGGATCGTTTAAGACTTATCTAGATAGCCACATGAACAGACTGGGAATAGAGAGATACAAACGAATGGTCTAGTTGGGCACATGAGCGGTGCAGGCTTGGAGGGCTGAAGGGCCTGTTCCTGTGCTGTATTGTTCTTTGTTCTTTGTTCAAATAAACCTGTTGGACTTTAACCTGGTGTTGTGAGACTTCTTACTGTGCTTACCCCAGTCCAACACCGGCATCTCCACATCATGGCTACCATCGACGCCTCACAGCGCCAGGACCTGGCTTCAATTCTGGCCTCGGGTCACTGTCTGTGTGGAGTTTGCATGTTCTCCCTGTGTTGCATGGGTTTCCTCCGGATGCTCCATCTTCCTCCCATGGTCTAAAGATGTGCGGGTTAGGTTGATTGGCCATGCTAAATTGACCCTAATGTCAGGGGGATTAGCAGGGTAAATATGTGGGGTTGGTGCAGACTCGATGGGTCAAATGGCCTCCTTCTGTACTGTAGGAATTCTATGATTCTATGAGGAACAGAATATCACAAATAGGAGTACCCTGCACATAAAGGTTTTGATTTGATTTGATTATTGTCACATATATTGGGATTCAGTGAAAAGTACTGGGTGGGATTCTTTGGCCGTGCTCTTCCCAAAGCCAGAGAATCCCGCCTGAGGTCAATGGACCTTTGCATGGTCCCCGTCCCCCCGCCCGCTACAATTCCCATGGCTGGCAGGACGGGAGAATTCCACCCATTGTTTCTTGCGTGCTATACAGACAAAACATTAATAGAGTACAGAGTGGAGAAGGAAAGGAGAGGGTGCAGAACATAGTGTTACAGTCATAGATAGGGTGTAGAGAAAGATCAAATTACTATATGATAGGTCCATTCAAAAGTCTGATTTTAAAGTTCACTTATTAGTTTCACAAGTAGGCTTACATTAACACTGCAGTGAAGTTACTGTAAAATTCCCCCAGTCGTCACACTCCGGCATCTGTTCGGGTACACTGAGGGAGAATTTAGCATGGCCAATGCACCTAACCAGTACGTCTTTAGACTGTGGGAGGAAATCAGAGCACCCAGAGGAAACCCACGCAGACACGGGGAGAACATGCAGATTCCACACAGACAGTGACCTGAGCCGATAATTGAACCCGGGTCCCTGGCCACTGTGAGGTAGCAGAACTAACCACTGTGCCACCGTTTTGCTCTGGTGACAGCAGGGAAGAAGCTGTCTTGAGTCAGTCGGTACATGATCTCAGACTTTTGTACCTTTTTCCCGATGGAAGGAGGTAAAACTAGCATCAAGACTTATAAAATAACAAGGCCATTTTCAGCACCAGAGATTGAGTAGGGGATCCGACTTTATTACCAATGCAGAGTTACAAGAGAAGCAAGTTGGAAGCACTAGATCGAAACAACTCCAATTTGAAACTTACTTTATTTGTGCTTAGTGCGCTGTCCTATTTTGAATGAGTTAAACACTGAAGGAGACTTCCAGTGCAGCTCTGTACTCATTACAGTGATTGACTCCATATGCAGCCTTTCTCTTCATTGCGCAGTCAATTAATTACCATAGTAATCCAATTAAAAATAATTAGGCACATGATGTACATTATTTGCTAACAATTCGGAACAAAAATTAAGAAAGCCCCACCACCCTTATTAAGAAAATTGCCAGTAGTTCCAAAACTTTGTTTCAATGAATTATTAGGATCTTTTCTAATAAAAACACTGTTTTGACGAAAAGGTTTTTGCCATTAATGTTATGCCATGGTTAATTTAATGAGTGAGTAAGTGCAAATATCAATGATGTCTCAATTTAATTTGGGCCTGGTTAATATGAGGATTGGAAACACATTTTGGCTTCCCAATTTGCCTGGATCCACTACAGTTCACCTATCGCCGCAACAGGTCCACAGCAGACACCATCTCCATGGCCCTGCACTCAACCCTGGAATTCCTAGATAACAAGGATACCTATGTCAGACTCCTATTTATTGACTACAGCTCAGTCTTCAACACCATTATTCCCACAAAACTCATCTCCAAACTCCGTGGCCTGCGCCTCCCTGTGCAACTGGATCCTGAACTTCCTAACCCACAGACCGCAATCAGTAAGGATAGGCAACAGCACCTCCTCCATGATCATCCTCAACACCGGTGCCCCACAAGACTGTGTTCTCAGCCTCTTACTATACTCCTTATACACTTATGACTGTGTGGCCATATTCCCCTCCAACTCGATTTTCAAGTTTGTTGATGACATCACCGTAGTGGGTCGGATCTCAAACAATAACGAGACAGAGTACAGGAAAGAGATAGAGAATCTGGTGAACTGGTGCAGCGACAATAATCTCTCCTTCAATGTCAACAAAATGAAGGAGATAGTCATCGACTTCAGGAAGCATAAAGGAGAACATGCCCATGTCTACATCAAGGGAGAAGAAGTAGAAAGGGTGGAGAACTTCAAGTTTTTAGGTGTCCAGATCACCAACAACCTATCCTGGCCCCTCCATGCTGATGCTATAGTTAAGAAAGCCTACTAACGCTTCTACTTTCTCAGAATACTAAGGAAATTTGGCATGTCCGCTACAGCTCCCACCAACTTTTGCAGATGCACCATAGAAAGCATTCTTTCTGGTTGTATCACAGCTTGGAATGGCTCCTGCTCTGCCCAAGACCGCAAGAAACTATAAAGGGTCGTGAATGATGCTCAGTCCATCACTCAAACCAGCCACCCACCCATTAACACAGTCTGCACTTCCCACTGCCTCAGAAAAGCAGCCAGCAGAATTAAGGACCCCATGCACCCCGGACATCTTCTCTTCCAGCTTCTTCTATTGAGAAAAAGGTACAAAAGTCTGAGGACACATACCAACCGACTCAAGAACAGCTTCTTCCCTGCTGCTATCAGACTTTTGAATGGACATACCTTGCATTAAGTTGATCTTTCTCTACACCCTAGCCATGACTGTAACACTACATTCTGCACTCTCTCCTTTCCTTCTCTATGTACGGCATGCTCTGTCTGTATAGTACGGATGAAACAATACTTTTCACTGTATACTAAAGCATGTGAGAATAATAAATCAAATCCAATCAAAGGATAGTTCAGATAAAATAATATTTGAGGATTTCTTTGATTCTCGACTGGAGACAGCTTGATGTACTTGTACAAGAATGCGTGCTGGGTTGATCTAGGCAAATGAGCAGCAAAAGTAGCACACCGACGTTCAAATGTCTTGTTCAATTCTGTTTATAACAGAACTGGGAAGTTAAAAGTGTAAGAGTTTGTGGCATTAGCAAAATAAATGTCAGTTTTAATGATGTCTACCAGATTACTGATGTAGAGGAGAAGCAAGCTGGGATCAGCCATCCTTTATGAGAGACTCCTGTGTAGGTGTTGCAGCAAAAAAAAAACAGATGTCTATTTATCACGTCTGCACCCTGTCATAATCTAACTCAGCAGTTCATCAAATGCACTACAGGATTCCAGTTCTGTTATTAGTTTGGGTAATATAGCCCACTGAATATTTCAGAAATATTAATGGCTGCCGCTGTGCTGGACATTGCAAGAAAGACTTCACTTATGCAGCATGAAGCCAAGAGCATTTCATGTCAGCCAGTATGCTCCAAAGTCAAATGAATAACCAGGATAGCAGTCGTTGAGATTAAGATGGAGCTCACTATTTATAATTCCATATGGTTTTGCAGTTCGATTCTGTTTTGTTGCAGCCAGGGCTTCACTTTGATTGCTTTCATTTGAATTGCAAGTCATTGAGTCGACTCTGCTGATTCAATAGCTTGTTCAACAGAAAAGCACACTGAAGAGTTCATGTTAAGTACAATATATTGGACTTAACAGAAAGTGTTCTTAAGTTTATGTTTATTTATTTGTTGCGTGTTGGCTTACATTAACACTGCAATGAAGTTACTGTGAAAATCCCGTAGTCGCCAAACTCCGGCGCCTGTTTGGGTACACTGAGGGAGAATTTAGCATGGCCAATGCATCTAATCAGGACGTCTTTCAGACTGTGGGAGGAAACCGGAGCACCCAGAGGAAACCCACGCAGATACGGGGAGAATGTGCAGACTTCACACAGACAGTGACCCAAGCCGGGAATCAAACCTTGGTCACTGGCGCTGTGAGGCAGCAGTGCTAACCACTGTGCCACCGCGTCACCCTCGGTAAAGTTCAAACTTGCATTGAGCA
This sequence comes from Mustelus asterias, assembly GCF_964213995.1. Classification (NCBI taxonomy): domain Eukaryota; kingdom Metazoa; phylum Chordata; class Chondrichthyes; order Carcharhiniformes; family Triakidae; genus Mustelus; species Mustelus asterias. Next base: position 18,955,786 of record NC_135804.1, on the reverse strand, counting down.
GGCAGAATTGGAAGCGTGCGGGTCCCACATGCAGAGGTCCTGCTCCATTCCTACTTTGATTGGCACAGGAAGTGGGGGGGTGGTAGGTGGTATTGCGAACCCACATGTAGCAGTCCCGTCCTTGCCAGCTCCATTGTTGGGTGAGCATTTTAGAGTCCCAATTACTGCCCCAAAAAGGATAACCTGGCCTCTCTCAATCTTTTGTTTTCTTTATTCTTTCATGGGATTTGGGTGCCACTGGCAGGGGCCAGTATTTATTGGTGTGGAATCACATGTAGGCCAGACCATGTAAGGATGTCAGATTTGCTCCCTGAAGGGCATTAGTGAATCAGTTGGGTTTTTACAACAATTGCTGATAGTTTCATAATCATCATTGCTGCAAATAGTTTTCAATTCCAGATTTTATGAATTGAATTTAAATCCCACCAGGTGGAATTTGAAACCTCATCCCCAGATCATTAGACCAGGTCTTTGGATTACTTATTGTTTACAGGGGAGGCGATGGCCTAGTGGTATTATCACTAGCCTATTAATCCAGAAATTCAGCTAATGTTCCGGGGACCCGGTTTGAATCTCACCATGGCAGCTGGTGGAATTTGAATTCAATAAAAGAAACCTGGGATTAAGAATCTACTGATGACCATGAAACCATTGTTGATTGTCGGCAAAACCCATCTGGTTCACTAATGTCCTTTAGGGAAGGAAATCTGCCACCCTTACCTGGTCTGGCCTACATGTGACTCCAGAGCCACAGCAATGTGGTTGACTCTCAACTGCCCTCTGAAATGGTCTAGCAAGTCACTCAGTCCAAGGGCAACTAGAGAATGGCAATAAATGCCAGCGAGGCAGCGATGCCCATGTCCCACGAATACATTTTTTAAAAAACTGGTCCAGTGAAAGACCAATATGCCACCATCTCCTGTATACTCCACCATCTCCCCCATCTTAACAGTCTTATGTTTAGTGGTATCTTCAAAGGCGGGCGACCACCAAATAGATTAATGAATTAAGTTTATTGAAGATAAATAACTATTTACAGAGAGTGACACAAAAGCTCCACAAAGGTACTCCATGACTGCAGACTGCTAACTGCTGGGAAAACCTGCGCACAGCCCTAGGATTTGCATACTCCACTCCGATTGGCAAATGGATCACATGATCCTCCAAGAGCTCACCCCTTAGAGGCCATGCTACCATACCTTTGTTTTAAAATACCTCCCTGGCCTTTGTCTCTCTGTAACCTCCTACAGCATCCCTTAAATTCTACCAGGGCCTTTGGATCTGGCTCTTTCCTGAGCCTCTCTGTTGCTCTATCTCTTTCACCTTAAAACCAAACTTTAGTTTATTTTAGTCTAACATCACCCTGACTGTAGTTCAGTGCCAAACTTTTTTTTGATAACACTCTGATGAAGTGCTTTGGGACATTTTATTATGTGGGGCAACACAGTGGTTAGCACTGCTGCCTCACAGCGCCAGGGACCCAGGTTCAATTCCGGCCTCAGGTCACTGTCAGTGTGGAGTTTGCACATTCTCCCCGTTTCTGCGTGGGTTTCCTCTGGGTGCTCTGGTTTCCTCCCACAGTCCAAAGATGTGCGGGTTAGGTTGATTGGCCATGCCAAATTGACCTTAGTGTTAGGGGGATTCATAGGGCAAATATGTGGGGTTATGGAAATAGGACATGGGTGGGACTGTGATCGGTGCAGATTCGATGGTCCAAATGGCGGCCTCCTGCACTATAGGGATTACATATTGTATAAATGCAAGTCATTGTTGTAGCACACCTACAATTTACCTCAATAGTGCAAGTAGCATGTTCAAGATCAGATACAACCTAGCCAATACATGCAATGTTTCTCTACCCTGCTTCAACAGTGTTTATTGCACCCAGCCTCAGAAGAGCACCTTAATCCCACTGATGTGACATTGTTTTGCCTTCCACACCTGCCTTCCTTCAACCCTGTCTGACTAAGATTGCAAGAACAAAGAAAAGTACAGCACAGGAAACAGACCCTTCATCCCTCCAAGCCCGTACCGATCATGACGCAATAGCGAAACACAAACCTTCTGCTCTGACTCAGTCTGTATCCCTCTATTCCCTCCCAATCCATGTGCCCATCCAGATACCTCTTAAATGTTGCAAATGTGCCTGCTTCCACCAACTCCTCTGACAGCGCATTCCAGCCACCCACCACTCTTTGCCAGTCCAAAGCTATTCCTTACAATTTCTCTATGGCATCCTCTATTAATAACATTGATTTTTATTGATTATTGGTGTTTAAACTTATAAGTTATCAATTTACTGCATTCTGATCAAGATATTTGCTGCTGAATCTTCTTTGGCGTTGATATAAATATGCCCAGGTCTTTCTACTGTGGGTCTTCCATAGAAATATAAATTAATTTAAATGTAGAATTGTGAATAGTAAATAAAATCTGAATGGAATTATATGTGGTATTTTTCACAAATGCAATGCATTCCAGTCAAAGTAATTAATGATTGAGCCACTTTACAGTGTAATAGTCCAAACTCTTCTCTATTACATTACAAACAAGTAGCTGGTTGCTGATGAGAGTAAATATAGCACAACAATATCATAACAGAATAAACATTTACATTATGGCTGTGGCTGTGATTGCTAATGTAAAGAGAGGATTCATTGCTGTTTCAAACAACAGATACTGACTATTCAGTGCTGGAAATCATTTCCTGAAGTCAGAGACTGATCAAGAAGCTAGGTTCATAATTGTGTTCGAGATATTCCCTAATTTGTCAGAGAGTCATAGAATCCCTATAGCGCAGAAGAGGCCATTTGGCCCATCAAGTCTGCACTGACTCTCTGTCAGAGTATTTTAGCAGGCCTTCTTCTCCCGCCCTAACCCCATAACCACATTTCCCATGGCTAATCCATCTAATCTACACATCCTGGGACACTAAGCCCAATTTAGGGAATCTCATAGAAACTTCTAAAATTCTAACAGTGTTGATTCAGAAAGAATGTTCCCAATGGTCCAGACTAGAATCATAGAATCCCTTTAGTGCAGAAGGAGGCCATTTAGCACATCGAGCCTGCACCGACAACAATCTCACACAGGCCCTATCCCTGTAACCCCATGTGGTTACCCTGCTAATCCCCCTAACACTAAGCGGCATTTTTTTGGCATAGCCAATCAACCTAACCTGCACATCTTTGAACACTTGGAGGAAACCCACGCAGACACGGGGAGAATGTGCAAACTTCACACAGACAGTCACCCGGGGCTGGAATTGAACTTGGTTCCCTGGCGCTGTGAGGCAGCAGTGCTAACCACAGCGCCACCGTGCTGCCCCTAAGGGTCATAGTTTGAGGATAAGGGGCTAAAGGGATCAAGGGATATGGGGGGGGGGGGGGGGGATCAGGATATTGAATTCAATAATCAGCCATGAGCAAAATGAGTGGCAGAGCAGGCTCAAAGGGCCGAATGGCCTACTCCTAGTTTCAATGTAACCTAGCATGGTTGATCCACATAACCTGCACATTTTTGGAAGGAAACAGGAGCACCCAGAGGAAACCCATGCAGACATGGGGGAGGGGAATGTGCAAACCCCACACAGTCACCCCAGACTGGGATTGAACCCAGGTCCCTTGAGCTTGTGAGACAGCAGTGCTAACCACTGTGCCGCCATGCCGTCCTGTTGCATCATAGGTCAAGATGAATATTTTCATATACACATGTTCATGTGCTAATTATTAATATTCGAGAGTGGAAATTCAACCTATTTATATTAGTTACTTAAAATGGGATGAATTTCAGAGAAGGGAATCTCAGCTGGATGTGTTGAGTATAAATTTGCTAGCATCCCGGAATGTGATGTTAAATATTGCTGATTCTCTTATTAAATTCAGGAGGTTACTTTTGGCATGTTAATACTGTCTAACAGTGACATTAGATCTGACCAAATCAAATTAATATGCTCAAGACTTGATTTAGAATAGTCACAATCTATTTGCATAGTGATTTGATTAACAAATTATTGCACTGAAATGATTGTAGAGTTATGTAATCTGAGATGACCAAGGGAGTTATGTGAGACTGTACATGGACCTTATTTTCAATTACAGCAAATGTAAATGGATGTGCAGATAGTTTTAAAAATTAGAATTCATATCCATCTCAAATAATCTGAAGAACTCCAATGCAAATATTTTCTCACAAAGTGAAATCTAATTACTGTACTTACTCTGTTATGTGTCCAGAATCTCGGGTGCACTATTCTTCCATGAACTATATGCTAGAATGAATAGAGTAATCGTACATTAACCTATCTGCTTCTCATATCCTGGTTTATTTAATAACTATTACTGCTAATAGTTTTGCCATGGTTTAAAGGACTTCTTGCCCTTCCCATGAATTTAATTATAATATAAGTTTTAGATAAAATTGGCTTTTAATTTATCGATGCCATTGACTCTGTAGAATCAACAATGACAAGTTTAGTGCAACAAACTGGTTCAGTCTTTAGAATCGATATGATTTTGGAAGGTATAATCTTCATAGGGAAATCTTTACTTAAAGCTTGATACTTTCAAATATTCTACTTGTTTCTGTTTATCCATAAAGGAAAATGTTGAAATCTTTAATTAGAGTCCATTGTTCTTATGGGAAAGCAATCTAAATCCATAAGGCATGATGCAAAGTTTTGAAATTAATAGTCATTCTAAAGCAAACTGAGAACAAGCGTGCATTTTATTGATTCTTATTTGCATTTTGTTAAGTGCAGAATTCTATTTGCTGCAACAGTTTTATTCTGAATACATGATGATGTTGCAATTACTGTGTACGCGTGATGATGGCATTGGCATACTGGAGGTATACTGTATCAGTCTGTATATTTATGGGCAGATTTGTACAAGCTGTTTTATTCAAGTTGCACTATCTGGCTGCTCTTCAGATTTGAGACTATGTGAAAAATATATAATCTGAATGAAATTAAGGGAATATTAATGCATGTCTGTGCCTTTAAGGAGGTATTGTGGTCAATTTTCAACGTAGCTCTGAGGATCCTAACTCAGAGCCTGGTCCTTAGTGCCCTGACAATGAAACTGATTACCACTTAGTGCATTAAACTGACCCTGAATAACCTTGCCACACAGAATGCCTGTCACTGCAGTCTCTCTGGACATGATAAACAGGACATACTGGGATGATTGACATTTTTCTTTTATAAGACCTAATCCCAAAATGTTTGCACTTTGCCATCCTTCAAGGTTGAATCTGGCACCTGAGGGGCAGGCAAAAAAATGAGAAAGATTAGACTTTTCAAAACAGAGGAGTGAATTTCCCGAATATTATCTTGTGGTGAAAAGGGACGGTCGAGTGAGAAATAAAAAATCCTGCCAAAATCAGTACCTGTGTTTCAGGAACTGTTCAAAACGTTTTAAGTTTCTTTGCTTTTTAACAAATTATGATATTGATAATCGATAATTGAATGTTCCTGCTTGGTACTGTTCGGATTTGGATAATGTTTGGCAAGACATAAGATCACTTGTTCCTCTTCTTTAAAAAAAATAGACTTTTCTGTAAAGGATGAAGATTTTTAATTAATCCTCTAAAAGATTGACTAGGCTGCTACCAGGACTTGATGGCTTGAGCTATAAGGAGAGGCTGGATAGACTGGGACTTTTTTCCCTGGAGAGCAGGAGACTTAGGGGTGATCTTATAGAGGTTTATAAAATAATGAGGGGCATAGATCAGCTAGATATTCAACATCTTTTCCCAAAGCTAGGGGAGTCTAAAACTGGAGGACATAGGTTTAAGATGAGAGGGGAGAGATACAAAAGGGTCCAGAGAGGTAACTTTTTCACACAGAGGGTTGAGAGCATCTGGAATGAGCTGCCAGAGGTAGTAGTAGAGGCAGGTACAATTTTTTCTTTTAAAAAGCAATTAGACAGTTACATGGGTAGGATGGGTATGGAGGGATATGGGCCAAACGTGGGCAACTGGGACGAGCTTAGTGGTTTAAAAAAAAGGGCGGCATGGATTAGTTGGGCCGAAGGGCCTGTTTCCATGCTGTAAACCTCTATGACTCTAAATGAAAATTGAACTTTTTTTTAAAATTCTTTATTTGTTACTCCTTTAAAATATTCCTGGCTACTAAAAATAGAAGTGGAAATATTTTCCACAGACCATGTTCTCAGCAAAGGGCCACAGTCTAAGGAAGCATGTTATAAAGAATTGAAGCTACATTGCACTCCCTTATTTGCACTGAGAAAAAGATATTGTAGAAAGCATCCTATAATTTACCCCCCATAGTAACATCTAAATACAGCATTTGAATGTTGATATTAATTACTGTGGGAACAGGAGCCACACAGTAATAGCATTGAAAGAGCAACTCTTTATGGTCATAATAACTTGTGCAAATGATTTTAATAAATCTCTTAATTTGTGAGCTAGCATGAAAATCCCAACTAGCTCATGAATGTTCTTTTCAGGGAAGGATACCTGCTATCCCTACCCTCTGGCATACATATGATTCTAACCTCACATTATGCGATTGACTCTTAATCAGGGCTTCATCTTGAGATGGTTAATAATACCCCCTCAGTGTTGCCCACATTCCAAGACCAAATAAAAATGCTATTAATTTCAATGATGTTAATAACATTTTTAAAGCAGTTTAACTGTTAAAACACAATTGTTAGCCTTGGCTTAGTGATTGCACTCTTGTCTCTGAGACCACAGATTGTTGTTTTAAATTCCGCACCGGAGACTTAAACACAATTTAGGCTGTTACTTGCATGCAGCAGCAAGGGAGTGCTGCACTGATGGAAGTGCCATTCTTTGGATCAGATACTAAACTGAGCACCCGCCTGTCCTCTCAAGTAAACAACAACATAGAATCCACAGTGCAGAAAGAGGCCATTCAGCCCATCGAGTCAGCACCAACCACAACCCCACCCAAACCCTATCCCCATAACCCAGCGCATTTACCCTAGCCAGTCCCCCTGACACTAAGGGGTAATTTAGTAGGACCAATCAACCTAACCTGCACATTTTTGGAGTGTGGGAAGAAACCGGAGCATCCAGAGGAAATGCACACAGACACGGGGAGAATGTGCAAACTCAATACAGACAATAACCCAAGCTGGAAATTGAACTCAGGTTCCTGGTGCTGGGAGGCAGCAGTGCTAACCACTGTGCCACCCACAGAACAAAAGCTTGCATTTATAAAGTGCCTTTAACATGTCCCAAAGCTTCACAGGAACATTATCAGGCAACATATGACACTTAGGCATGTATGGAGCTTTCAGGGCAGGTGCACAACTTGTTCAGAAATGTGGGCTTTAAGGGGCATCTAAAAGAAGGAAGAATAGGAGCTCTACATGGCAACAAAAAGGAGGGAGATTAGAGGTAGAGAGGTAGGTTTTGGAGAAGAATTACTGAGCTTAGGGGCAAGGTAGCTGAAAACACATGTCAATGTTGAACATGAAGTCTGGGATGCAGCAGAGGGCACAATTTTTGATTTGATTATTGTCACATGTATTAGCATACAGTGAAAAAGTATTGTTTCTTGCGTGCTACACAGACAAAGCATACCGTTCATAAAGTACCTGGGGAGAAGGAAAGCAGAGGGTGCAGAATATAAGTGCTACAGTCATAGCTAGGAAAAGCACAGAGATTTGGGAGAGTTGTAGGGCTGGAAGAGGTGATAGGGAAGGATGGGGTGGATGGTGGGGGGCAATGCAGTAACATGAAAACAATAATAAATATTTTAAAAATCAGGTTAAAAATTGTTATTTGCAGAAGAACAAAGAGTTTTTTCCACACAATGGCCAGCATATATCTTTAATGAAATATTATGTAAAAGAGAGAATGCACCTCTCTGTGATTGTTACAACATCAATGTTTAGTGGTAAGAGGGACATCTGTTTGTCCTAACATTGGAATCCTGCTAAATTCCCCCGTCTTCGAATGGAACTATCAAGAAGTAAATAAGGGAGGTTTCTCACTGGATTACAGTTGAACTATTATCAGTGTGATCTCTAAGTAGTATAAAATAACTTCTTGGAAGGGACGTGACACTGCTAAACTTCAGCAACCAATTGGGGACTGACCTTTGAACCATGTAGTAATTTTCTCAATGATACACTCCCAAAATTACTTTACATCAATCCACAGTTCATTGTAAAGGCACAATGGCTCAACAGTTCCCAGTTTTTGTTTATTCATTCGTGGGACCTGGGCGCCACTGGCTGGCCAGCATTTATTGCCCACCCCTAGTTGCCCTTGAAACTGGATGGCTTGCTATGCCATTTCAGAGGGCAGTAGATCGTCAACCACATTGCTGTGGCTCTGGACATGTAGGACAGACCGAGTAAGGATGGCAGATTTCCTTTCCTGAAGGACATTAGTGAACCAGATGGGTTTTTTCGACAATCAGTAATGGTTTCATGGTCATCAGTAGATTCTTAATTCCAGATCGTTTTCATTGAATTCAAATGCCACCTTCTGCCGTGGCGGGATTTGAACCCGGGTTCCCAGGACATTAGCTGAGTTTCTGGATTAATAGTCGAGTGATAATACCACTAGGCCATTGCCTCCCCACAGTAACTGATTAATGACAGCATTTGATGTGCCCAACTTTAAAAAGGGAAAACAAAATTCTGGGTTACAAAAGGTGCAATGAATAAATAAAGCCAGTAAAGCTTTAATAAATGAAGTGAACAGTGAACACGTATTACAAATTAATGCATTACGTTTACCATTTGAGTTGCAAAATGCATAGGTTTCTTTATAAACACACACTTGGGGAGAGTGGATTTGGTGTATTTTTGAGCCTGGTAGTGGGTTCCAGAAACAAAAGGCCGCAAATCTGATTGCAAATTGGGCTGAATTTCATCAGCATATTTCCAATGAGCTGTGGATGCCATTTGGACATCTCAAGGCAGCTTGTAGGTTTGAAAATGACTAATTTGATCCGTCTTTTTTCTCTGGCAATAACTCTCAGGTAAACCCTGAGAAGGAAAGGGGAATGTGAAGGAGCTAACTGGACCCAACAGCACTTAAATCAAGTTTAAAGTTTATTTATTAGTGTCACAAGTAGGCTTACATTAACACTGCAATTAAGTTACTGTGAAAATCCCCCAGTCGCCACAGTCCAGCACCTGTTCGGGTACACTGAGGGAGAATTTAGCACGGCCAATGCACTTAACCAGCATGTCTTTCGGACTGTGGGAGGAAACTGGAGCACCCGGAGGGAACCCACACAGACAACGTGCAAACTCCGTACAGACAGTGACACAAAGCCAGGAATCAAACCTGGGTCCCTGTGAGGCAGCAAAGCTAACCACTGTGCCACCGTGCTGCCCTAAAAAAGATCACATTGGCTGAATGATGGTACCAGATGACATGTTATAAAGTTCAGTGATTCTTTGATTAGAGGCTCCTATTAATAAACATTCAAGCACCTTTATTACAGTATAACTGGCAAATACTTGTGCTCTATCCTTTAGGTGTTCCTGCTGCCACTGGCACCGGCACTTTGATCGTCACCATGCTGGATGTGAACGACAACCCACCCTCAGTTTTTCCAACCACAGCTAAGTTCTGTGAGGATTCAAAAGATCTCAATGTAGCTATCTTGGGGGCAACCGACAAAGATCTCCACCCGAATGCAGATCCATTCACATTTCAGCTGGGAAAGCAACCTGGAATTGAAAAAACCTGGAAGGTCACCCAAGTAAACAGTAAGTGACTTTTGTTTCAATTTCTGAACAGGTGGTTGAGGAATCTTTCAAATGATGTACTGTGGTGTATTTTTATAACGATCTAAAGGCACCAATCTCTCATAAGCAATTGCCTAAAGCGGTTGTGGGCTCAGTTATTTCGACGAGGCATATGTGAACTGTTATACATAGGTTGAAGACATCAGCAGCAGAGCTGTGTGTATGTGCTCTGCTCAAAGGCAAAAGTGAAACCAAGAAAGCGATCACATGAAATACTTGCCTTCCAGTGTTGTCATGTTTCTATCCCTGAAAGACATAATTCAACAGCATGATGTTCCAAACCCCTGATAAAGTGTAGTACCGAGTAAAAGGATTTAGATTGCTGCTTGCAATGCTTAACACACTTTTCTATTTTGCCAACAATTTAATGTACTCCCAGGGGCCAGGCAACTCACCACAAAGATCAAAGAATTCAATAGAAGCCAACTATTCTCTTATTGGCTTGATCAAGCACTGCTGACCTTTTTTTTAGACCAAGCAGCAAGCCTTGTCCTCGCTATGGGAACACATGAAAGTCTGCCTTGTGCACCATTAGTTGCCAGAAAAGAAACAACAGCAATAACAATAAGCCTTGGCACTTACAGATGAGCAAACGTAGTGTAGAAATACAAAGTCTGCTGTTAAACTGACACAAAACATCCATCATCATTACAGTGATGACAAGGGACACTTGTTCTTCCTCCTCAGGCATGAAGAGATTTTCCAAACTGCACCCGAGGCAGCATTTGTTCAAGAGATGTAGTTTGGTCATGGAGAACATGGAGAGTGGAAAATGTTTTACTTTTCTGCTCAGTATAGACAGGATGACCTGGGCCAATGTCAGATGCACTGTACCAGTACACTGCTCCCCCTGATATTTTCCTGACAGTATATTCAGTAAAACATCCAGTTGTGGAATTCTGGGAGTAACTTTAATCCCCTAAAAGATGCAGTACGGAGTTTAACAACGTGCAACTTTCAAACCCTAAACCTCACTTAAGTATTAAAGAACAAAGAAAATTACAGCACAGGTACAGACTCTTTGGCCCTCCAATTCTGCCCGACTGAACTAAAACCCCATACCCTTCTGGGAACCATATCCCTCCATTCTCATCCTATTCATGCATTTATCAAGACGGCCCTTAAAAGTCACTATCATATCTGCTTCCACTTTCTCTCCCGGCAGTGAGTTCCAGGCACCCTCTACCCTCTGTGTAAAAAACTTGTCTCGTACATCTCCTTTAAACCTTGCCCCTCGCACCTTAAACCTATGGCCCCTGGTAATTGGCTCTTCCACCATGGGAAAAAGCTTCTGACTATTCACTCTGTCCATGCCCCTCTTAATCTTGTAGACTTCTATCAGGTCGCCCCTCAACCTCCGTCATTTCAGTGAGAATGAACCAAATTTCTCCAACCTCTCCTCATAGCTAATGCCCTCCATACCAGGCAACATCCTGGTAAATCTTTTCTATACACTCTCCAAAGCTTCCACACCCTTCTGGTAGTGTGGCGACCAGAACACTATATTCCAAGTGCGGCCTAACTAAGGTTCTATAAAACTGCAACATGACTTGCCAATTTTAAAACTCAATGCCCCGGCCGATGATGGCAAGCATGCTGTATGCCTTCGTGACTACTTTCTCCACCTGCATTGCCACTTTCAGTGACCTATGTACCTGTACACCCAGATCCCTCTGCCTATCAATGCTCTTAAAGGTTCTGCCATTTACTGTATATTTCCTATCTGTATTAGACCTTCCAAAATGCATTACCTCACCTTTGTCCGGATTAAACTCCATCTGCCATCTGTCCGCCCAAGTCTCCAACCCATCTATATCCTCTGATGGTCCACATTGCTATCTGCAAATCCACCAACATTTGTGTCGTCCGCAACTTCCTCATCAAACCAGTTATATTTTCCTCCAAATCATTTATATATGTTACAGACAACAAAGGTCCTATATATATTACCAACATCAAAGGTCTAAATAAAGTTTAAAGTTTATTTATTAGTATCACAAATAGGCTAACATTAACACTGGAATGAAGTTACTGTGAAAATCCCCTGGTCGCCACACTCTGGCGCCTGTCCACTGAGGGAGAATTTAGCATGGCCAATCCACCGAACCAGCATGTCTTTCGGATTGTGTGGGGAAACTGGAACACCCAAGCAAAAAATCTGCTCACAGGAGTCAGGCCCATCACTGAAAACTTTTAAGAAGACTGGATGCCTCTATTTTAACAGGTTTTTTATTTTTATCGAATGTCAGATGGGTTTTGAGGCACAGGAAATATGACAGATAAAAAGGGGCGAGAATGACTGAATTCTTTAAATTAATGCCCAAAGGCTTGGAAGAGAAGGAATATTTCCTTTCTGACCAAACACAGCACGGTGGCAAGGGTGGCACGATGGCACAGTGGTTAGCACTGCTGCCTCACGGTGCCAGGGACCCGGGTCCAATTATGAACTCGGGTCACTGTTTGTGTGGAGTTTGCGCGTTCTCCCCATGTCTGCGTGTGTTTCCTTTCGATGCTCCGGTTTCCTCCCACACTCCAAAGACATGCGGGTTAGGTAGATTGGCCGTGTTGAATTATCCCTCAGTATCAGGGGGCTGAATATGTTACGTGGGGTTACGGGGATAGGGCCTGAGTGGGATTGTTGTTGGTGCAGGCTCGATGATCCGAATGGCCTCCTTCTGCACTAGGATTTCTATGATGCTATGACACAACTTACCCAGCTGTCTCTGCCCACCACCCCTCCCCCCACCCCTGCCTCCACCCAGCTCCAAACCAAACTCTCTCACCAATCTCTTCCCTAACCACCGAGCTCCCCCCACGGTCTATCTGAGCTCCCACCTCCAGGATGTCCTCCCACGATCTCATCCTGCAAGCTGCTCCCACAACATATGCCCCATCAGCCAGGCTTCACCAATCTGTCAAGCAGGCTGACCTTTGCTTGGGGAACGCTGGGGAAATAAATACTGCAGGGTGTCCGGGGAAAATCCATGTTTCTAACTTTCCTATCCATAACTTCTCCACATCACTCTAAAGGCACGGCTTGGTAAATATCCGATATGGAATTTTCAAATGGCAATTGTCAAACTAAAGCCAAAACCCTGATGGTTGATAATTAGTTTGCCAAAGAAAAGCCATACCCCTAAGTTAACTTTGAATTTGATTGAGATTTTTGGAAAAGTAGTAATTTTGAAAAATTTTGCAATATAACCCAAACAAAAAATGTCAAAAAAAACTGAACTGAAAACCACCTCCAAAATTATTCGCAATGTTAAAATAATCAGAATGCTAAAATAATCCTGATGTTTTTGGATGAATTTCTGTAGCTATTATGTTGTTCAATACTGAGCTGTAAAAATGAATAATTGGTGTTTGAATCAGAGAGTAAATGCTAAGTACTTTGGTGCATTAGAAGTTTTGCCCCTTTCAGGTTTAGCTGAGATTCAAATTTGCCCATTCTAAATAAAGGAGTTCCAGGATGGGTATAATGCCCAAACTCTCTTCTCTCCCAATATTTCCAATGATGCCAGTTGGCAGGGGTCTCTGTCACAGCCAGCCCCATGATGCTGAGAACCATCTTTTCCATATGAATTCGGGCATTTGGGTGACCTTTTCCTCAACTGCTTCTACATTGCCCCTTCTATTGTGTGTTAACTTGTCCTGCAAAAGAGGGAAGGTTTTTAGCGACTGTGTAGCGATGTGTCTACCAAAGCTTAATAGCTGGAGGCATTTGAAAGCAGAGAAAAGTGGGAGTATGGCTTACAGTATTGGTCAATGATATGAAACTTCTGGATGTTAGGTGTAAGTCCGCAGTGCCAAAGAGTGCTTTTGGTAAGTGTGTGGGTGAGCTGGAGTTTCTGCATATTATGTGTAAGTCTGGATGTCAGAGTATGTTGCTGGATAAGTGATTTAATTTGATTTGATTTATTATTGTCACATGTATTAATATACAGTGAAAAGTATTGTTTCTTGCACGCGATACAGACAAAGCATACCATTCATAGAGAAGGAAATGAGAGAGTGCAGAATGTAGTGTTACAGTCATAGCTAAGCTGTAGAGAAAGATCAACTTAATGCAAGGTAGGTCCATTCAAAAGTCTGACAGCAGCTGGGAAGAAGCTGTTCTTGAGTTGGTTGGTACGTGACCTCAGACTTTTGTATCTTTTTCCCGACGGAAGAAGGTGGAAGAGAGAATGTCCGAGGTGCGTGGGGTCCTTAATTATGCTGGCTGCTTTGCCGAGACAGTGGGAAGTGTAGACAGAGTCAATGGATGGGAGGCTGGTTTGCGTGATGGATTGGGCTACATTCACAATCTTTTGTAGTTTCTTGCGGTCTTGGGCAGAGCAGGAGCCATACCAAGTTGTGGTACAACCAGAAAGAATGCTTTCTATGGTGCATCTGTAAAGGTTGGTGAGAGTTGTAGCTGACATGCCAAATCTGAGAAAGTAGGGGCATTGGTGGGTTTTCTAAACTATAGTGTCGGCATGGGGGGACCAGGACAGGTTGTTTGTGATCTGGACACCTAAAAACTTGAAGCTCTCGACCCTTTCTACTTCGTCTGCTTTGATGTAGACAGGGGCAGGTTCTCCTTAACGCTTCCTGAGGTTGTTGACAATCGCCTTCATTTTGTTGACATTGAGGGAGAGATTATTGTCGCAGCGCCAGTTCCCCAGATTCTCTATCTCATTCCTGTACTGTGCCTCGTCGTTGTTTGAGATCTGTCCCACTATGGTGGTGTCGTCAGCAAACTTGAAAATCGAATTGAAGAGGAATTTGGCCACACAATCACAGGTATATAAGGAGTATAGTAGGGGGCTGAGAACACAGCCTTGTGGGGCACCGGTGTTGAGGATGATCGTGGAGAAGTTGTTGTTGCCTATCCTTACTGATTGTGGTCTGTGTGTTAGGAAGTTCAGGATCCAGTCGCAGAGGTAGGAGCTGAGGCCCAGGCCACGGAGTTTGGAGATGTGTTTTGTGGGAATAATGTGTGGGTGCCGTGGAGTTTCTGGATGTTAAATGTAAGTCTAGGTGTCAAGGTGTGCTGTTGAATGTGTGTCGGTGCACTGGAGTTTCTGGATGTTAGGTCTAAGTGCGGAGTGTCAGGGACTGCTGTTGAATAAGTGTGAGGCTGCGCTGGAGTTTCTGGATGTTAGGTGTAAGTCTGGAGTGTCAGGGAGTGCTGCTCGGAGAGTGATGGGGTGACAATAGGGTAAAACGCACAATTGCCTCTGTCACCTGTTAAACATCTCCAACTATAAAGTGCTCCATGTGCTGACATTAATAGCTGTCGCCTTGAAGATCAAAGGAGATTAAAGTTACATATTGGGAAAAAGTTTACCTTTCCTTTTGTTCTTTTAGGCACCCATGCTCAACTCAGACTCCTGCACACACTGAAAAGAGCAAACTACATTTTGCCAATTGTAGTGACAGATGGGGGAAAGCCCCCACTGACCAACAGTACGGATGTTCTAGTGCAAGTCTGCTCCTGCAAGAAGAACAAAATGGACTGCAGCACAGCAAACTCTCTCCATATCAGCATCACGCTCCTCCTGATCTCTATCATCACATTGTTCTGTGAGTTTTCCTCTAGTTTCGTTCTCGCAGCAATTCCTATTAAATGAAATCATGTATTTTTGATTCCGCTCACTCAGGTTGCAGCTCGGAATTGCCATCGGTCAGTTCTCCTCTCTAATCTTTTCTAATGTATCACAGACTAAGTATTCTAGAGGCATTCCCTGCAGCTCAGCTAATAAGCTAAAACCTGAGATCGATAGAATGTTGTTCAACGAGAGTATAAAGGGCAGATGGATGGAGTTAGGATATAGTCCAGCCATTGTTAGGCTGAATGTTTAAACAGGCTCATGGAGCCTCCTCCTGTTTGTGCTCCTCATAAATTTGTTTTCACATTTTAGCTGTTATCTAGAATGTTGTTCTCGTGATATATCGGCTAAACTATGGTAATAAGTAGCTTTTAGTATGCATGTGTAATTGTGAAATTTCATAAATCAGGCACATATAAGTTTAAAGCATGCAACAAGGATTTTCAATTTGTACATCAAATCTCCACAAAGATAGAACGTCATGGGTTTCAAATGACTGCTGGCAGGTTACCTTTATGGTCCTATATCTTATGGAGGTATCAGCAGATTTGTTTGAAACAAGCTCAAAGCCTCTGTTAAATAGTGAACAGTGAAATATAGGATGGACAACATTGTCTTATTTGTGAAGGATCATATGTGTTTGCTTTGTTAAAGGTGCTATGTGGAGAGCATCATACAGACCTTTGCATATGTAATTCTCCCTTTCACCCCTATTGAAAATCAACAATTTACATAGTAAAACCTTGCATTTAATGATCTTTCCCCATTTGAGTTCCTGAATTTAGTTGGGTTGGTGTGAGGGTAGTGTATTCCCAGAGAAGCGGGTGGGGGAATATTGGCAGCTAGGTAACATATTACAAGATTATGAAGGGCATGGACAGAGTGAATAAAGAGCAGCTGTTCCCCTTAGTTGAAGGGTCAGTCGTAAGGGGGCGTAGGTTTAAGGAGATACTGGATAGGTGCAGGAAAAATAGGGTTGTTGTAGTGGGAGACTTCAATTTCCCTGGTATAGACTGGAAATTGCTGAGAGCTGGGACTCTGAATGGGGGAGGAATTTGTAAAATGCGTACAGGAGGGTTCTTTGGAACAATATGTAGATAGCCCGACTAGAGAGGGGGCTATACTGGATCTAGTACTGGGGAATGAGCCCGGTCAGGTCTTCAAAGTTTCGGTAGGGGAACATGTGGCAAATAGTGACCACAATTCTGTTAGCTTTAGGATAGTGATGGAAAAGGATGAGTGGTGTCCCAAGAGTAAGGTGTTGGATTGGGGGAAGGCTAACTTTAGTGGGATTAGGCAGAAATTGGCAGCTCTTGATTGGGAGAGGCTGTTTGAGGGTAAATCCACATCTGACATGTGGGAGTCTTTTAAGGAACAGTTGTTAGGGCTACAGGACAGGCATGTGCCTGTAAAAAAGAAGGATAGGAAGGGTAGGATTCGAGAACCGTGGATAACCAGGGAAATTGAGGGACTGGTCAAAAAGAAAAGAGAGGCGTATGTTAGGTCCAGGCAGCTAAAAACGGAGGGAGCTCTGGAGGAGTACAAAGAAAGTAGGAAAGAACTCAAACGGGGAATTAGAAGGGCAAAAAGGGGTCACGAAATGTCCTTGGCAGACAGGATTAAGGAGAATCCCAAGGCATTTTATTCATACGTTAGGAACAAAAGGGTTGTCAGGGGAAAAATCGGACCTCTCAGGGACAAAAGTGGGGAATTATGCTTGGAGCCCAAAGAAGTAGGGGAGATCCTAAATGAATACTTTGCGTCGGTATTCACAAAGGAGAGGGATATGTTGACTGGGAGTGTCTCGGAGGGGAGTGTTGAACCATTGGAGAAAATCTCCATTACAAGGGAGGAAGTGTTAGGTTTGTTAGAGAATATAAAGACTGACAAATCCCCAGGGCTTGATGGAATCTATCCAAGGCAGCTCAGGGAAACGAGAGATGAAATCGCTGGGCCTCTGACGCAAATCTTTGTCTCGTCACTGGACAGAGGTGAGGTCCCAGAGGATTGGAGGATAGCTAATGTGGTCCCGTTATTTAAGAAGGGTAGGAAGGATAACCCGGGTAATTATGGGCCGGTGAGCTTGACGTCCGTGGTGGGGAAGTTGTTGGAGAAGATTCTTAGAGATAGGATGTATGCGCATTTAGAAAGGAATAAACTCATTCACGATAGTCAGCATGGTTTTGTGAGAGGGAGGTCATGCCTCACTAACCTGGTGGAGTTTTTTGAAGAAGTGACTAGAATGGTTGACGAGGGAAGGGCCGTGGATGTCGTCCATATGGACTTTAGTAAAGCGTTTGACAAAGTCCCTCATGGTAGGCTGGTGAAAAAGGTTGGATCTCATGGAATAAAGGGGGAGGTGGCTAGATGGGTGGAGAACTGGCTTGGTCACAGAAGACAGAGGGTGGTAGTGGAAGGGTCTTTTTCCGGCTGGAGGCCTGTGACTAGTGGTGTTCCGCAGGGCTCTGTATTGGGACCTCTGCTGTTTGTGATTTATATAAACGATCTGGAAGAAGGTGTAACTGGGGTGATCAGTAAGTTTGCGGATGACACAAAATTGGCAGGACTTGCAGATAGTGAGGAGCATTGTCAGAGGCTACAGAAGGATATAGATAGGCTGGAAATTTGGGCAAAGAAATGGCAGATGGAGTTCAATCCTGATCAAAGCGAAGTGATGCATTTTGGTAGAAATAATGTAGGGAGGAGCTATATGATAAATGGCAGAACCATAAAGGGTGTAGATACGCAGAGGGACCTGGGTGTGCAAGTCCACAGATCCTTGAAGCTGACGTCACAGGTGGAGAAGGTGGTGAAGAAGGCATATGGCATGCTTGCCTTTATAGGACGGGGCATAGAGTATAAAAGTTGGGGTCTGATGTTGCAGATGTATAGAACGTTGGTCCGGCCGCATTTGGAATACTGCGTCCAGTTCTGGTCACCACACTACCAGAAGGACGTGGAGGCTTTGGAGAGAATACAGAGGAGGTTTACCAGGATGTTGCCTGGTATGGAGGGGCTTGGTTATGAGGAGAGATTGGGTAAACTGGGGTTGTTCTCCCTGGAAAGACGGAGGATGAGGGGAGACTTAATAGAGGTGTATAAAATTATGAAAGGCATAGATAGGGTGAACGGTGGGAAGCTTTTCCCCAGGTCGGTGGTGACGTTCACGAGGGGTCATAGGTTCAAGGTGACGGGGGGGAGGTTTAACACAGATATCAAAAGGACATATTTTACACAGAGGGTGGTGGGGGCCTGGAATGCGCTGCCAGGCAAGGTGGTGGAGGCGGACACACTGGGAACTTTTAAGACTTATCTAGATAGCCATATGAACGGAGTGGGAATGGAGGGATACAAAAGAATGGTCTAGTTTGGACCAGGGAGCGGCACGGGCTTGGAGGGCTGAAGGGCCTGTTCCTCTGCTGTATTGTTCTTTGTTCTTTGTGAGGGGCAGGAGGATTAGAGGGGATGTGAAGAAAAACGTTTTCATCCAGAGGGTGGAGATGGTCTGGAATGCCCTGCCTGGGAGGGTGGTGGAGGCAACTTGGCTCACAACCTTTAAATATACCTGGATGAGCACTTGGCATGTTATCACTTGGTGGATGATGAGTCTGGGAAAGGATGTGTAGATAGTTTGAGTCATGTTGAGATCAAAAAGGAGGAGATATTGGGGTTCTTGAGAAACATCAAGGTAGACAAGTCTCCAGGGCCTGATGGGATATATCCCAGAATATTGAGAGAGGCAAGAGAGGAAATTGCTGGGGCCTTGAGAGAAATCTTTGTATCCTCACTGGCTACAGGGGAGGTCCCAGAGGATTGGAGAATAGCCAATGTTGTTCCTTTGTTTAAGAAGGGTAGCAAGAATAATCCAGGTAATTACAGGCCAGTGAGCCTTACATCAGTGGTAGGGAAATTATTGGAGAGGATTCTTCGAGACAGGATTTATTCCCACTTGGAAGTAAGTGGACATATTAGTGAGAGGCAACATGGTTTTGTGAAGGGGAGGCCATGTCTCACGAACTTGATTGAGTTTTTCGAGGAAGTGACGAAGATGATTGATGAGGGTAGGGCAGTGGATATTGTCTACATGGACTTCAGTAAGGCCTTTGACAAGGTCCCTCATGGCAGACTGGTGCAGAAGGTAAAGTCACATGGGATCAGAAGTGAGCTGGCAAGGTGGATACAAAACTGGCTCGGTCAAAGAAGACAGAGGGTAGCAGTGAAAGGGTGCGTTTCTGAATGGAGGCCTGTGACAAGTGGTGTTCCTCAGGGATCAGTGCTGAGACCTTTGCTGTTTGTAATATACATAAATGTTTTGGAGGAAAATGTAACTGGATTAATTAGTAAGTTGGCGGACGACACAAAAGTTGGTGGATTTGCGGATAGCGATGAGGACTATCAGAGGATACAGCAGGATATAGATCAGTTGGAGACTTGGGCGGAGAGATGGCAGATGGAGTTTAATCCGGACAAATGTGAGGTAATGCATTTTGGAAGGTCTAATACAGATAGGAAATATGCAGTAAATGCAGAACCCTTAGAGTATTGATAAGCAAAGGGATCTGGGTGTACAGGTATACAGGTCACTGAAAGTGGCAATGCAGGTGGAGAAGGTAGTCAAGAAGGCATACAGCATGCTTGCCTTCATTGGCCGGGGTATTGAGTTTAAAAATTGGCAAGTCATGTTGACGCTTTATAGAACCTTAGTGAGGCCGCACTTGGAATATAGTGTTCAATTCTGGTCACCACACTACCAGAAGGATGTGGAGGCTTTGGAGAGGGTACAGAAAAGATTTACCAGGATGGTGCCTGGTATGGAGGGCATTAGCTATGAGGAGAGGTTGGAGAAACTTGGTTTGTTCTCACTGGAGCGACGGAGGTTGAGGGGTGACCTGATAGAAGTCTACAAGATTAAGAGGGGCATGGACAGAGTGGATAGTCAGAAGCTTTTTCCCAGGATGGAAGAGTCAATTACTAGGGGGCATAGGTTTAAGGTGCGAGGGGCAAGTTTTAAAAGAGATGTACGAGGCAGATTTGTTACACAGAGAGTGGTGGGTGCCTGGAACGCGTTGCCGGGGGAGGTAGTGGAAGCAGATACGGTAGTGACTTTTAAGGGGCGTCTTGACAAGTACATGAATGAGATGGGAATAGAGGGATATGGTCCCCAGAAGCATAGGAGGTTTTAATTAAGTCAGGCAGCATGGTCGGTGCAGGCTTGGAGGGCCCAAGGGCCTGTTCCTGTGCTGTAATTTTCTTTGTTCTTTGTTCTAAGTCCATGGGCCAAGTGCTAGTAAATGGGATGATGGGGTGGCACGGTGACACAATAGTTGGTACTGCTGCCTCACAGCACCAGGAACCTGGGTTCGATTCCCGGCTTGGGAATTGTCTGTGTGGAGTCTGCACGTTCTCCCTGTGTTTACGTGGGTTTCATCCAGGTACTCCAGTTTCCTCCCACAGTCTGAAAGACGTGCTGGTTAGGTGCGTTTGCCATGCTAAATTCTCCCTCAGTGTACCCGAACAGGCGCCAGAGTGTGGCGATGAGGGGATTTTCACAGTAACTTCATTGCAATGTTAATGTAAGCCTACTTGTGACACTAATAAATAAACCTTAAACTTCAGATGTTTCTCACGTGTTGGTGCAGACTCAGTGGGCCAAAGGGCCTCTTCTGCACTGTATGATTCTATAATTCGATCATTCTATGATTAAATGCTGCTTATATTCTAAGAGGAAGCTCTCAGTTCCAGCCTGTATTTGTTGTCAATTTGCCTAATATGTCTAATTCCATAGATCTAAATTAGAAATGAGAGAAAACAATGTTTGCTTGAATTTTTAAAGAATAAATTTTCTTCTTGTTTTGAACTTTATGATAGTCTATCTCTAGTTTTCTCTTTTGAGTTCCAACGAAAACCATCAACAATACACAGGCTGTTGCTTTGTTGAATTCAGCATTGTATCAAGTCCACACTTGCAGGGACTCTTGATCTGCCTGAGAGTTCTTGTCCAGTTGCAAAAGGGGAAGCATTTTTTTTGTTCATCAGCTATGATGGTTAATAAGAATCAAAATGTTCTACCCATTAATATTGTGAAAAAGCAGGCATGGGTTTTCACAATATTCGCAAGATTCTCTCTTGAGGGTTTTGCAGTGGGAGGTCACTGAAGCCTTGAAATGATTTAAAAAGCTGCCAAAATCTTCCATTCACAGTTTGTGCCAAGCTTTTGGTGAGGTTCCAGTTGGAAATCAGAGAAACCAATAGAAATTCTTGCCCTTTGCGCCGACAGTAATGTATTTGTATGTCAATTTGTCTGGAATACTGTAATGAGCTTATAATATTGTTGAACCACGTGACACCATTGACTCTCAAGTCCCCACAAGAAGCCATGACAGACATTTTAAAAAACTTTTCATTTATGGCCAACATTGGGAAATTTTGTGTCCACCCACCTCAGTTCCTGCCCGCATTTGGTCACCAAAATCTTCCTCCAGGAGTTTCACCATTCTGGGGTTACACAGTTATGCTCCACACAAGAGTATGACCTTTCTGAATGAGGCACTCTTAGACACAAACAATATGAGATTGCTTCCCTTAGGATATTGGCATCAAAGAAACAAAGAACAATACAGCACAGGCCCTTCAGCCCTCCAAGCCTGCACCGATCATGTGTTCCTAACTAGACTATCCGTTTGTATCCCTCTATTCCCAGTCTGTGGCTATCTAGATAAGTCTCAAATGATCCTAGCATGTCTGTCTCAACCACCTTGCTTGGCAGTGCATTCCAGGCCCCCACCACTCTCTGTGTAAAATACGTGCCCCGCATATCTGTATTGAACCTTGCCCCCCTTACCTTGAACTTGTGACCCCTTGTGTTTGTCATTTCTGACCTGGGAAAAGCTTCCAACTGTTCACCCTATCTATGCCCTTCATAATTTTATAAACTTCTATTCGGTTGCCCCCCAACCTCCGTCTTTCCAGGGAGAACAGCCCTAGTTTACTCAATCTCACCTCATAGCTAATACCCTCCATACCAGGCAACATCCTGGTAAACCTTTTCTGCACTCTCTCCAAAGCCTCCACGTCCTTCTGGTAGTGTGGCGACCAGAACTGGACGCAGTATTCCAAATGTGGCCTAACCAACGTTCTATATAACTGCAACATCATATGCCAACTTTTATACTCTATGCCCCGTCCAATAAAGGCAAGCATGCCATATGCCTTCTTCACCACCTTTTCCACCTGTGCTGCCACCTTTAAGGATCTGTGGACTTGCATACCCAGGTCCCTCTGTATGTCTATACTCCTGATGGTTCTGCCATTTATTGTATAGCTCCCCCTTACATTAGATCTACCAAAATGCACCACTTCGCATTTATCTGGATTAAATTCCATCTGCCATTTCTCCGCCCAATTTTCCAGCCTATCAATATCCTGCTGTATTCTCTGACAATGTTCATCACTATCCACAACTCCAGCAATCTTTGTGTCATCCGCAAACTTACTAATCAGACCAGCTACATCTTCTTCCAAATCATTTATATATATCGCAAACAGCAGAGGTCCCAGTACAGAGCCCTGCGGAACACCACGAGTCACAGACCTCCAATCAGAACAAGATCCCTCCACTGCTACCCTCTGTCTTCTATGGCCAAGCCAGTTCTGTACCCATCTAGCTAGTTCACCTTTGATCCTGTGAGATTTTGCACCAGCCTACCATGAGGGACCTTGTCCAATGCTTTACTAAAATCCATGTAGACGACATCCACGGCCCTTCCCTTGTCAATCGTTTTTGTCACCTCCTCAAAAAACTCAACCAAATTTGTGAGGCATGACCTCCCTCGTACAAAACCATGTTGTCGATCGCTAATGAGACTATTCAGTTCTAAATGTGTGTAGATCCTATCTCTAAGAATCTTCTCCAACAATTTCCCTACCACGAACGTTAAGCTCACTGGCCTATAATTATCCGGGTTATCCTTGCTACCCTTCTTAAATAATGGGACCACATTTGCTATCCTCCAATCCTCTGGGACCTCACCTGTGTCCAATGAAGAAACAAAGATTTCTGTTAGAGGCCCAGCAATTTCATCTCTTGTCTCTCTCAGTAATCTAGGACAGATGCCCTGGGGATTTGTCTACCTTAATGCTTTCTAAAACACCTAACACTTCTCCCTTGTAATTGCGATTTGTTCTAACGGGTCTACACATCCCTCTGAGACACTACCAATCAATGTGTCCCTCTCCTTTGTGAATACTGATGCAAAGTATTCATTTAGGATCTCACCTACTTCCTTGGGTTCTGAGCATAATTCCCCTCCTTTGTTCTTGAGCGGTCCAACTCTTTCTCTGACAACCCTCTTGTTCCTAACGTATGTATAAAATGCCTTGGGATTCTCCTTAATCCTGTCTGCCAAGGACATTTTGTGACCCCTTTTTGTCCTTCTAACTCCCTGTTTGAGTTATTTTCTACTTTCTTTGTATTCCTCGTGCTTCATCTGTTTTTAGCTGCCTGGACCTCATGCATGCCTCTTTTTTCTTTTTGATTAGACCCACAATTTTTCTGGTTATCCACGGCTCTCGAATCCTAACTTTCCTGTCCTTCCTTTTTACAGGCACATGCCTGTCCTGCACTCCTATCAACTGCTCCTTCAAAGACTCCCACATGCCAGATGTGGATTTACCCTCGAACAGCCTCTCCTAATCAACAGCCACCAAATCCTGCCTAATCCGGCTGTAGTTAGCCTTCCCCCAATTCAGCACCTTACCCATAGGACAACCCTCATCCTTTTCCTTGACTATCCGAAAGTTTACAGAATTGTGGTCACTGTTCGCCACATGTTCCCCCACTGAAACTTTGGTGACCTGACCGGGCTCATTCCCCAGGACTAGGTCCAGTATAGTCCCCTCTCTAGTTGGACTATCAACATATTGTTCCAAAGAACCTTCCTGGACACATTTTACAAATTCCTCCCCGTCCGTTCCCCCAGCCCTAAGGGATTTCCAGTCTATATGAGGGAAATTAAAGTCTCCCACTGCAACAACCCTATTTTTTCTACACCTGTCCAGGATCTCCTTACATATCCGTTCTTCAACTTCCCGTGGGCTGTTGGGAGGCCTGTAGTATACCCCCAGCATAGTGACTGCGCCCTTCCTGTTTCTGAGCTCCACCCACAGTGTCTTGTTACATGATCCTTCCAAATTGTCCACCCTCTGTACTGTTGTAATATGCTCCCTAACCAGTATTGCTACTCCCCCACCTCTTCTAGCCCCTCCTCTGTCTTGCCTCAAACACTTATACCCTGGAATATTCAGCTGCCAGTCTTGTCCTTCTTTTAACCAAGTCTCTGTCACTGCAACCACATCCAAGTTCCACGCATGCATTAAGGCTCTAAGTTCATCTGTCTTGCCTGTTATGCTCCTTGCATTTAAGCAGATGCACTCCAGACCTCCAGGCCCACTGAGTTCATCCTCCCCCAGATTGCTCTTCCTCTTAGGTAGCCTTGTCTTGGCCCCATGCTCGTCCCCAGTCTCTATGCTTGCTGACCTGTTGTTCTGATTCCCACCCCCCTGCCGCATTAGTTTAAACCCACCCGAACCACACTAGCAAACCTCCCAGCCAGGATATTGGTGCCCCTCCAGTTCAGGTGTTAACCGTCCTTCTTGTACAGTTCCCATCCTCCCTGGAAGACTTCCCAGTGATCCACGAATCTGAAACCCTCCCTCCTGTACCAGTTCTTTAGCCACGTGTCCAGATGCACAATCTCCCTGTTCCTAGCCTCACTAGGATGTGGCACGGGGAGTAATCCAGAGATTGCTACCCTAGAGGTCCTGTTTTTTAGCCTTCTACCTAACTCCCTAAATTGCTCTTGCAGGACCACCCTGCTCTTTCTCCCTACGTCATTTGTACCAAGGTGGACAATGACATCTGTCTGATTACCCTCCCCTTTTAAGATGCTTTCTACCCTCTCAGAGACATCCAGGACCCTGGCACCAGGGAGGCAGACTACCATCCTGGAGTCTCGTTCGCGCCCACAGAACCGTCTGTCTGTGCCTCTAACTATTGAGTCCCCCACTACTATTGCTCTGCTATTCTCCCTTTCCCTTCTGAGCCACAGAGCCCGACTCAGTGCCAGAGACCTGGTCACCGTGGCTTACCCCTGGAAGGTCATCCCCCCCCCCAACAGTATCCCAAATGGCATACTTATTTTGGAGGAGAACAACCACAGGGGATCCCTGCACTGACTGCTTCCTCCCCTCCCCTCTCCTGACTGTCACCCAGCTAGCTTCGTTTTTAGGTGTTACCACTTCCCGATAACTGCTATCTATCTCCGAAGTTCATCTAGTTTCAGCTCCAATTCCCTAAGGCGGTCTGTGAGGAGCTGGAGCTGGGTGCACCTCCCACAGATGAAGTCAGCAGGATCACTAATGGTGTCCTTTACCTCCCACATCCTGCAAGAGGAGCATTGAACTGCCTTAACTGCCATCCTCTCCACCCAAACTCCCAACAAGATAAGAAGAGTTAGAAAAAGAAAAAGAAAAGAAAAGCTTACCTGTTCTCACACCGAGTCTTTTTTTTTACGTTAGAGGAGGAGGGAGGGTGGGAGACACTATACGTGTAGTGTCTTGGGTTTCCTCACCATTCAAATTTATTGGGTAAAACAAAAATTACCCAGGTCTCCCCACGGCCAACTTCCGGTTTCCTTCTGTTCTGAAACAAAAGCTCAGAAAAAGTAAGTTAAAATCAAAAACTCAGCTTACCTTCCAGCTCTTCTCTCCAAGATCGCTCCCCTCTCTGCCTGCTCTGCTGGAAGAATGAGCCAGCACAAGATTGAGACTCAACTCCAGGAATCTATCAACGACAACATCCCTGCAGGATGGAGGCACACTTTTAGCTTGAGATCATTGGATCTTTCCCTTGTACATTGTTACGAGTTTAGTAGAATGAGCTTCCAACAATTAGCTTTTACATGGCCCATCTTACAGCAATGAAAGCATGTTGATTTTTTACATTGCTTTTAGTCTCACTGCTATCCTTTATATTGACTGCAACAGCTTCTGCCTTCTCCCTGAAGCTAGAATCTTCACTGTTCCTCCAGTTTCACCGTGGGTTTACAAATGAAGATCTACTGTGAGATATCTTAGCCATCTGTCGGAACTGCCACTTCCCATATTTTAGAAATCCCGCTGTCTTCAAGATGTGACATGAAGGCTGTTAGGATTCTGTTTCAAGTTATTTCCATTATTATTATCTTACTCACATTCTCAAAAGTCTATTCTAACTTCGTAGATCAAAACCACCTGTCCAACAGTGTTTCTTTCTCCCTGGCAAGTTCTACAAATGATTGATTCTGTCTTTTCTCCAAAGCCTAAAATTTTAATTGATTGACTTTGGGGACGAGCTCAGAAGCATCAAGCACTGAAGTTTTAACTACCTCATGATCAGAGGATTGTACTTGCATAGAAATAGAAAATAGAAGTAGCCATTCAGCCCTTCAAGTTTGAAGCACCATTCAATATGATCATGGCTGATCCTCTATCTCAAGGTCATGCTCCCATGCTTTTCCCAGACCCTTTGATGTGGTTAGTGTTTAGAAATGCATCTATTTCCTTCTTAAATATATTCAGCGATTTGGCCCCTACAGCCTTCTGTAGCAGAGAATTCCACAGGTTCATCACCTCCTGAGTGAAGAGGTTTCTTCTCATCTCAGTCCTAAAACGCAGACCCTGAGACTTGAACTCTTGTTCAAGAACCCCAGCTATAGGATATTACAACCCTGCATTCAATTTTCTATGTTTCAATTAGGGCTCTTATTCTTCTAAATTCCAGTGAATACAGGCCCACTCAACCCAATCTCTCCTCATACGACAATCCTACCATCCCAGGAATCAGTCTGGTCCCTCACTGTATGTGCTATCCATGAAATCTCATCCTTGTGAATGCTCTATAATGACTTCAATTGCAGCTCCGCCTCCAAAACACAGAGTTCAAGTAGCTGCAGCTGGAGACACTTCTTGTGCACAAGATAACCCCAGACACTGGAAATGTCCCTGATTTCCCACATCTCACAAGAGGAGCATTCCACATGGACGAACTGCCCTGCTATGACTTACCCCTAAATTACTCCCTTTACTTTAACTTCCTCTGGTTCAGGGTATATGAAGGATAGTAGAAATACTCACCAGTTCCTACTTATCGAGGCTCCTGCTCTTCTTTCTGAAGAGAGGTAGGAAAGGAAACGATCACTTCACTCCCTCCTCACAGAGGAGGGGGTGACATGGTGGCACAGTGGTTAGCACTGCTGCCTCACAGCTCCCAGGAACCTGGGTTCAATTCCCGACTTGGGTCACTGTCTGTGTGAAGTTTGCATGTTCTCCCCGTGTTTGCGTGGGTTTCCTCCGGGTGCTCCGGTTTCCTCGCACAGTCTAAAGATGTGCGGGTTAGATTGTTTGGACATGCTAAATTAACCCTTAGTGTCCCAGGGTGTGATAGGTGAGAGGGATTAGCAGGGTAACTAAATGGGGATGGGGCCTGGGTGGGAATGTTGTCGGTGCAGACTCAATGGGCCAAATGGCCTCCTTCTGCACTGTAGGGTTTCTATGATTCTATGAACTCCCTCTCTCACTAAACCCCAACTTCTCCCAAATCTCTCTCAACTCCATCCTCCATGAATTTAAGCACTTCACAAAGATTCCTTGTTGGGGGAGATTCTCCCAGCCCCTTGTAGTGCTTTAGCAGCACAGCGGGCCGGGAGACTCCAACGGAGGCCATTTAGTGAGTCGGCGAGACTCCGGCCGCCAGATTTCCGGTGCTGTCAGCTCCATGCCAGAAATTGGCGCAAAACTGTATAATTTATTCTAATGAGCATTTGAATCTCATTAGCGGGCCCAGGACTGAAGTCTCCAGGCCCGGGATTGAGGTCTCTGCCCCCGACAGGAGTGTTTCACTCCAGCGGGCTTCAGTATAGCTCCTCACTTGCGGAGAGCTGGTGGCCTGACCCCACTGGAGAGAAAGGGGCCATGGAGGCCCCCCAGAGGGTCGGGTGTAAGGGGAGGTGACCCCTGGTTTTGCCAGCTTGGCAATTCCAGCCTGGCCCCCTGGCACTGACCAAGGTGCAAAGTGGCAATGCCCAGGGGGCACCTTGGCACTGCCCACTGGACATCAGGCAGTGCCAAGGCCTAATGGGGTGGGGCCTGATGGGGTGGGACCTGTGGGGGGCAATTGGTGGAGTGGGGGGTTCCGCTGCCATTCTGCATTCAGATCGGTAACAGAGGGAAGGAGGCCAGCGATGGGGGATAGCCATCGGGGAAAAGAGGGGGGTGTCAGGGCTGTGGGGTGGGGTCAAGACTGGGGGTGGGGCGGAGCTGCTGGTGGGGCGGGTGGGGGCGGTTTACGAGATCAGGGCTGCCAGGGGAGGTAGGGAGAGATCAAGGCAGGCTGGGAGTGGGGGTCAGGCCGGCCCGGACACGTCCAGGGCGCCAGCGATCGGCATGTTGGAGGGGATCGCACAGCCAATAATGTGGGGTCACAGAGCTGACCAGCTATCGAGAGGTCAGCAGTGCGGGAATACTACACATGCATCGATCTCCGCACTGACAGATCGACGCATGCGCAGTGGCCCGCTCACACTATGTTGCTGGCCTCTCCAGTGGGAATAGGCCCATCCCACATATTTGTAATGATTTTCATGCTAGTGCGCTCATAGAAACATAGAAAATAGGTGCAGTAGGCCATTCGGCCCTTCGAACCTGCACCACCATTCAATATGATCATGATTGATCGTGCACTTTCAGTATCCCACTCCCGTTTCCTCTCCATACCTCTTGATCCCTTTAGCCACAAGGGCCACGTCCAGCTCCCTCTTGAACATATCTAACGAATTGGCCCCAACAGCTTTCTGTGGTAGAGAATTCCACTGGTTCACAACTCTTTGAGTGGAGAAGTTCTACCTCATCTCAGTCCTGAATGGTTTTCCCCTTATTTTTAAACTGTGGCCCCTAGTTCTGGACTTCCCCAGCATTGGGAACATTCTTCCTGCATCAAGCCTGTCCAGTCCCATCAGGATTTTATATGTTTCTATGAGATCCCCTCTCATTCTTCTAAGTTCCAGTCAGTACAAGCCCAGTCAATCCAATCTCTCTTCATATGTCAGTCCTACCTCTCCAGGAATCAGTCCGGTGAATCTTCACTGGATTCCCTCAATAGCAAGAATGTTCTTCCTCAGACTAGGAGACCAAAGCTGCACACAATACTCAAGGTGTGGCCTCACCAAGGCCCTGTATAACTGCAGCAAGACATCTTTATTCCTATACTCAAATCCCCTTGCTATGAAGACTAGCATGCCATTAGCTTTCCTCACCGCCGACTGTACCTGCATGCCAACATTCAGCGACTGTTCCACTGTGACACTGCGCTTCCCCTTTTCCTAAACTGCCACCATTCAGATAATTTTCCTTCCTGTTTTTGCCACCAAAATGGATAACCTCACATTAATTCACATTATATTGCATTTGCCAAGTATTTGTGCACTCAGCCAGCCTGTACAAGTCACTCTGCAGCCTCTTAGCATCCTCCTCACAGCACACACTACCACCCAGCTTAGTGTTGTCTGCAAATTTGGAGATATTGCATTCAATTCCTTCGTCCAAATCATTAATATACATTATGAATAACTGGGGTCCCAGCACTGAACACTGCAGTACCCCACTAGTCACTGCCTGCCACCCTGAAAAGGACCAATTTATTCCCACTCTCTGCTTCCTGTCTGCCAACCAGCTCTCCACCCACGTCAATACATTACCTCCAATACCATGAGCTTTAATTTTGTTCACTAATCTCTTGTGTGGGACCTTGTCAAAAGTCTTTTGAAACTCCAAATACACAACATCCACTGGTTCACCCTTGTCCACTCTACTGGTCACATCCTCAGAAAATTCCAGAAGATTTGTCAAGCACGATTTCCCTTTCGTGAATCCATGCTGACTTGGACTGATCCTGTCACTGCTTTCCAAATGCTCAGTTACCACATCCTTAATAATAGATTAAGTGTGGGAGATTCATTTTGAAAATCCCACTGAAAAAAAACAGCAGGATTTACTCTAGTTTTTACACAAATTCAACGCTTAGAATTATTTTCAGAATTTTTTTCTCCCAATCCTAAATGCTGTGCTGAAATTTTTCTGCATTTTAACCCTTGCTATTAACTCCAACTTCACCTTTTCTGCTAATGCTATGAACCTAATCTGGGCTAATTATTGGAAATCATTCAGGAATAAATCTACTCTCCCAGAAAAGTTGCAGCAATTGGCAAAACCATCCCGATTTTCAATAAGTATAATAAATTTCACTGTGAAATGTCATTAGTCTTAACGTGAGCAAGTCCCAGCACTGGTCGTCCATCTGCGGATTCAAAATCCCCAAAGCGCCCCCAATTTTGTTCTGCTCTTGATGGAAACCAGTAACTTTTTAAAAAACAGATGAAGTTGGAAATCCCAGACAACATAGAACATAGAACATTACAGCGCAGTACAGGCCCTTCGGCCCTCGATGTTGCGCCGACCAGTGAAACCAATCTAAAGCCCATCTAACCTACACTATTCCAATATCATCCATATGTTTATCCAATGACCATTTAAATGCCCTTAATGTTGGTGAGTCCACTACTGCTGCAGGCAGGGCATTCCACGCCCTTACCACTCTCTGAGTGAAGAACCTGCAGAAGAACCTGAGTGAAGACAAGACAAAAAAAAATTCAACTGTCAACAAAGCAAACACTATCTATCTTATACTCTAAAATCCAGAATTAGTATGAGTTAAATATGAATTAAAAAGCAAATATTGGTTGAATATTAACAATAAATTGCACCTTAAATGGCAGATACAAAATTGGCTCAGCAGTCCCCTGATTGGCGATCACACTGTCACAAAACCTTTCAAACCCTATTTTCCTCACAAAGAATTCTACCTCCTTTCCTTCGAGGACTCATCAACTGCTACAGCTCAGCTTGGACTGATCCGTGTCCTTAATAGTCTTTTAAGCGTTGCACATTTGCCCAGCGGATTTGTTTTCCACACCTCATTTCTTTTTGTTTCCTTAGAAACTGGGAGGGCCAGTTTCCTTTCTATCTTTACCTGTTCCTCTTTTCAGCACAGTTTCTGTTTTATTCAGGGTCTGTCTCAAGAAAATACAAATTAAATTTAAAGACGTAAAGTTTCTCATAGGCTATTCAAATAAAATCCAAAAAATACCAATACAGATTAGATCTCCACAATTTGGAGACATCATGACACTAAATAAGAATTAGACAGTTGATTTTTATTCTTTCATGGGATGTGGGAGTCACTGGCAAGGCCAGCATTTGTTGCCCATCGCTAATTGTCCTTGAACTGAATGGCTTGAGGGCAGTTCAGTGTCAATCAGATGTGGAGATGCCGGCGTTGGACTGGGGTAAGCACAGTAAGAAGTCTCACAACACCAGGTTAAAGTCCAACAGGTTCATTTGGTAGCACAAGCCACAAGCTTTCGGAGCGCTGCTCCTTCATTAGGTGAGTGGGAGTTCTGTTCACAAACAGGGCTTATAAAGATTTACAAAATAAATTGAGTTTGTGTCTTTATATGCCCTGTTTGTGAACAGAACTCCCACTCACCTGATGAAGGGACAGCGCTCCGAAAGCTTGTGGCTTGTGCTACCAAATAAACCTGTTGGACTTTAACCTGGTGTTTTTAAAACTCTTACTATATGTAGACCAGCCCAGGTGAGGAAATTAGTGAACCAGATAGGTTTTGCGACAGTTTCATGGTCACCATTACTGAGACGAATGATCAATTCCAGATGTATTCATTGAATTTAAATTCCAGCAACTGTCATGGTGGGATTTCAACCCCTGTTCCCTGAGCCTCTGGAATATCAGTCCTGTGACATTACCACTATGTCACTGTCTCCCCCTAAGGATAATATTGGAATTATCTGAATTGGAATAAAATGAATCATTGGTCTCTGCAGGGAAATAAAAATAGGTTTTGAAAGCAGGAATATAGTTAATTCAAAGCACATTCTACTGTAAACTGTTGGCATTAAAATACATTAAAAGGTTCGCCAAAGGGACATATAGTGCAGATAGAAACAAAAGTGGGAAAAGACAAGGTTGGGTGATACTGATAGGGAGAGTGTCAGTCGTTCCATAAGTGACGTGTTTGTTTTGCTATCTGTTAATACTTTTGAAATGCAAATCACTGCCCTCACCCTCTGTGTCTGTCTGCCTAGCATTTATTGGATTGATAGCATTGGAAATTTTGCCCAGAAGAAAACCATGACATTTGCAGCTATCTTTACTCCACTGTAGAGGGAATGCATGTGTCATATTAATGAGTTGGAAATGGTATTAAGTGAGTTATCATGGTGACGCAGTTGAGAATTCCATAATAGCTTCATTAATTCATGATAACCGGCATGACACTGTCTGCAGCACAATAACATTGTGTCTCTAGTGGACCAATGTAAACATAAAATAGAATAAAGGGATTTTTACTGTCTCGATGTTTTAACTCCTTTCCAGAGATAGTTTTAAGAAAGCTTCCTAAATTGGTTACCAGAAATGGTCCCTCTGTGGGAACGTGTAGGCCTCAGGCCTCACTTAGAAGCTTAATGAGCTGCAGCCACCTGTTGGGTACTCCAGGTAGCTTGCCAGTGAGGAACATTTCAAGTTCAGGCTGTTACTTTTCTTTTTATTCATTTATGGGATGTGGGCATCACTGGCTAAGCCAGCATTTATTGCCCATCCCTAATTGACCTTGAGAAGATGGTGAGTTACCTTGAACCGCTGCAGTCCATGTGGGGTAGGTACATCTACAGTGATGTTAGGGAGAGAGTGCCAGGATTTTGACCCAGCCACAGTGAAGGAACGGCAATATATTTACAAGTCAGGGTGGTGAGTGGCTTGGAGGGTAACCTCCAGATGTTGGTGTTCCCATGTTTTTGCTGCCCTTGTCCTTCTAGATGGTAACAGTCACGTGTTTGGCAGGTGCTGCCTAAGGAGCCTTGGTGAGTTCCTGCAGTGTGTCTTAGAATAATAAAATTCCTACAGTGCAGAAGGAAGCCATTCAGCCCATTGAGTCTGCACTGGCCACAATCCCACCCAGCCCCCATCCCCGTAGCCACAAGTATTTACCCTGCTAGCCCCCCTGACACTAAGTGACAATTTAGCATGGCCAATCAACCTAACCACACATTTTTGGACTGTGGGAGGAAACCGGAGCTCTCGGAGGAAACTCATGCAGACATGGGGAAATTTGTGCAAACTCCACACAGACAGTGACCCAAGCCGGGAATCGAACCCGGGTCCCTGGCGCTGTGAGACAGCAGTGCTAACCACTGTACAGCCCAAATGGTAAATGGTACACACTGTAAATGGTGCACACAGCACACCGCTGCCAATGTTCATTGGTGGTAGAGAGTGGGAATGTTTGCGGGAGGGGTGCCAATCAAACGGGCTGCTTTATCCTTTGTATTCAAAAGCAGAATCAACGGATGACTTTTTTCATTCCCATTCTCGCCCAAGGCACTGTAGATATTTGTAATGTCTGCTGCCTCAGCGGATATCAACACAACATCAGCACATGAAAGATCCTTTTCATGCTTTCATTTGTCAAATCCAGGAAAATGTTTAGCAAACATGACAGATTAGATCTCCATTTATTGACGTAATGTTTATATCTGATACATTTCAAGACTCATGTAGTAACTCCCTTAGATCAGTTTGATTTTATTGTTTTATTTTACATCCAGGTTTAAAATTACCCTGAACACAAGATTTTATCTATTTTCCAAGATCTATTGATGAAATTCACTACACAACATTAAAACTAAAAATTGAATGATTATTTGAAAATTAGTTTTTGCACAATACATATATTTTGCTGTTATACCCATGGGTCCCATGACTTTATCTTTCAGAGAAAGTGATAGTTAATTTTAACCTTTAAAATGACCTAAGGTTGAAATGTAAAATCTAATTCCAAACGTTACACCACAAAAGTCTTCATGTTTAAAAATTAAATTGTAAGAGGGATTTTCTGAGGTGTTCCACTGGGTGCCCTGTATTCAGTTGACCTCACTCAACCAATACAAAGACTATAACAAACAATGTATAGTTAAAAAATGAGAAGGAATTTATTTACTAATGCATGCATCAGGAGGGAGACACAGTCAATGAGGGTTGACTGTCCTCTCCGAGCTAATCTCATAATTGTAAAATTATTATATTATTCTGAACATTTCAATATCCTGTCCAGCCTTGTCAACCAGACTGGAGAGGCCAATCACAACATTAGACATTATTAGCTTAGCCAATGACATTCTACCCGTCAACAGCAATAGGAGATCATTAGCTCATTTCCCCTGTAGGTTCCTCCCCGTTACCGAGGAAACCTAACCCCCGTCAATTCCGGTAATGAAGGCCACTGCTTGCAGCTGCGAATCTTAATTGGCAATTCTCTACCCGAATCTAAAATGCCTCATATTAAGGCCTTAGTATAAGGTCTCATACTAAGAATTCTATACTACCCCCGATCAGAAAGTAATTAAGTTAATTCTTAGTGTGGAATTCCCTTCTTAATGCTCTCTGCTTCTTCATATGGATAAGATCATGGTTGATCTGATTGTGGTCTCAAATCCACTATCCTGTCGGTTCCTCATAACCCTTGACTCCCTTGCCATCAAAAATCAACCTTGCATATATTCAATGACCCAGTCTCCACTACTCGCTGTAGAAGACAATGCCACAGGGTAATGACCTGCTGAGAGAAAATCAATCTAATCTCCAACTTCAGTGTGAGGCCCCTATTTTTTGAAGTGTGTCCTCTGGAGCTAGATACCCCCACAAGGGGAAACATTCAGCATCCACTCTGTCAAGTCTCTTCCAAATCTTATATTTTTCAAGAAGATCAGTCCTGATTCCTCTCGGCTCCAATGAGTATAGGCCCAACTTGTTCAACTCATCCTCATATGATATCCTTTCACCTCAGGCATCAATAGAGTGAACCTTCTTGGCTGCTGATCAAGCAATGTTTTGACTTTGAAATTCTCATTCTTGTTTTCAAATCCCTCCATGGCCTTGCCCCTCCCCTTCCCTATGTCTGGAGTCTCCTCCAGCCCTGCAACCCTCTAATTCTGACTTCTTATGCAAGCCCAATTATCATTGCTCCTTCATTGGTGGCTGAGTCTTCAGTTGCGAGGATCCCAAGATCTGAAATATTGGGGCAGCACGGTAGCACAGTGGTTAGCACTGCTGCTTCACAGCTCCAGGGACCTGGGTTCGATTCCCGGCTTCGGTCACTGTCTGTGTCGAGTTTGCACATTCTCCTCGTGTCTGCGTGGGTTTCCTCCGGGTGCTCCGGTTTCCTCCCACAGTCCAGATGTGCGGGTTAGGTTGATTGGCCATGCTAAAATTGCCCCTTAGTGTCCTGGGATGCGTAGATTAGAGGGATTAGCGGGTAAAATATGTAGGGATATGGGGGTAGGGCCTGGGTGGGATTGTGGTCGGTGCAGACTCGATGGGCCGAATGGCCTCTTTCTGTACTGTAGGGTTTCTATGATTCCACTCTGTATCCCTCTGCCTCTCTTTGCATTCCTTTTTTAAAATACTCTATTGACTAGGTTCTTGTCACAGGACCTAATATCTCCTGATATGGCTAAATCAATTTGCTGTATCGTGCTCCCATGTAGTGTTTTGTGTCACAGACTGGATCTGGATGGATACATGAATAGGGAGGGAATAGAGGGATACTGACCGACTAAGGGCAGGAGGGCGTCTTTTAGTTTAGTTCGAGCACCATGATTGGCACAGGCTTGGTGAGCCGAAGGACCTGTTCCAGTGCTGCATTGTTCTTTGTATATGTGCTGTCCTACTGCCCATAATCAGTATGGTTCATGAGGAAAGTATTGTATCTTTTTCTGCCTTGGAGTGTGTAGTCCAATTAAATAATTCAGCAGCAAGTATTCATGAGTGTAAAATAAAGAAGTTTATTTATTCTCCCACATCTACCCTGAATTAACACATCACACACGTAGGGCCCGATTTTACCAACAATTTGCGCTCGTTTTCGGGTGCGAAATCACGGTAAAGTCGGGTGTGAGGCCTTTATCGCGATCTGCACCCGTGTCCGAGCAAATTGCCACTTTACCGAGAGCTGCGAATGGCGGGGATCCGTTGCGTGCCCAAATCGGGCGGACCGATGATTTAAATGCATTAGGTGGGTCAGATGTATCTCGGGGTTGGACGGGGAGGAGGAGGCGGTTCAGATATATCTCTGGGGGGGGGGGGGGAGGAGGGGGCGGGTCAGATGTATCTCTGGGGGGGAGGAGGAGGCAGGTCAGATGTATCTCTGGGGGGGGGGGGGGGGGGGCGAGAGGGCTGATCATTGTCTGGTGGTGGGAGGGAGGCCTGATCGCTCACTGGTGGGGGGGGGCAGATGGATCTCTGATGGGGGGAGGCAGGAGGGTCCGCTGCCACTCAGAGGAACGAATCCTTCCTCCTGGAGTGGACGTGCGGCCATGCCATCCCACAAAACCTTCAGGATCAAGCAATTCCTCCCTAAGAAGGTGAAGCAGAACTGGCCGATTCCACAGTGGATCCGCATGAAAACCGGCAACAAGATCAGGTGCAACTCCAAGCGGAGACACTGGAGAAGGACCAAGCTGGGCCTGTAAAGGGATACACCATCACTACAGTGATTGGTGGTCGATTTTCATATTTATGTCCATTATAGATTTTACGCTAGTTGCTTACTCTGGGAATGTTTGTTCTGTTTGTTAGATATTATCTTTCATGTAGATTGATTGAGGGATGTTGGGATGGATGCAGAAGATATTTTCTGTGCTGACGAATAGGGGAGATGCTTTCTTAATTTGTGACAAGGGAAATCGTTCCATGCTCATGTATGCCTACACTATTTTCACACTGCTGGAGATGAGGGGTTTTTGGATGTGACAGATATTTTCTAGACTGATAGATGAGGGAGATATTTTCAGACTGATGGATACGTGAGCTATTTCGCACTGATGGATGGAAGATCATTTTTCAAACTGTTGAATATTTCCCATGTTTTCATAGTCATGGATCTGAACGAAATTTTCATCATGAAACATATGGGAAAAATATTCATTCCAAAGGATATGGGAGATGTTGTTTCACTGATGGGAATGGGTGATAACTTCGTGTCAATGGGTCGGGGTGACATTTTCATAATGATATATATTGGCGGCATTTTAGTTCTGACCGTTACATGGAATGACTTCATCCTGCTGGATATGGGCGATTCTTTCATATTGATGGAGATGGGCAATGCATTTAACACTGTTGCCCCCCTCCCTCCCCACCGATTGCCCGCAGAGTGGCAGCAGACCCCCCTGCCCCCCCCCCACCAAAGATCCATCTTTCTCCCCCCCCCGAGATACACCCTCGCTGCTGCTTTTCGCTCCGAGCCGCTCTCTCCGCTTTCTGTTTTTTTCTTCTTTCCCGACATGGGCACGCTTTTTCACATTTTTTTCAAACTGCGCATACGCAGTTCAGAGCTCCAATTGTTCCGGCAGCGCTAAGCCCAGCCCACAGTGCGGATCGGTCTGAAGACGGCTGAAAGCGTATGGGGCGTCTGAACCCGGATTTCTAGGTCGGATCTGTACTGCGCCCAGATTCGGCACTTAGAATCAAAATGGTAGAATCGGGCCACTAGTCTCTCTCTTTTTCTCTCTTTTATGCAGACACGTGCATGCGTGTGTGCACACATGCGCATGCCCACGCACGCACACACAGGAAAATTGGAAACAGATCAAAATAGTACATTTTTACAGATAACTATAAATTCTGTCTCTGATTTTGATTTCTGGGCTTCCATGTAGCATGTCTACATTTTTCGGATTGGATTCAACGATTTAATGTTAAAATGAGAGTCGTGTAAAGAGAGGGGTTCACAGCAGGTTGTGAGGTTCCTTCTAACCATCTTGTATGGAGAGATGGTTACATTGTCACTGGTCTAGTAATCCATAGGCTCAGCTCATGCTTTGGTGACATGGGTTCAAACCCCATCACGGCTGGAACTTAAATTCAATTAGTAAATATAGAATGTAAAGCAGTCTTAATAATGGTTTACCGTGACAACTCTCATCAATTGTTGTAAAAACCCACCTGGTTCACTAATCCCCTTTAGGAAATGAAATCTGCCATCCTTACCTGGTCTGGCCTCTCTGTGACCCCAGACCCAGAACGATGTGGTTGACTTTTAACTGCCCCAGAAATGACTGAGCAAAGCACTCAATGCAGAGATAATTAGAGATGGGCAACAAATACTGGCCTTGTCAGTGATACCCGCATCCCAAGAATGAATAAAGAGAAAAAATGTCAAATACCTAAGAGATTGGTTCTCAGGTGAACTTTAAAACGAGAACAGATTAAATACTTTGACAGCATGATGACGCAGCTAGTTTCAGAGACTGGTTCTCGGACTGGTTGATGAATGATGATTCTAATGGATTTGCTGGGGTATGGGATAATAAGGGCACAGTCCCGTAACCAATTTCAATCACATGACCGATGGGGTAAGACTTCTGAGGCCCACTTAGTCTGGATTGGATAAGGGAAGCCATTGTGATACATTGTAGGAAGTCGATAGTGGCCAATGAGTTTCAATTTTCCCTTTTTGTCCAGTATGGAATACGGAGACAGGCAGTCGGAGAATTCTGTAGACTTTAGGGGTTAGCCCATCAATAAACAATGAAATGTGTGAATTCCACAAATGGCTGTGAAGTATCCTCACCGATGTCCATATTTGATTCAGTATTCACAGGAGACATGCTACTCTCTGGAGTCCAAATACCAAAAAGTCACATGATTCACGGAAACACAGCTTGTTAGTGTCCGTTTTTAAAAAGTTGTCATGAAATCAATTTTTGTTTTACCTGTGTACTTTGTCAGCGAGCGCTGTGGTGATTGTTCAGGGCACTGAATGCTCCAATACTTGTTCTGTTTGCTCCTGCCCAGTAACAAGGGCTGCTCCCTCTTGCTCGGTCACCCAGATTAGTTCAAGGGTCAGTGAAGAGTATTAAGGGTCAGTCAGTTTTAGTCAGGCAGTTTTATTTGATCAGAGAGTCAGTAGCTGGGGAAAAAACTCCATGCAACTCAAGTGACGCTGTTTACTCTGAGGAGCTGGGTTGGGGGCTCAGTGAAGCCTTGGGAGCTATTTGATAGCACCATACAGTTTAAACTCAGAAGAACCCCTGGGAGGTATATAATGGTTCAGTGCTGCTGAAAGAGTGTGGATTTATAAGAAGCCTTCGGAGCCATTGATGAGTCAGTGCAGCTGAGAGTTGGAGCTAAAGAAAGTCCATGTGATTGGGCAAAATAAGAAAAGGCTTCAGGCTGCTTGCTGTTCACAATCTTCAGGCAGTTAGGCTCAGAGAAGCCTTGGAGATCTGAGAAGGTGGCACACGGCCACTGACTCTGTGTTGAAAAGGGTTAGGGCTCAGGAAAAGCACTGGGAGTCATATATATATATATATATATAGCTGGGTATAGCCAGGAGACCAGAGTTTGGAGAAACCCAGGGGGAGTGCCAGATGATTTAGCAACTAGTTTAAATTACACCAGTTACTAAAGGCTAGGGTGCAGATTTGGGAATCTAGGGAAATGTAGTCTCAAGACAAGATTGAAACCCTGGAAGGTGTGCAGTCACTGAGGCAGCCCAGGTCGGAGTGGCGCTTGAGGGAATTCAGAGACAAAATCTTTGAAAGTGAAGAGTTTGGAATTCCTTGTGGGGGAGTGAGGGGTTCAATGAGATTGCTTGACTCTGTCAGTGTTCACTGACATCTGGGTGGATTGATGAAAAATTTGTGGCATCAGTCTTGGTTGCATCTGCAGTTAACTGTGCATTGTGGTGTATTTGACCACAGTTTTCCTGTAAATTCACATATACCTCATGTTACTTCTGAATGTTAGAGTATCAGATAGATATTATAACTTTGACTTTGGATAGTAAAGTTTATTTTGTTTGTTTAAAAACCGTGGAATCTTGTGGCTTTATTCTCTTCGTAAATATCTGGGATCTCATCCTTTGTCTACTTTAAACAAACAAATTGGCTCCTAACTGGATCATACCAAAAATATAAGGATCTGGTCTCGAATCATAACAAAGTGTTGACTGAAAGTTTATAGTATGACATGTCCGCACGGGCATGACACTTGGGATGTTTCAGTACGTTCAAGACACTATATAAATGTAAGTTGTTATTATATTAGAGCTACTATGTAAATATAAATTGTTATCCTCAATACATGAAATATAACTTCAAATTGTCTGTAACATTATTTGGTTAGTAGGGCTGGACTTAGTTCATCATTCACATCATTTTTGCTTAAAGGTTTTCATCTTCAGATGAAGATGTTTGCGAGTGCACAGTAACAGTCCTCTACACTTCTGTACACATTATTTGGCAAATGTTCTGTTGTTCCTTTATAATCCAAGACACATTATAAACAGATCATGACAACTAGCAGCAGGAGTAGGCCATTTGGCCCTTTGAGCCATAACTCCACTTTCCTGCCTAGCCGCCCTCCAACCATTACCCGTGACTCGCTTGTCAACCAAAAATCTGTCTAAATTAGCCTTGAATATACTCAATGATCCAGCCTACGCTGCTCTCAGGGAAGAGAATTCCAAAGTCAGATAATCTTCTGAGAGAAAAGATTCCTTCTCATCCCCTCCTTAAATGGGAGATCTCTAATTTATAAACTGTTACCACCCCCCCCCCCATGGTTCTAGACTCCCCTACAAGGCTCAACATTCTTTCAGCATCCAACCTGTCATGTCCTCTCAGAATCTTGTGTGTTTCAGTAAGATCACCTCTCATTCTTCTAAACTCCAATGCATATCGTCTTAACCTGCTCAACTCCTTCATCCCAGGAATCAGCTGAGTGAACCTTCTCTAAACTTCTTCCAATACAATTCTAACCCCCCTTAAATAAGGAGATCAAAAGTGTACACACTGCTCCAGATACAGTCTCACCAAGACCCTGTACAACTGTGGCAATACTTCCCTATGTTTACACTCCATTCTCCTTGCAATCAGATTTTCATAGAATCATATTCTACAGTGCAGAAAGAGGCCATTGAGCCCATTGAGTCTGCATCAACTCTCTGACAGTGTATCTTACCCAGGCCCTCTCTCCTGTCCTATCCCCGTAACACCACACATTTATCATGGCGAATCCTCCTAACCTACATATCTTGGGACACTAAGGGACAAAGAACAAGAGCAAAGAACAGTACAGCACAGGAAACAGGCCCTTCGGCCCTCCAAGCCTGTGCCGCTCCTTGGTCCAACTAGACCAATCGTTTGTGTCCCTCCATTCCCAGGCTGCTCATGTGACTATCCAGGTAAGTCTTAAACAATGTCAGCGTGCCTGCCTCCACCACCCTACTTGGCAGCGCATTCCAGGCCCCCACCACCCTCTGTGTAAAAAAACGTCCCTCTGATATCTGAGTTATACTTCGCCCCTCTCACCTTGAGCCCGTGACCCCTCGTGATCGTCACCTCCGACCTGGGAAAAAGCTTCCCACTGTTCACCCTATCTATCCCCTTCATAATCTTGTACACCTCTATTAGATCTCCCCTCATTCTCCGTCTTTCCAGGGAGAACAACCCCAGTTTACCCAATCTCTCCTCATAGCTAAGACCCTCCATACCACGCAACATCCTGGTAAACCTTCTCTGCACTCTCTCTAACGCCTCCACGTCCTTCTGGTAGTGCGGCGACCAGAACTGGACGCAGTACTCCAAATGTGGCCTAACCAGCGTTCTATACAGCTGCATCATCAGACTCCAGCTTTTATACTCTATACCCCGTCCTATAAAGGCAAGCATACCATATGCCTTCTTCACCACCTTCTCCACCTGTGTTGCCACCTTCAAGGATTTGTGGACTTGCACACCTAGGTCCCTTTGTGTTTCTATACTCCTGATGACTCTGCCATTTATTGTATAACTCCTCCCTACATTATTTCTTCCAAAATGCATCACTTCGCATTTATCCGGATTAAACTCCATCTGCCACCTCTCCGCCCAATTTTCCAGCCTATCTATATCCTGCTGTATTGCCCGACAATGCTCTTCGCTATCCGCAAGTCCAGCCATCTTCGTGTCATCCGCAAACTTGCTGATTACACCAGTTACACCTTCTTCCAAATCATTTATATGTATCACAAATAGCAGAGGTCCCAGTACAGAGCCCTGCGGAACACCACTGGTCACAGACCTCCAGCCGGAAAAAGACCCTTCGACCACTACCCTCTGTCTCCTATGGCCAAGCCAGTTCTCCACCCATCTAGTCACTTCTCCTTGTATCCCATGAGCCTTAACCTTCTTAACCAACCTGCCATGTGGGACTTTGTCAAATGCCTTACTGAAATCCATATAGACAACATCCACGGCCCTTCCTTCTTTTTGTCACTTCCTCAAAAAACTCCACCAAATTTGTAAGGCACGACCTCCCTCTTACAAAACCATGCTGTCTGTCACTAATGAGATTGTTCCGTTCTAAATGCACATACATCCTGTCTCTAAGAATCCTCTCCAACAACTTCCCTACCACGGACGTCAAGCTCACCGGCCTATAATTTCCTGGGTTATCCCTGCTACCCTTCTTAAACAACGGTACCACATTCGCTATCCTCCAATCCTCAGGGACCTCACCCGTGCCCAAAGAAGCGACAAAGATTTCCGTCAGAGGCCCAGCAATTTCATCTCTCGTCTCCCTGAGCAGTCGAGGATAGATGCCATCAGGCCCTGGGGCTTTTTCAGTTTTAATGTTCCCTAAACAACCTAACACTTCCTCTCTTGTAATGGAGAGTTTCTAAATTGGGACAATTTAGCATGGCCAGTGCTCCTAACCTGCACATATTTAGACTGTGGGAGGAAACCTGAGCACCCGGAGGAAACCAATGTAGCCACGGGGAGAACATGCATACTCCACATAGACAGTCACCCGAGGCCAGAATTGAACCTGAGTCCCTGGTGCTGTGAGGCTACAGTGCTAACCACTGTGCCACCGTGCCACCCCATTTTATTCACTTTGCTTATCAATTGAATAGGATAGCTTCAACTCCAACCCTGGTTAGATGTTACGGAAGGAACATCATTCACAAATGAACAGTGTGGGGGGAGTGAATGAAGTGTTTTTCATAAGATCACCTCTCATTCTTCTAAACTCCAATGCGTATCACCTTAACCTGC
The DNA here is from genome assembly GCF_964213995.1 of Mustelus asterias. Classification (NCBI taxonomy): domain Eukaryota; kingdom Metazoa; phylum Chordata; class Chondrichthyes; order Carcharhiniformes; family Triakidae; genus Mustelus; species Mustelus asterias. The sequence goes on along the minus strand of NC_135804.1, from coordinate 18,912,156 downwards.
TTATAATCAAGAACTTTTCTTATTTTCCAGGCCTGTAACAAGTGCTGATGTTGATGCTGCCTACTGAGTTGCTGTGGCAACAAGAGGAAAAAAAAAGCCAAATCCGAAGAGTTTACAGGATTTACAGTTGCTCAAGTTCTAGACCTCCTTGCTCCAAGCACGCTTTAATTTGTACTTTCACTAGTCTATCAAACTGTGCTACGGTCAGCGGCAGCCTCTGACCTTACTAGCTTCCACTAATGGGTTCCACCTCTATGAGCAAGTGTTACATTGCTTTTCTTTGAAGTTAGACTGAACATCTATGCAGAGGACTTGAGGACAGAATATTCAATTAACCCAATGCTCTGCTGCACAATATTTTAATTCTAATGGCATTGAAAAGAAGGATATGTTGTCAAAGCAAAGCATTTTCTACAGGAGACACTATTTGGAAGCTCAGTAAGACATGCTGTTGGTTCTTGTAAGGCAAATTGTTCTCTGTGTGTCAAGGAAGTTTTAAGACAAATTGTTCTCTCTGTGTGTCAAGGAAGTTAAACATAGATTGTGCGTAAGTGGTAAATATTGCTGTACATGCTTTTGTTTCCCTTTCTTTTCTTTTCAAGCAGTATTTTTAGTTAGAATTAGATTCAGTAACCTCTACACTGCCATATATCGGATGGTACCACATGTTGTGTTAAGATTATGAGCCTCTGCCATCACTAATCATGTTTAATCAAAAAAGAATAGTTTGCACAGCTTCAAATTAATGATAGTAAGTGCCAAGTGATGGGCGAGTGAAGGACAATATGCTTTATTCTAGAATGACAGCTAAATATCCAGATTTCGTAAACGTAGGTTCTGCTGGGAAAAGAATTGTGGGCAATTTTGTCAAAACCGTTGCAATGTTGCATGCTCATTTGTGACTTGGATTTTTTGTCTCAGTTTAAGAATATTTGGCTTAGTGCTGTCTTACACAGGTTTGGTTCTGCATCACTATCAAGTTTGGGATATATTCCAGATGGAAGCCACAATGCAAGAAATTCTCACATTGAACATCTTGTAGCTTTTCAGTCTAAGTATTGACAACAAACTCTCACTTACATTCGATGTTTGATGAGGAAAATTACAAACATCTGCCTAGTTCCCCGATTTACCATCACGTGAGTCCTGGCGGAAGGATTATAGGACTTTCTTATAGGACCATTGGCCGTTAGTCTTGACGTTGAGGTGTTTAATTTTGCAATCAACGTTTTGGGAGTCTGCAAGTTGCAACTCACTGCAACCTTCCCAATAGTTTCCTCACGTACTTTCCCTGTCCATGTGCTTGAACAATGTTACCTGTCAAGGTTCTGTTACACTCACATCATTGATATACATACTGTCCAACAAATTTCAACTCACAGGCCAGCAAAATGTTTGCCATCTTTTCTTAACAAGAAGTTTGCCCAATAGCTGTATTCCAAGTGAAAGATACAGCTGGAATGCAATTTCCTATTGGACATAAATGAATCGAGTACTGGTCAAGCCCAAACCAAAATAAAAGTTTTAACAACCCCATTTTCAACTTGCATGGTTCAAAGAAAGGAAGGAAGTTTAGTTTCGTGGTAAGTTAGATTCATTCATAAGGTATGTGCGGCTTTTGTTTATTTCCCTTGTGCCACTTTTAACATCAAGATTTAGCCTCTCCAAGAGATACTTACAGCCACGTTAAAAGTAAATTATTTACAATTATAAGTTAAAAGAAGCTCTATTTTACAATTTTTAGAAATGCAGTGTGGGTATATTCCGGCTTTTGTTACAATTACACTGCACTACAAAGTCTTCTGGGAATGGAAACTACTAAATTCCTCCAAAAGTTTTTGTTATTTGATATTCCATAGCTTTTTTTTTCAGGAATAAACTTTATCGCCCAATCTTTAGGACAATTACAGTGCAGCATCTCAAATCCGGCTGACTAAAAACCAGAGTTGACCAAAAACCGAACATTTTTCGAATGTGCCATGTGCTGATTTTAACTGAGTAAAATAAAAAATAACTTCCCTGGACAATTTGGCAAGGCGCCGCTTTGCTGAGATATAATGCCTGACATGTTATCCCCTTTGTCGCTTGTGCACTTGCCTATTCCTGCACTCCAAGTAACCTTTGACCCCACATGACCCGGCTTGTGTTGAACCGTCCACAGCCCAAACCGCCTGACCCGAAATCCAGGAAGATTTGAAATCTGGCACGGTTCTTGCTCCTGAGCTTGTCGGTTTTGCCTGTGAGCAAATATCAAACATTAGGCTGAACAAGCAAACTAAGACATCACCTTCAGCCTTTAAAGATCAGAATTTCATTGCAGTCGAAGGAACAGTGTTGAAAGATGTTTGTCGTGGACAGCTATCAAGATTACCAATGAAATGAGTTTAGTTTAATTAGTAACTGGTCAAATGCATAGCACAAAATTCCTCTTCATTTGTTAGGTTTAAATAGGGAATTTCCACTACTCCTAATCACCCATTGAGCTCAGGGCAGTTCTTGATATCTGGCCATTTAGCAGCCTTGTGGTACGAGAAGTTAAAAAAGGTCTTTTTGACTTTGCATCACAATCTGAAGCAGCAGCCTGATTTAAAGCTATCCTGACTGATTTCCAATGATGTCAGTGGAAATTAAAGCGAGGAGAGATATAACAGGGACCTCAGGCTTGCCATCACCCATTTCACACTGTCAGACATGGCCAAGAGCAATCCTACAGTGCATTAAATTGCTGCTAAACTCCATGTACCTGAGAGCAAAAGAGAAATTGTACATTTCTAACTCTTTCCTGTGTGGTAAAAGATTGAAACCCATCTACAAAAAAAGGATGTAATTACACTATCAGTTGGGAACTCAAAGGGTCAAGAATAATAATCAAATCTCGGTATCTAAAAAAATGTCAAATAAATGAACAGACCTCCATATGTTTTGTCTCAGACATTATGGGCGCGATCTTACCGTCCGTCCATGCTGCGTTCCCACTGCAGCGAAGTCACCCAGCCAAATCTCCATTCACTGCAACAGGATGAGAAAATCCTGCCGGCATGAACGGTGGTCAGATTCTGGCCAATGACCCTAAATACTTTGGGTAGCAAGTACACATGAAGGACTCATTTATCTGTAATTTGTTGTTGAAAATGGGGCTATCCGTTATTGGTTGCATATGTCTGACCTGCAAGTGAATTGGCTGAATTTTGCCAAGCTCATGGAGAAGCAGTTGGAGGTGTATTTGGTGGTGGGAGTGGGGGGAGGGTGGCTGTCAACAGTCCCCCTTTCCCGCAGCCAGTCACTCAATCAGGCACTGAGTGCCTACGAATGAGGTAGCAACCCTCCAGCCTTCCAGGAGCCTGCAAGTAATCCCAGATAGATTTGTTTGCACTCTTTCCCACGTGGATTAATGGGTTAGTACCAATGGCAGCGGGATGAGGCCTTCAAGTCGGCATTAATGCCTTGGGTTTGTTAACTAATTGATTCATAGGCCCAATTGATGGCGAGGCAGAAAGCCAATTATGGACCTTCCCACCACAGACTTGATCAGGATGGAGTTCAGATGGCCGTGTGGGTTCTCCACCCTCCTGCCTGATTAAATGCTGCCCGGCGTCAAACTCACCCTGTGAGTGAGATTTTTACTCACTCAAAACACACTCAAGTGCACAGAATTACAATCAGGCCCACAGGTAAAACTTTAAATTGTATATTAGTTGTATATTTGTGCAATTAGACAAAGGCTTTCATTTTTGAGACCTGAGTTCCATTTACAGCAGTCTGACAGGATAAAAGTTCTCTTATTTGGCTGATGCCAAAGGTGCAACCTGTAACCAGTTTGAACCATCTTGGTCCACCTTCCAGTTGGTATGAGCAGATAGCACAAAACCTTTCCTAATTTGACACAGGTTAGGAACAATTTGATAGTCTCATTCAGGAAGTCCACAAGGGTGACTGAGACAGGAAAGAAGGAAATTGGCACACTGTTATAGTTGAAGCAGATGTCTATCGTTATCCTACTTAGGCTTGGAATTTCACTCCGATGGCAGCTGTGCAGAGTATGTGCAGCTGTCTTGCTGAAACCTCCTCGGGGTGGGGACCAGAGTGCCCCAAATGGTGGAACAATTGTTCAGAGAGGGCAGATGACTGTTCAAGTGAAGCCTGCCAACCTCAGATGCAGATCAGAGATGGCCACAGGAGCTGCCAAGGTGGGCTGGTTAAAAGACCTGCCTCAGTCCTCTGCTACTTGTCCAAGTTGTTTTGGTCAATACTAGACCCTCTTGCCCTCAACCCCCTTCACATTCCCCATGTGCCATCCATGCCAACACATGCCAATCCATATTTCCACCCACCTCCCCATTGACCCCTCATATCCTCCATGCCGAGCCATGCCCCTCCACCCACCCTCCATGGTCCTGTATGGCCCCATACCAACTTCATGCCCTCCTGCCTGCCACCGTTTGTCCTTACACACTCCATGCAAACTAATCCACTACCCATCATGGGCAGATCTCAGCAACCATGCTGAGATGGTGTAAAATAATGTTTTAAATATCTATCATAGATTTCACTTTTAAGTTCCTCAAGTACTTAATCCTTTATAAAAAAATGTATTCATAACGCCACATCAAATCCTTTGATAAGCACTTGGAACAATCAATCAAACTGTGACCTTACAGCATCCCACTGTGATAATGACAGGTCGTGAAAGCAGTCAAACAGATATAATGCTATAATGTTGCACTTCGGGCTATGTCAACAAATATCTATTGGAACTGCAAGCAGTGATTCTTTTCTACTCAAACACAGGCAGGCTATTTTTAATAGATTGGCAGTGCTCCAGACCTTATCCACCCTTGATGACCATTTATTTATGTCTACTCTTTTTTTTTAAAAGTCATAAGTTGCACACTGCAGATTAAGACCCCACTCCAGCAAAAAAAAAGGCCCGTTAAACGCAGCAATAGGTTCAGGCTGATTTCAGGTTTCTCACATGCTTGAGTCACGTCGCACTGCCATTCCCCAATCTGTTGGCAATGGTGGCGGGACTCAGGGTTCCAGGTTCCCACGCCATTTTGGAGCATCTTTGAGTCTCCACAACACAGCAGAAATCTTGCAGAAATCTCAGCCTTAATATCTGATCAAACTATAGCTTACTAAGTGATGCTTTTTGCTGACTTGAGAGGCTCAAATGATTAGAAAAAAGTGCTGGAAATGAAACACCCCTCGCCTTGGCTAAAAAGAAGTACATTTTAACAATAATATTCCCTTGAATTTAAAAAGGGACTGTCTCCCGTGCTTTCCTTTACACTGTACTGATGCATTGCATGTTGTAATTATCGTTGGTGCTGTTTATCAGCTTCCTTTGAGAACCTGGACCGTGAGAAAGGTTATAAAAAAGACGACAATGTTCCCAATTTTAATTTTCTACACAGGCTGTTAGTGGACGATATTGTATGGCTCATTACTGAGAATGAACTACAGTACAACCATGCTTTCAACTGCGTTAAACCTGCAGTATATAAAACGCTGAGCATTAAGGGGAAGCAAAAAGATTTGAGACAATCCCTTGGAGAGCAATTTAGCAAATTGTGGCGATGTTTTAAAAAGGACATGTGCTAAATGTTTGAAGTTAGCAATGAAAACAATCGGGGCATAACACGATGTGGCACTCTAGGAATTTAAAATACTGTGATACTTTTATCAGTTATATTTCCTCTTATTAAATGTTACTTGTGAAACAAATCTCGGTATCTTTATTCGTGAATGTACAAATGCAAACTGATGCTCATTATGTTTCAGATGCACATATTAAATGAAATTTTGTTATTGAAAAATTCTATATATATTTTTCTCTCAGTTGTAAGGGTTAAAACATAGCTGCCCTAAGCCAAGCATACCGACACTAACCATTTTGATTTTACTGCTTTGAACTTCACACAAAAAAATGGTTCTTTCGCCAAATTGATCCATTTGGATAGAGGTGCTGTTGATTACTTAATTAAAACATATTTGCTGAAATGCTTGCTGTTACTTAGCTGTAATAAATGTTACATTCATGAACATGATGTGATTACAAAAAAAACTTGTATTTATTTGTTGCGATGCTGAAATAAAGGAAGTCTGGGATTTTAACCTTCTGAGAATCATTGAATTTATTTTCCACAAAGTAGTTTAACCCTTTGTCACACGGAATCAGAATCCCTTGTGTAATTGTTGGGAACATGACTCATTAGTCTATCCTAAAATGGGCGGCACAGTGGTTAGCATTGCTGCCTCACAGCGACAGGGACCCGGATTCAATTCCAGCCTTGGGTCTCTGTCTGTGTGGGGTTTGCACATTCTGCCAGTGTCTGCGTGGGTTTCATCCGGGTGCTTTGGTTTCCTCCCATAGTCCAAAGATGTGCGGGTTAGGTGGCTTGGTCATGCTAAATTGCCCCTAGGTGTCAGGGGAATTAGCAGGCTAAATACGTGGGGATAGGGCCTGGGTGGGATTGTTGTCGGTGCAGGCTCGATGGCCTGAATGGCCTCCCTCTGCACTGTGGGGATTCTATGATTCTAAAAATGTTTCATTTATTATCCCGTTATTTTCCAGATAATTGTAGTAAACCCCTGGCAGCATGCCAGTGAGCTCCAGGTCAGGGTGGGAGGGTGGGTAGGCCTCCTTTATTGTGCACTCATTGACCCCTCTCCCTCCACCCAGCAATGGCGCGGCCTACTCTCAATTGACCATCTCCATTCATCACCAGGACCTGGCTGACTGGCCCCAGACCCCACTTACTGGACATTGAGGGTATGCAGCCTTCAATGCTCCCTCCATGTGCAGCCTCCGCAATGACCACCACTCGCAGTGACACCATCGCCCAGTCCTCTGATTTGGGCAGTAGCTTTTGGAGGTGGACCACTATCCACAATAGGGTTGGTGGCCGAGTAAGTGGCTGCCTCAACAAAATGTGGCCCTGGAACCCACTGTTCAACAAAACATGGCGGGCCTCTGCTGTCAACATTAAAATCAACCCATCATTTGTTTGTGTCTGTCCCATTACCACTCCCTTTGACCTTGCATCATGAAACCTTTTGTCTTTCAATCTTTCTTGCACTTCCACTCCATACTAGACTTTCCCAATCTTCTTCTTCCTACCCCATCTCTTTTCACTTGCTTAAAACCGATTATATTTCCAACTTTTCCCAGTTCTGACGAAAGATCACAGAGCTGAAATATTGAGCAGAAATTGTATTTGCTTGAGAAGGTGTTCTGCCATGGGTTGCAGCTCCAAGGCCAAGTTTATACAGGAAGCTCTGTGGGAGATGGCTACGTACCCGCCAACAACCATTCGGCCAGTATAGGGGACTATGAAGGCAGAAACGGACTGGAACTTCACAGCTGACATGAATACACCCATCCTGTTGTGATCGAAACACAGCTGAGACATGGAGACGGACTTCTGGCGGCAGACAAGGGTAGTGGGAGTGCGGAGAGAGGCCACATTCCATCCCAGGAAACGCCTAACCTCATACCAGCCATAACCATAGGGCCACCGCTGCAGGCACTTCGAGTGGAGGGATTTCCTGTCAGCTGCAACATTTTTTTATGTTTAAACATTTAAAAAGGAATCAGGAGAAGAAGGAACCTCCACCTTGTGATGCCCTCTCTGTCTTATCTGCATTGGCAGCTCCCACTTCTGATGATGGGACTGCCAACCTTTCAGAGCTGGGAGGATTCCCATTGACCCTCCTGCCTTGGGAGCCCACTCAACATTCTTAGTTGAACAGCAAGTGGACGCCCTGGTCACCAATTAGTCTGCTTGTTAGCAATTACACTGAGCCTCAAGAAGGACCCAGAAGTACTCTCGATGTCAGGGTCACCACCCTCGAACAACTTTTCAGCCTGTTCGCGCTGATTCTCTCTCTCCACATACACTTCATGCCTGCTGCATAGTTCCAGCATTTTTCTGCTTTTATTTCAGATTTCCAGCACCTACTGTATTTCACTTTTTTTGGGTGTTCATTGTAAGTTATGAATGGCTTTAAGGAGAATTAATCTACAAGAATGAGAAAGAAAGGAAGATTTTTTTTAAAAAAACAATTTGGATTTCAAAATCTGTAAAAGAAAAAAAAGCCTTCTCAGTTTTTTGCCCTTCATAAGAACGACATCAAATTGATCCATTATCACTAACTTGGACACTTGTGGGAACCATTCAACCAAATCTATGAAATTCTTAGTGAGTCTGAACCTTGGTTCTGGGTGAATAGACCTCACCACCTGTGAGCACCGAGTCTTTCGATAGGTACTGGGGAATTGTCCAACTCCTGACTATTTATAGATTAGCAAAGAAAAAAATACTTCAACAAAAAATGTTGGTTTCCTAAGATGTCTAACGCTCGGGTTATTCTTTGTGGAAAAACAATAGCTGACATTACTGTCATCGATATCAGGTTAAGGCATTCAAACTCACTAAACAGCCAGAGAATGTGTGGATCAGGCTTTAATCTTTCAAGATTCAGCCACCTGGAGATGTATAACATCAGTGTCAAAATTACACACTCAATGGGCAATAAATCATCAATATAGGCAATAACTTCAATATTAGCCTTTTAACCCCAGGCCAATTTCTCTGACATGTTCCCCACAGGTGAGTGCCTATCCCCAGGCGCAAGAGAAGGAATATCTGCCCACATGTGCAAGACACAAAAGACAGAACATTTCCCTTGGTAGGCAGAGTGTTGGCTGGTGCGAGATAATGGGCATGAGGTCATGTTTTCTCTCCAGACTTTAGAGCAGTCTGCGCAAACAAAGTCTGGGGATGTGGTATTTGCCGTCACTCTGGCAGGGTGGGGCCTGATAGAGCCGGTTTCCTCCCATAATATAAAAGATGTGCTGGTTAGGTGCATTGGCCATGCTAAATTCTCCCTCAGTATACCTGAGCAGGCATTGGAGTGTGGTGACTAGGGGATTTTCGCAGTAACTTCATTGCAGTGTCAATGTAAGCCTGCTTCTTAGGCAATCCATCAAATTGCACCCACTCCATTTTGGTGGTCCTGAGATGGCTGCTAAGTCCAATGCACAATCTGTAAACTCTGCTACATGCTGGACAGGTGGTGCTTGAAGGGTTGGGTATATGGGTCATTTGGAGATTTGTGTGCTCCCTTTAACACCTTGACTTTGCCTCTGCACATTCTCGGTGAAGGCCCTCTATGCATTCAGTGCCTCTGACATGCCTGTGAATCTGACATACCTGTGAATCTGACATACCTTAACCATTGACAAACAAAAATTCAGCATCTTTTTCAACAGAGCTATCATGCACTTAGATTGGTAATTTAAATTAACATGGCACCCTCCTTGATATTTTGTTTCAGATGTGCAACACCTAGCCTATTGGGATAGACTATTTGGGATTCTGTTTGCCTGGAACTCCTTGAATTTAGAATATTCTTGCTATCATTTGATTAATACAGAATATAGTATGTGTCTGCATTGATCTACGAAATGTGAGCGTTTTTGGACCACATTCTACAGCTCTGACTACGGGCGCGATCTTCCCGCCCGTTCGTGCTGTGCTCCCGCTGCAGCGAGGCCGGAGAATTTGACGGCCAGCCAAATCTCCATTCACTGCAGTGGGATGGGAAAATCCCACCAGTGTGAATGATGGCAAGATTCCAGCCTATAATCTTCAACAAGGCTGCACAAGTAAGAAAATCATGTGATGTTTATATCACTTCCTGTGATGATGCACGCAGCATCTGATTGGCATATTAACCAGTTAGAATTAACCCATTACCCTCTGCAACTTCCCATGGGTATGTTCTACCATGCCCAGAACTAAGGTCGTTATTTAAGGCCGGGGCAGTGGTTAGCACTGCACCAGGGACCTGGGTTTGATTCCCAGCTTCGGTCACTGTCTGTGTGGAGTTTGCACGTTCTCCCCATGTCTGCATGGGTTTCCTCCGGGTGCTCCAGTTTCCTCCAACAGTCCAAAGATGTGTGGGTTAGGTGGATTGGCCATGCTAAATTGCCCCTTAGTGTCAGGGGACTAGCTAGGGTAAATGCATGTGGTTATAGGGATAGGACCTGGGTGGGATTGTGGTCAGTGCAGGCTCGAAGGGCTGAAAGGCCTCCTTCTGCACTGTAAGGTTCTATGATTCTATTTGGCGCCCCATGCTATCCACAAACCCATCTCATGCCTACTGCACCTGCTATCTGTCTCATAAATGTTGTTTCTTTTCTTTGTGTATCTGTGCATCTAGGCTGCTTAACTAGCTTTCCTCAATCTTTACTTGCCAAATCTGCAGGAAATGTGTCCAGTTACACTCTGCATTCATCTTCCGAGTATTTGTTTTATAAAATGAAGTGCTTCTTTTCAGACCAGCACCAGTAATTTCCCGGTATTGTTTCAGATGTTAATGCGCCTCTCCATTAGAACTCACAGCTGAGGGCTGCTGTTTCTCTTATCTCATTGGTGAATTTATTGCATGAAGAGGTTATAGTTAGGATGCAGATTGAAGACACTGGAATCGTATGCAGATTTAAGGCGAGGAAAACATACGTCTGGCAGATCAAGTGGAATACAGCACCAAGAGCATGTTAAGGTGACTGAAACAGGACTTGTGGTCTTTCAAAGCACTCATTTAATAAGACACAGGATTGCACAGGCTACCTAATCTTCCATCCCAACAACCTGGATCAATCATTGACATTTTATTCCATGTGTTTTACAGGTTCAAGAGATAATGTAAGTTAATTCCCTTCCCTGAGGCAGGTTTAGTGTTGGGGTGGAGGGTGGGGTATTTAATTGGGTAGGAGGGTGATGGGTAGCGATCACACCACCTTTCTGACTGTGCCCCAACTAAGTCAGATTCAGGGTAGCTTATTGGCAGCATTCCCACCCTACCCACCCTGCTGCCAATTGAGAACCTTAATGGGCAGTTCGTGCCCACTAAGTGGCACCCCTGCCCTTGCAGCCAAACCCCCTACCTTTCCCCCATAGCCCCCACGTCACATCCCCGACCTCTGTTCTGGGTCCCTTGATGAGCCTGGACATCTGGTGCGTGCATTACTGGCAGCAGCCAGTGTTTCCCTGATGGTGCTGATCAGTGTTGCACAGCTGTTGGCCTTCGATTGACTGGCAGTTCTTGGAAGAGGGCTTCTGGCTCTAGTGTCTTTGATCCTAGGGAATGCCCGCTGCTACCAGTTAAGTGCCTGACTGGCATTTATCTTGCCAGCCTTCTATAAAAGAGGTGGCTTAGGGAATTTGACCACCCACCCACCGCCCCCCCCCCCCCCCCCCCCCCCCCCCCACCCCTCCTTCCTCCATACACATCCCAATCTCTTTTAAATATTGCAGCCCAAGGGCACCACATCCTTATATTGCTGTATACAAAATGGGAGCCTGGAATTAAGTAAGGAGCCTCAGTTTGCTAACTCGGTGAGTGGAATGTAATGGGGTGGGATACACAGTAGGCAAGGGAACTTAATCAGGTGGAGTCGGAATCTCAGCTTCCTGATGTGGAATTAGGTTTGAGAAACTGACTTGGATGAAGGGATTGAGGGGATGGTTGTCAAATTTGTTGATGACGCAAAGGTAGGTAGGAAGGTAAGTTGTGAAAAGGATATAAGGAGGCGATAAAATATATATTGATAGATTGAGTGAGCGGGCAAATATCTGGGAAAATGTGGAATTGTCCATTTTGGCAGGAAGAATAAAAATGGAGCATATTATCTAAATGGTGAGAGATTACTAAACTCTGAGGTGCAGAGGGATCTGGATATCCAAGTGCATGAATCACAAAAGAAGAATATGCAGGTAATGCAAGTCATTGGGAAAGCTAATAGAATATTATCATACATTGTGAGGGGTTTTGAATACAAAAGTATGGAGGTTATGCTTCAGTTGTACAGAGCATGAATAAGACCAAGGGCAGAGCTTTCCCGTCCTGTCCGCCACGGGAACCATAGCGGGCAGGACACGGACCATGCAAAGGTCCATTGACCTTGCACGGGATCTTCTAGTCTTGGGGTGAATGCAGCTGGAAACTCCTACCCCACATCTGGAGTACTGTGTACAGTATTGGTCTCCTGATTTAAGGAAGGATATAAATGCATTTGAAGCAATTCAGAGAAAGTTTACCAGACTAATACCTGGTTGGGGGTGAGGGGTTGTCTTCTGGTGAAAGGTTAGACAGGCTAGGTTTGTATCTGCTGGAGCTTGAAGAGTAAGAGGCAACTTTGTTGAAATATACAAGATCTTGAGAGGTCTTGATAGGGTGGATGTGAAAAGGATGTTTCCTCTTGTGGGAGAATTCATAACTAGACCTCACTGTTCAAAAATAAGGCACTGCCCATTAAAAACAGAAATGATGCTAAATTCTTTCACTCAGATTGTTGTGAGTCTTTGGAACTCTCTTCCTGAGCAAGCAGTGGAAGCAGATCTTTGAATATTTTTGAGGCAGGAGTGGATAGATTCTTGGTAAATAAGGGGGTACTCAGTAATCAGGGATCGACAGGATGCAGAATTCAGGTTAGTATCAGATTAACCATGATCTTATTAAATGGCATAGCAGGTTTGAGGGGCAAAATGGACTGTTCCTGCTCCATGTTTATATTTTCGTATGTAATTCAAGCAATAACATGTTAGTGACAGAGTGATCATGATGCCGTCTAGTGGATACTCATTAAATGGGAACTTCATGAAGGTGGAGTGGAGTGCTGGAATCTCATGCCTCCTGGTTTCCCATCAGCTTAAAGGTGACATGTATTGCAATCTGCCTTTAAGGGATAGCAGCATGCCATCACCAGAAGGGAAGTGTGTCATATGATCCCAATCTCAGTTTTACTTTGGCCTGTGAGCAGAACACAGCACACACAGCTCTGTTTAGGGGATAGAGGAGGGGGCCTGTGTAAAATACTCTGTCAGAGAATCAGTGCAGTCTCAATAGGCTGAATGACCTCCTTCTGCACTGTAGGGATTGTGAGATTCTATGTGAGTCTCACCATCAGGAACTGCAATCTTCCCATTAAGTTCCATCCTATGAGTTCAACACCTGCTTCTCTCCATATTGCTGATAGTCAGACCTTATCAGGTTTCTCTGATGACCAATACAGCCCTGATTACAGTCATGGTTGGTGTGTATTACCTTGGAAGATTGAGCCTGGAGATGATGCATTAGCTTCTCTTAAGAAAATTGATCTCAAGTCTCTTTTTTGGAAAAAGTGTGAGTGACCTCATTCCCATGATATGTGCATATAACTGGTGCTCGATAAATAGCTAAAAGTAATAGACAATATCATTTTTATCCATGTTGCATTACTCTGCCTCAGATGATACTATTTTAATTACCATAGATTACACCAGACTTTATTTACTAATCCTAAAATTCCTCCAGGAATGTGTTATAGTAATGTAAGCAGTTTCACCTGGCACTTATGGATTTTCTTTATGGCAGGCGAGATTTAAATTGAGTTGCATATGCCACTGGTATTCAGGGAAAACAATAAAGCAAGCCCATTGTTGGGCTTATTTTAGTCAATTTAATGTTTTAATTATAGGTCTTGTTGGTGATTTTCCACTCACGAAGAAAAGCTTAATGGCACTAAATAATTCACAGGAATGCGTGACTCATGGCAATCACACCCGAAGTACATTTGTGTGAGTGTTGACACTACGAACCACAATTGGAGACAGATTGTTGAAGGTCTCTACCCACATATTTGATACAGAAATATTTAATCCATTATATATGTTAAATTCCTTTTTCCTCAAGTTCTTTGCTGCTGTATGATGTTTTTGCATGGCCCCACTCCTCCTATAGGCCACTTCTATATTATTCAACTTCAAGTTATCTTTTGGTATCATAGAATCATAGAATCCCTACAGTGCAGAAGGAGGCCATTCGGCCCACCGACAACAATCCCACCCAGGCCCTAGCCCCGTAACCGCCTGTATTTACCCTGCTAATCCCCCTGATGCCAAGGGGCAATTTATCATGGCCAATCAACCTAACCCTCACATCTTTGGATAGGAAGGAAGTATCTATTTGCTGACAGAACAACAGATCATTACTTTGTAACTTTCTCTTTAGCCAGTAGTGTTTTTTTAAAAAATATTTCTGAGGTTACAGGTATTTCAAACAAGGCCAGCAATTATTATCCAATCCTAATTGTCCTTGAGAAGGTGGTGACGAACAGTCTTGTTGAACTACAGCATCCTATTTTCTGGAAGTACTCACAGAATTCTATTAGATAGGGAGTTCCAGGATTTTGACTTAGTTACCATGGAGAAACAAGGATATATGCCCAAGTTGGAATGATGTGTAACATGGAGGTGGTGGTATTACCATTCATCTACTGCCTTTATCATTCTAGGTGGCAGAGGATGTAAACCTGGGAAGTGTTGCCAAAGAAGATAAAGCAACTTGCAGTAGTACACCCTTAGATAGGATGCACTCACTTCCATATTGTGGTTTTTAAAAATTCATTCATGGGATGTGGACATTGCTGGCTGGGTCAGCATTTACTGCCCATCCCTAATGCCCTTGGACTGTACGGCTTGATAGGCCATTTCAGAGGGCAGTCAACCACATTGCTGTGGATCTTGGATCACACGTAGGCCAATTTCTTTCCCTGAGTGAACCTGATGGATTTTTACAACAATCGACAATAGATCCATGTTCATCATTTAACTTTCCATTCCAGATGTTTTATTGAATTCAAATTTCAACATCTATTTTGATGAGATTCACATCTGGGTCCCCAGAACATTACCCTGGGTCTCTGAATTGCTAGTTCGGTGACAATTCCAGTATATTGTGCTGATACCAAGAAATGGTGAGACCATAAAATGTAAGTAGGCCATTAGGCCCATCTAGTCCCTCTGCCATTTAATGAGATCATGTCATGAGGTAGTTGAAAAAGAATAATCTGCACCTGTTCCCATATGAGAATTGAACACAATCAAACTGAATTCTCTTTTGTGCTTTTTAAATGCAAGTATTATTCCCAGGTTACAAAACTACACCCACAGAGGAATTTTGTTTTTACTTTGCTAAGGATTTTTACAGAAACAGCATTGGCTAGGAAGCATATCCTACTAATCCTGCAAGATGACGTGTGAGCTTATCCTTTTCTTGTTTTTCCTAGTTTCCTCTATTGCTCCACTAATGATACCAAATGTTACTGGGCTGCAGCCAAATGGCCGTTATTTATATATTTTAAATTTTTTTTACTCCATCCTTAAAGTTATAAAGCCAATACTCACAATGGACCGAGTGGACCCAAATCTATTCCTTACTTTCTCCAAAAACCAAATTGAAAATCCAACTGAATCCAATTCAAGTTCCCCTCGAGAGAAGCAAACAAGTTCCAAGCTGACAATTTGAGGCGTTGCAGCCCATCTTGGGCTTGATCTAACACTTGATCTTCGCCAAAAGGCTGAGAAGCGACCATTCTTCATACAGTAACTGTCCGAAGGTTATTTGAGCATGGCGGACTCCACCCTTGGAATTTTACCGGCACGCCCGCTCCAGAATCGGGGCAGATGAGGCTCGCAGAACGGCATTCTCCGTTGGCCTCGGGCAGGATCTTACGAGCCTCGGGTGAATGAGGCAGTAAAATTCCGGCACACATTTGAGATATCGGCTTCCCATTCGACACCCAATCAAGTGCTCTTTCCAGCGAGGGTCACTGTTGATTTGAAACAGATTTTTTGTAACGTTTGTGAAGTTTATTTATTAGTGTCACAAGTAAGCTTACATTAACATTGCAAAAAGTTACTGTGAAAATGCCCTAGTCGCCATACTCCGGTGCCTGTTTGGGTACACTGAGGGAGAATTTAGCACCTAACCAGCATGTCTTTCGGACTGTCGGAGGAAATCGGAACACCCGGAGGAAACCCATGCAGACACGGGGAGAACGTGCAGACTCCGCACAGACAATGACCCAGCCGGGAATCAAACCCAGGTCCCTGGCACTGTGAGGCCACAGTGCTGAGCACTGTGCCACCATTTTATTCCCCTCCTTAGCAACAAATACTGAGGTCAACTGTGCAGCCCCAGATCTTGCACTGCTAAAATCAGTGTATTCTAGGAAGCAAACTTGGCTCTTCCTCCTCTTTTCTTTTGATCTCAGAGTTGGAGTGATATTGAATATTCGGATTATTTTATAAGCCATGGGCGAGGGATGCTGTTTCATTACCAGGTGTAGAAATATGTCGGGTACAGTACATGTACATTCTGATCTCTATTGAATGATTGTCTTCTGCGGAACCAGTTCAGTCCAAGACAAACTGAATAGGTTTCAACATCGTCCCACCAGAAAACTTGCAACTCTTGCACCTTACGCCTGATTAATTCATTTTATTTATAGTGCATTGCCTATGCAATAAAAATCCTTGTCCTCTGGCCCAGGGGTATTACACAATAGACTTGCTAATCTCTGAAGGCATATGAAACTGCGAGGCTCATTCATTCGTCAATTAATTCAATTAGGAGTCCAACAAGGTTGTTCCCAAAGAAAATCCCGACCATAATATTATTCCATCTGCTCCTATTTTCCAGCTCATCAACTTTCGCAGTTAGCCTGATTGCACTTCTTCATTGCTCTTCTGTTTTAATAGTAATGCACTCTGTGGAAGCCTATTTATGTTCTACATCTGTCACCTTGTTCGTGATCTTGCTGGCGTCACCTTTTAAATTAGCAAGTATTTTAACAGTTGAAAGTTGGATCAATGGATCAGACACTGTCGCTTTCCAACGACAAGACAGCTACACACACAAGACAGAATGCAACGATTCTGGTCTTCTCATCATCTTTATAACTCTGACGATAAGGAAACCTTTAAGACATTCGTAAGCCAAGTTTTGATTTGATTTGATTTATTACTGTCACATGTATTAACATACAATGAAAATATTGTTTCTTGTGCACTACACAGACAAAGCATACCATTCATAGAGAAGGAAACGAGAGAGTGCAGAATGTAGTTTTGCAGTCATAGCTACGGTGTAGAGAAAGATCAACTTAATGCAAGGTAGGTCCATTCAAAAATCTGACGGCAGCAGGGAAGAAGCTGTTCTTGAGTCGGTTGGCATGTGACCTCAGACTTTTCTATCTTTTTCCCGACGGAAGAAGTTGGAAGAATGTATGTCCGGGGTGTATGGGGTCCTTGATTATGCTGGCTGCTTTTCCGAGGCAGCGGGAAGCGTAGACGGTGTCAATGGCCTCTCGGTTTCTTGGTATTTCAATCATCTCAGAGGAAATTTATTTTGGAGTAAAACGAAGATTAATAGTTGCTATAGTGACACTGAAAGACGAAGGCAAATCCCTCTTCCAGTCTACTGCATTCTGCTTTTAAAAAAAATTTAAATTGACAGTTCATTGACCAAATAATCTCTTCCAATGATGTTGGCTGAGGAACAAATGTTGGCCGTATCACCAGGAGAACTCCCCTCCTGATCGTGAAACTTTTCTATGGAAACTTGAGAAAGCAGGGAGGATACCTGATCTAAACAATAGAGCCTTCAACAGTGCAGCACTCCCTCAGTATGATCAAATGCCAGCCTAACTTAAATGATAAATTCTCTGGTCTGAGGCTTGAACTCATAATTCTCAGAGTTAGAGCTAAGAATATTGCCATTGGGTCAAAGTTAAAACATGTTTGATGTAGCTTTCTCCTAATTATCAACAACAAAATGTCAATCATGAGGTTAAATCCATGTCGTGATGGAAGGATGTGAGGGTCCCGGAGTAGGTGTGGGTGAGATGAGTGTTTTCAGCTTCATTTTGAAGAAGCTGCAGTTATTCTCCTGGAGCAAAGGAGAGTGAGGGCAGATGTGATAGAGGTGTACAAATTAGAACAGGTTTAGAAAGAAAAACTACTTCATTAGATTAGGGGACGCAGATTTAAGGTTTTGTAGGTGGCCAGAGATCCGGGTTCGATCAGCTTGGGTCACTATCCAAATTTGCACATTCTCCCCGTGTCTGTATGGGTTTCTCCGGGTGCTCCGGTTTCCATCCACAGTCTGAAAGACGTGCTGGTTAGGTGCACTGGCCATGCTAATTTCCCCCTCAGTGTACCCGAACAGGCGCCGGAATGTGGCGACTAGGGGATTTTCACAGTAACTTCATTGCAGTGTTCATGTAAGCCTACTTTTGACACAATTAAATAAACTTATAAACTTATAAACTGGATATGAAGAAGAACTATTTTATGCAGTTGAGTAATAATGACCTGGAGCTTGCTAGAAATGAATGGTGGAAGTGGAGACGATGAACACATTTGAAAGAAAATTGGATGGGCATTTGAAGAAAATAAACTTGCAATGCCACAAGGATAGTGAGTGAGCTATGGTTCATCACCCTTTCTGTGAACTACTCTACTTGTAAGCACAACTTCCTGCAACATGAATGGGAGTGGAGGAACTTTCCCTTCATCTGACGTTTTTTGTACATTCCAATCTCCCCCATGGATCCTAACTTATCCAAAATGTGCAAACTTGCTTCCAGTTAAAATTGGGCCCAATATTTCTAATCTGCTTTCCTTTTATATTATCCAACTGGAATTTATATTTTCACAACTTGGGCTGACTATAAAGTTTTATAGTTCTTCAGAGTCCATGGTCACCAAAAATCAATGGAACATTATTGCTGTGTATGTTGAACTCTTAAAGGATTTGTAAACTGAAAGATTTCTTCTTATAAAAGCTATGTGGTCTTTGAACAAATAACTATTGATGCAGTCTTTAATTCGGCACAGGTTGAGTTGAATACTAATCTCTCTTTGAATAAGACCTCTCCTTCGCTAATTATTTCCAATAACTTTATGCCTTTAGTGCTACATGCTTTTCACAACTGATCATTTCTAGGCCCCATGAAAGGTTGGATAAAAGCAAATGAAGTCATTTGCACCATGTTTTACTCGGCTTTTAATTTAAACACCTTCCAAGCATTCCAGTGTAATGAGACGAGCAAGGACAGTAATTCAACTATTTCTTTATTTAACACTTCTGGCACCAACTCAAACATAAACTGTTGCAACTCATTAACTCTTTACTGAAATTTAACTCTAACTGAACATCAACTCTCAACTGAACTTTAACTCTTAAACTGCATATTATCTTTAACTGAACAACATTAACTGAACATTAATTTTAACTATTTAACTGAAAATAGATACTACCGAGTTTAGGAAAACTTGGCCAAGAAATATCCTTGATGTATAATCTATCTTCTTCTCTGAAGCATCCTTCAGGGTACAGTTCATCTCACGGCGGTTGGTCTCTTCCGAGCTATCGCTGGCAAACAAATGCTCACATGTCTTTTTATCCATAATCTTCCACTTGCTTCTGGAAGACTCTCTGTCATCCAGCCAACTGTGTAACCAGGAACTGATCACATGGCTCGAACATCCAATGAAATTATTTGTGAATGACGTCATTACGCTTAGTTCATTTGACATCTATCATAAATAATGGTAACATATCAAAGCCACAATGTCAGGGTCAAATGTGAACAACTTCCCTTATTTGGCCAACACAGGAAACTTCAGATCACAGCTCCCAGATCAGAGCAACTTTATGACCTGCATCTGGTTTTAATTATAAGTTCACCAAAGGGCTGGTATCAGCATGGGCGCAAAGCTGGCTATGAAGTGATGGAAACAGAGAGTAGAGCTACAGAGTTGTTTTTCAGATTGAAGAAAGATGTATCCTCTGTATACAGGAGCCCTCTTTTTCCTGATATATATGAATGACCTAGACCTGGGTGTGTAGAGCACAATGTTAAAATTTGCAGATGACACAAAGCTTGGAAATATTATGAACTATGCGAAAGATAGTGACAGACTTCAAGGGGACATAGGCTGGTGGATTAGGCAAACACGTGGTAGCTGAAATTTAGTGCAGACGAGTGCGAAGTGATTCATTTTGACAAGTATAACAAGGAGAAACTAATATAATATAGGGTGAAAGTGTTGTAGGGGCAGGGGGCCTGGGGATATACGTATGCAAATCATTGACATCGGCGAGGCAGGATGCGAAAGCTGTTAATAAAGCATACAGGATTCTAGACTTTATCAAGAGGGACATAGGGTACAATGTCATACTCAGCAGTTGGAGTAAAATTAAGATTGGCTGTGTAATGCAAATGCAACATGAGAAATATTCAATTCCCTCCTTATAAAAGAGATATCTCAATGTGTTAGTTGTCAAGGGAATTCTCTCCATCTTTCAAAGGTTGGCATCTGCAAGTAGCAAGATTAGAAATAACGCTTCTAGTATTTAAAGATCGGATCAGGATGATAATCTGCATTTAAAATCAACATTTACAAACCGTAGTAGGACAACTGCTTGACTGTATGTGGTTACAAGAAATATCTAGTTGACACATTTCGTGGATTCTTGTTAAATTTCATACAATTTTCTTTAAAGGCTTAAGGATAGCCTGGGAGAGAAATGTTCAATGTTATAAATCCCCTTTATGGTTAGACATGGATTGAAAGTGAAGCTTTCTCAAGAGAACGGCATGAAGCTCCCTCACATCAAAATACTTCACAAATGTTACTGAATCTCTGTCTCTTTGAGACATCCCTGACATCAAAGAGTTGAATCTGTGGGAGGTTTTTTTTCAGTAATATTGGTGCCAATCTTCACACATCCTCTCTTCCTGTCCTTGCTTCAAAAGTTATTGTGTTCTGAATGGAGTTGCCTGCTGTCTGAAATGATTATCAGCGGAATAGCCACAGAACTACTTTAATTCATCCAAGAGAGTTCAATACGGAGAGAATATCAAAGTGAACATGCGAGGTTTCTTGTGTGCCCTATTTTCATTAAAAACTGTTGCAAATGGCTTACTTGATAGATCAATGAGTTTATCCAGGGAATTGCTGAGAAGTACAGATCAGCAAAGTCCCAGATTTAATGCTGTTTCTGTTTTGACATGATCTCAGCTGGAATGGTGAGTGGCAGACATGATTAGAGATTAGCATCCCTCAGTAAGAGAGAGTAAAACAGGCCAGAGTTCTCATGTCTTATCGTGAGCTAAAGATTCATGTGGGAAGCATATATGTCCAGTTGCTGGATATGGTTAGAATCAGACATGGTTCAACAACGTTCAAATAGCCTGCTGGTAGTTATTGTTCAAGGTTCATTGAGATAAGAGTGGCGATGCAATGTTTATGTAACTGCACCCTAGCAAGTAAGCAATGCCTTGAAGAGAAGTAAAAATATGGATATTAAAAAGCTATAGTATGCATTTGATGATTACCCAAAGGCTTTCTTCAACTTTGAAAAAGTGTTTCCTGGACTAGATGAATTGTAGAGACTAAAGCACAGAAAGAGGCTTCCAAACCCATCATGACTGCATAGATGCTAACTACTGAACTGGGGCTATTTCTCTCATTTGCCAGTTCTGTTACAATGGCTAACGAAGATGTGGAGATGCCAGCGATAGACTGGGGTGGGCACAGTAAGAAGTCTCACAACACCAGGTTAAAGTCCAACAGGTTTATTTGGTAGCACGAGCTTTCGGAGCGCTGCTCCTTCATCAGGTGAGTCACTGGTGAAGGAGTGGCGCTCCGAAAGCTTGTGCTACCAAATAAACCTGTTGGACTTTAACCTGGTGTTGTGAGACTTCTTACAATGGCTAACGAAAGAAGGGGCCTGGGAAATTGATTGGGACACACTTTCCTGCCCATTTTTATAACATTGTAACTTCCTTTGGAAGTAACACTGAACACAGGAAACTTAGTCCAAATACAGTTGTAGCTGTGACATATTATGCACCCACCAGTGTCCCTCATTCTGGAGGATGTAACCAATTCCTGTATAAATCACAATTTATATTAAAGAGACCTATTTCCAGCTGACGCTGGGATAATGCTAATGGAGGCACATCATCGCACAAGAAACAATGATTTATGTCACATGTTTAAATTGACCTAAAATGCAAGACTTTTATTCCTTCTTAGTCAATTTCTCCTCCAAGAAAAACTAGCAGGCTGCAGAGAAGGCTGCCTTGGGAAGTAGAGGCTCCAGGCTTTCAGAACAAGGATTGATGCAATAAATCAGAATTGGAAGAGATTGAGCTGAGGGACCTGGTGATATAAAAGCAGAAATTGCTGGAAAATCTCAGCAGGTCTGACAGCATCTGTGGAGAGATAATAGAGCCAACGTTTCGAGTCTGGATGACCCTATGTCAGAGCTGAGAGAAATTGTTGAGCAAGAGAAGAAGTTCAGCCAGATGGAGGAGAGTGGTTGTGAGTGGGAATTGTTCAGACCTCTGTTTGAGGGAGAAGCGAAGACCTCTCAGGCCACCCTGGTGGGGAATGGAAGTGCAGGGGGATTGGACATGATAAAGAGGAGACGGTTTGGGCCAGGGAACTGGAAGTTGTTGATTATGGCGTAGGGCATCAGAAGAATCGCGAATGTAGGTGGGAAGGGACTAGACAAGAGGAGAGAGGACGGTGATTTCTGTACGCAAATCAATGAAGTTGGCAAAACAGGCTGAGAAAGTGGTTAATAAACCAAACAGGATCCTGGCTGTACAAATGGAGGCATACATTACCAAAGCGAAGATGTTCTACTGGACCTTTATAAAACACTACTTCAGCCTCAACTTGAGTATTGTGTCCAATTCTGGGCACCACACTTTTAAGGTGGATGTGAAGGTGTTTGTGAGTGTGCAGGAATGATTCATGAGATATGGTTCCAGGTTTGAGAGATTTCATTTATTAAGAAGCTGGGGTTGTTCCCCTTCGAGAAGAGAAGCTTGAGAAGAGATTTTCTAGACGCATTCAAAATAATGAGGGTTCTTGACAGAGTCAATATATGGGAACTCTTTGCATTGATGGAAGGATCATGAACCAGAGGACACCTGATTTAAGATAACTGGCAAAAGAACCAGAGGCGACATGTGAAAAATTAATTTTACACAGCACGTAGTTATGATCTGGAATGCACTGCTTGAGAGTGTGATGCAGGGATGTTCAAACATGGCTTTGAAAAGAGAATTGGATAATTATCTGAAGAGGTAAATGGCAGAAGAGTGAGACTAGCTGAGTTGCTCTTACGCAAGCTGGTATGACATCCTGTGTTGTACCATTCTATGACTCTTTGTCCAGTTTTTGCATTGTGGGGGCTTTGTCAAGGTTTGTGGATTACCTAGTTTTCCAAAAATATGCTGCTTGTGTCCATCGTCTTTTTAACCAAAATATTAAAGGAAATGTTTACACATTCACATGAGGGACCTTTAACAAGGTCCCTCATGGGAGGTTAGTTAGGAAGGTTCAGTCGCTAGGTATACATGGGGAGGTACTAAATTGGATTAGACACTGGCTCAATGGAAGAAGCCAGAGAGTGGTTGTGGAGGATTGCTTCTCTGAGTGGAGGCCTGTGACTAGTGGTGTGCCGCAGGGATCGGTGTTGGGTCCATTGTTGTTTGTCATCTATATCAATGATCTGGATGATAATGTGGTAAATTTGATCAGCAAGTTTGCTGATGATACAAAGATTGGAGGTGTAGTGGACAGTGAGGAAAAATGGGCTGAAAAATGGCAAATGGAATTTAACGCAGACAAGTGTGAGATTTTGCACATTGGAAGGACAAACCAAAGTAGAACGTACAGGGTAAATGGTAGGACTCTGAAGAGTGCAGTTGAACAGAGGGATCTGGGAATACAGGTACAGAATTCCCTAAAAGTGACGTCACAGGTGGATAGGGTTGTAAAGAGTGCCTTTGGTACATTGGCCTTTATAAATCGGAGTATCGAGTATAAAAGTTGGAGTGTTATGGTAAGGTTATATAAGGCATTGGTGAGGCCGAATTTGGAGTATTGTGTACAGTTTTGGTCACCTAGTTACAGGAAGGATGTAAATAAGGTTGAAAGAGTGCAGAGAAGGTTCACAAGGATGTTGCCGGGACTTGAGAAGCTGAGTTACAGAGAGAGATTGAATAGGTTGGGACGGTAGCACAGTGGTTAGCACTGCTGCTTCACAGCTCCAAGGACCTGGGTTTGATTCCCGGCTTGGGTCACTGTCTGCGTGGAGTTTGCACATTCTCCTCGTGTCTGCGTGGGTTTCCTCCGGGTGCTCCGGTTTCCTCCCACAGTCCAAAGATGTGCGGGTTAGGTTGATTGGCTATGCTAAAAAAAATTGCCCTTAGTGTCCTGGGATGCATAGGTTAGAGGGATTAGTGGGTAAAATATCTAGGGATATGGGGGTAGGGCCTGGGTGGGATTGTGGTCGGTGCAGACCCGATGGGCCGAATGGCCTCTTTCTGTGCTGTAGGGTTTTTGAGATTTCTGAGATTTATTCCCTGGAGCGTAGAAGATTGAGGGGAGATTTGATAGAGGTGTATAAGATTTTGATGGGTATAGATAGAGTGAATGCAAGCAGGCTTTTTCCGCTGAGGCTAGGGGAGAAAAAAACCAGAGGGCATGGGTTAAGGGTGAAAGGAGAAAAGTTTAAAGGGAATATTAGGGGGGGCTTCTTCACGCAGAGAGTGGTGGGAGTGTGGAATGAGCTGCCGGATAAAGTGGTAAATGCGGGGTCACTTTTAACATTTAAGAAAAACTTGGACGGGTTCATGGATGAGAGGGGTGTGGAGGGATATGGTCCAAGTGCAGGTCAGTGGGACTAGGCAAAAAATGGTTCGGCACAGACAAGAAGGGCCAAAAGGCCTGTTTCTGAGCTGTAATTTTCTATGGTTCTAAGTAAGAGCTTCTGCTTTCTCCAAGATCTCTCTTAGTTCGGGTGTAGATGTGCAGAGGGACCTGGGTGTGCAAGTCCACAGATCCTTGAAGGTGACGCCTCAAGTGGAGAAGTTAGTGAAGAAGGCATATGGCATGCTTGCCTTTATAGGACAGAGCATAGAGCATAAAAGTTGGGGTCTGATGTTGCAGTTGTATAGAACGTCGGTTCGGCCGCATTTGGAATACTGTGCCCAGTTCTGGTCGCCACACTACCGGAAGGACGTGGAGGCTTTAGAGAGAGTGCAGAGGAGGTTTACCAGGATGTTGCCTGGTATGGAAGGGCTTAGTTATGAGGAGAGATTGGGTAAACTGGGGTTGTTCTCACTGGAAAGACAGAGGATGAGGGGTGACCTATTAGAGGTGTATAAAATTATGAAAGGCATAGATAGGGTAAACGGTGGGAAGCTTTTTCCCAGGTCGGTGGTGACGGTCACGAGGGGTCATAGGTTCAAGATGAGGGGGGGGAGGTTTAACACGGATATCAGAAAGACGTATTTTACACAGAGGGTGGTGGGGGCCTGGAATGCGCTGCCAGGCAGGGTGGTGGAGGCGGACACACTGGGAACATTTAAGACTTATCTAGATAGCCACATGAATGGAGTGGGAATGGAGGGATACAAAAGAATGGTCTAGTTTGGACCAGGGAGCGGCGTGGGCTTGGAGGGCCGAAGGGCCTGTTCCTGTGCTGAATTGTTCTTTGTTCTTTGTTCTTTAGTTCTCAGACGTGTGATCTGACGTCATTATTACATTAGCATCATGAATGCTTCTGACGCTAGCCCTTCACTCTACATCAACCCCCCCAATTCTTTATCCCTATCATCTTTACATCCTCTTACATCTCCCCACAAATAGGGGTGGCACGGTGGCACAGTTGGACAGTTGGCAGCACAGTCACACTGCTACCTCACAGCGCCAGGGACCCAGTTTCGATTCCCGGGTTGGGTGACTGTGTAGAGTTTGCACATTTTCCCTGTGTCTGCTTGGATTTCCTCCGGGTGCTCCGATTTCCTCCCACAGTCTGAAAGACATGCTGGTTAGGTGCATTGGCCATGCTAAATTCTCCCTCAGTGTACCCGAACAGGCACTGGAATGTGGTGACTAGGGGATTTTCACAATAACTTAATTGCAGTGTTGATGTAGCCTACTTATGACTAATAACTAAACTTTCCTTTACTTTAATTTGTCAGACTTCACAGGATTAGTCTCTGAGGTGCTTTGACTAATCTCCCTGATTTTGTTCTGATCTCCTTTTGAGGTCAAGGATATTCACTTTGGTTGGTGTGTATAACCTTCACCTGGGTGATTATTAAGCTCTTAATAGGTCTTTCCTTCACTTCAGGATCTGGGTGGTAAGTCCAAGAAAGCCCATTTGGTTTACTTTTCTATGATTTTTAGGGGTTGTGACTTTAACTTATGATATCCTATACAATCTTGATTGTGGAGGTTTTACAATGAATGTACTTCCCCTCCATTGGCCTTCGACACATTCAGCACTGGTGATTCACTTACCCTTTAGCTGTGCTTAAAGTTCTGAAGCTGGTTATTTCTCTGGTCTTTCTCACGATGTTTTACCCTCTTTCAGTCGTGAAGTTGGATTTGAATTTTTGAGACAGAGATGGACGCTGTGTTCTCAATCTGCTGTCCATTAGTAATGCTGATTGTGAGAAACCAGCCTGTCATGGTCCAGATTGATGACTCCAGATCAATAACTCGGAAGAGCGAGATGAATGTCTTTTTTTTCTTCAATAAATCTTAGTGGTTTGTAGCCCTTGCTAAGCCTTTCCATTTGCTTGAGGATAGTGAGATAAACTGGTTGAATGAAGGAAGCCATATTTACTAAATTTTGGAATTCCTCATTTGCAAGTTGCAGCCCATTGTCAGACACTACAATATCCAGAATGTCATATGTTGAATAAACTCTCTTGAGGGATTGAATGACTTTGATCATGATGCCATGTAGTTGGTTTATTTCAATTCACTCTGAATAATATGATGACACTGTGCCTTTAAGAAATGTATTTTAGTCATGTTACTGTTCTGAATGTGTTTACTAGTCCCTTCCATTTTATTGGAGTCATTTTGTCTGGATCCAGAAGCACTATATTGTTACTGCAGCAACATAGTTGATCTTAACTGATACAGTGCTGTTTTGATCTGAATTAATGCAGAGTTCTGTTGTTTTGTGTTTTCCCCTGGGGTATTGCAGAGTGGGGCTTGATTAGGTTGATTGTCAGATAAGATCTTATGACTGGGTACAGTTAGGCGTTCACAGAGAATTCAAAGCAGTATGTTTTTGGGATTTGTAGAGAGAGGTTGCTTTCTCTGTGTCTGTTGTTCTGTCTGAAGTGGAGACTAGAATCTGCCCAAGACTTTCTGAGATGCTACTGTTTGGGGATGGAGCTTTCTCTGGAAGTTGCTGCATGAGAATTAGAAGGCAATCTGTCTGGATCATTCTCCAGAAGTGGCAAAAGGCTGGAAATCTAGTACCTCATGTTCTGTACCTTATGAACTCCGGAGCGTAGAAGGCTGAGGGGTGATCCTATAGGGGTCTATAAAATAATGAGGGGCATAGATTAACTAGATAGTCAATATCCTTTCCCAAAGGTAGGGGAGTCTAAAACTAGAGGGCATAGGTTTAAGGTGAGAGGGGAGAGATACAAAAGTGTCCAGAGGGGTAATTTTTTCACATGGAGGGTGGTGAGTATCTGGAACAAGCTGCCAGAGGTAGTAGTAGAGGCGGGTACAATTTTGTCTTTTAAAAAGCGTTTAGACAGTTACATGGGTAAGATGGGTATAGAGGGATCTGGGCCAAATGTAGGCAATTGGGACTAGCTTAGTGGTTTAAAAAAAAGGGCGGCATGGACAAGTTGGGCCGAAGGGCCTGTTTCCATGCTGTATGACTCTATGGCTCTAACTTTGTTCTCCAGATATCCACTTCTGGGCCTGCAGTGGGCCTTCTGCACTCTGAAATGATTATGAGAATGGTAGAAAGGGTCCTATGCTTCTGCTAGGCCCTGGAATTATTCCTGTGCTTTATCTTTCTTCCCTCTTGCTGCTTGCTGTTATGCTCACTGCTGTCTGGCCTTTGGGCCTGTGTCACAGCCTATCGCTGCTGTCCCAGTGATGTTCTGATGTCTTGAGTCTTTTTTCTTTTATCCTTCCTTTGAGGTTTTCTTTTCTTGCCAGCCCCATAGCTCTTATCAGTCTTCGCTGCCGTTGTGTTTCCTTTTGTGGTAAGAGTTTAGGCACTTTGGGGATTGTCCAGCCTCCCAAAAGTATGCCTCTTGAGTCCATAGCCTTTTTAACCAGAATGATTGAATTGCAACAAGTATTTACACATTTGGACCCCCGCACAGGGTAAGAGCTTTTGCTCTCTTCAAAATCTCTCTTACTACTCAGTCATGTGATCTAATTTAATTATTATATCAGCATCATGCATCCTTCTGATGTTACCCCTTTCCTTTACAAATTTGGACTTGGGGGGGGGGAATGAGCACTTTCACAGGAACTGCTCAGGTTAGGTTGGCAATAAGTATTTCCTCGTGACTCCTTCCACTCCAAGCCAGAAGAAGTCTAACGATCACAGCAAGTCAGAAAGGACAGCCACCCTTTCGAAGAATCTACTGTATTAAGCTTATATGCCATTCTTTTGATACCTTTTCCTCAATGTATTGAAAGATTTCAGGAATGTGCCGTAAATATCCAGGAAGTTCCTCAGGACCCTTTCACAATCTTCGTTATCTTCCTCTTCATTTACAACATGAATAATCTCTGTTAGATCCTTACAACATAAGCAATGCATACATTGTGATGAGTCCATCACCAATCCCACACATGCTGGCATCTGGTGTAATTGTATCTTGTGACACCCAGATGGCATTCTCATTTTTTGCATTCTTCTTATGGGAGAAGACATTAACAGAATGGCTACAGCTATGGATGTTCCTATCCTGCAGCAACAGCCATTTCCCAGTTCTTTTCCCCTTTATTCCACTCCATGCCAAGGCCCTGATCTCATGCCGTAACACCACTGTTTGCTCACCTAAAATATTTAAATAAACCCAGCGTCAGCATCGGGTTCATCGATGTGGAATATTTAATCTTCTCCAAATCTGCTCCTTTGCATTTTACCCTGCCTTCTCACAGTGTCGGGGGCTTGGGTTCGATTCCCGGCTTGAGTGACTGTGCGGAGTCTGCACGTTCTCCACTTGAATGCATGAGTTTCCTCCGGGTGCTCCGGTTTCCTCCCAGAGTCCAAAGGATGTGCTGGTTAAGTGCATTGGCCATGCTAAATTCTCCCTGAGTGTACCCGAACATGCGCCATAATGTGGCGACTAGGGGATTTTCACAGTCACTTCATTGCTGTGTTAATATAAGCCTACTTGTGACAATAATAAATTTAAATATTCCTTTTGAAATATGAATCCAATTCCTTTTGAGTGATTTGTAAACTCTCATTTAATAAATAGCCTCTTATAGAATCATAGAAACCCTACAGTGCGGAAGGAGGCCATTCGGCCCATCGAGTCTGCACCGACCACAATCCCACCCAGGCCCTATCCCCACATATTTACTTGCTAATCCCTCTAACCTACGCATCCCAGGACTCTAAGGGGCAATTTTTAACCTGGCCAATCAACCTAACCCGCACATCTTTGGACTGTGGGAGGAAACCGGAGCACCCGGAGGAAACCCACGCAGACACGAGGAGAATGTGCAAACTCCACACAGACAGTGACCCGAGCCGGGAATCGAACCCGGGACCCTGGAGCTGTGAAGCAGCAGTGCTAACCACTGTGCTACCGTGCCACCCCAGTGATGCAGTGATGAATTCAACGATCCAATGAACATATGGCAGTCACCGGGTCATGCTCAGTGTTTAGTTCTGGCAACTTTTTGTGCCCTTTTTAATGCAGTTATTAAAAAAAATAGGAAGTTGGTACAATAGATTTTGCCAGTCTGCCTGTCCATAGGGATTCCTGTTGGCAGCACTAATGGTACTGCCCTGTGGGATATTCTTCCTTTCTCGATCACAATGCACTATCCTGGATTTGTGCTTTCCTGGTTATCTTGCGCACCATGCCAGATTATTCTGGGGAGCTGCATGGCTCACTATCATAATGTGTTCATCGACACGATGCATTCTTTTATTCATGTTTATTCTTATTTTCATTTTCCAATAAATAATTGTGCATAACCAGTTGTAATTGCAAAAGCCCTGTAGGCAATATGAGGTATGAGATGTCTTTTTAAGCAGTCACTTAACCTAACATAACTGTGTATTATGTTATAATTTGCTGCATTTGTTGAGAAGAGGTTTTTTTGTTCCAAAATCCCTGAGCCCCTGTTGAATTGATTCATATTCTGAATGTAGATGTATTTTGAAAATCTCAGAATGTGGATACACTCTGCTTCTTGCATTATTATGCATATTGTGCTCAGACAGACTCCAGAGCATTTTTAATGCCTTTATTTTCGTAATAAATCCCTTCCACAATTTGTTCTTGGCTGACAGTACAGCTGTAATTATAAGATAATTTTCGACATAATTCCTGCTTCCCCAGTACACATTTGTCTGCACCGTAGCTATCTCATTTTCTTGCGTTTTTGTGGCTACTTAGTGGAAAATGATGCCTGTAGATTGTGATAAAAATTAGCAATTGACTGGTTTGCAAAATTACCGGTTTAATGCGGCATAGACGCTGGCATTTATTTACTCTCTGATACCACTTGTGTAGTTTATCGACTGTCAACATTCGAAGGGGAAAAGAGAATGAGATTGCCTTCAAAGAAAGTTGTACTTGCTCTTTCTTTGAGAAATAGTATGTTGAAGATAACCTACTTTAGATGAAAAGCAGAAATTCAGGTAAGTTTCTTTACATGTCAATTAGCTTCCTGAGAGCACTGTTGTCTCTGACCCAGCTAGATGTGGGTTCAAATTCCGCAAATCCAGGCTGGCACTTTGAAGAATATTAAGGGATTGCAATATTGTGGGAAGTGCCATCGTTCAGACTTAAGACATGAACGTGAAGTTCCGATGACCCACTCCAATAAAAGATCCCATTGCACCATTTTGAAGAAAAGAAGAGGAATTCCCCATGGTGAATTGGTTACGTTCTTTCATTAGCTCTATGGGATCTTTACATCTGGGGGATATAGGGGAGGTATTATCGCTCAGACTATTAATCCATAAACTCAGCCAATGTTCAGGGTTCGAATCCCACCCTGGCAGGTGGTGGAATTTAAACTCAATAAAAAGATCTGGAATTAAAAGTCTCATGGTGACCATCATTGTCAATTGTGTAAAAACTGCATCTGGTTCACTAATGTCCTTTAGGGAAAGAAATCTGCCATCCTTACCTGGTCTGGCCTACATGTGACTCCAGAGTCACACCAACGTGGTTGATTCTCAACTGCCCTCTGAAATGGTCCAACGAGCCACTCAAGGACAATTAGAGATGGGCAATTAATACTGGACAGCTCATCTCTTACAAATGAATAAAAAAGCTGGGATCTTTATTTCACTATCCATCTGTAAGACAGTCCTTCCAACATTGCAGCAGTCCCTCAGCGCTGTACTGAAGTGACAGCCTGGATTATGTGTTGAAGTCTCTGGAGATATGAAGTTCTCAACCTTGATTTCAAATTCCCCCATGGTCATGCATGCACCCTTCCATCCCCTGCCCCCTCCCTCCCTATTTCTGTAACCTCTCCCACCGTCCAAAGATATGCAGGTTAGGTTAATTGACCATGCTAAATTTCCCTTGTTGTCCCAAGATGTATAGGGGGATGAGTAGGGTGAATATGTAAAATTACGGGATTAGGGCCTGGCTAAAATGCTGTGTCAGGGAGTCAGTGCAGACCTGATGGGCCGAATGGTCTCCTTCTGCACTGTATGATTCTTCCAAATGTACAATCCTGCAAGATCTACCTTTTGTGTAGTCCTGTTTTAATCATTTCATTATAGATGTCCATGCGGTTAACTGCCTAGACCCTAAGCTCCAGATGGAATTCACTCCCTAAATCTGTCAGCTCATCTCTTTTTACTCCTTTAAAACATACCCCTTTAAACAAGTATTTGGTCATCTACGGTAACATCCCCTTACGTGGCTTGATGTCAAATTTAGTTTAATAATGCACCTGTAAAGTGCTTTGGGATATTTCACTCCATTAAAGGTACTTTATAAATGAAATTTATTGTTGCTGTTGGAATAACAGAAGCTTACGCTTTGTCGAACCAGGTGAAGTCCATGTTTTCATTAAAATGGAGCAAAGCAGACAATTGTATTTTTACTAATGCTACTACATCAGCCATTGTAATTTGAGGGGGTGGAAAAAAATACATTAAAATGCTAGGCTTAGCTCACAAGAGGTTAAATTTCCAGGATAGCTGCACGAGGGCATGAAGATTGGGTTCCAGATGGTGCTATCTGACTCAACATGCCTTAGACAATGAAAGATAGGTTAGGAATCTAGTGATCATTCACATTCATTGCTGTGACAACTCTATTCATTCAACAGGGGTCATTGCCAAGTTAAGCTGTTTTTTTTCAGCACTTGGTTAGGAGATGCAGCCCATTTATTCCACAGAATACACGTGACTGAACAAGAGTAGCAGCCTTTTCTAACATCTATCCCAATACAGAGAAAATAATGAGCTTGCCAGGCTATTGGACAGGGTCATTTTAAAAAATATTCGTACACGGGATGTGGGCGTCACTAGCTGGGCCAGCATTTATTGCCCATCCCTGGGGGTATTGTAGAGTCAACCACATTACTGTGGGTCTGGAGTCACATGTAGGCCAGACTAGGTAAGGATGCCAGATTTCCTTCCCTAAAAGGCATTAGTGAACCAGATGGGTTTTTTACAACAATTGACAATGATGGTCATTAGACTTTTAATTCCAGATTTTTATTTCACCAATTGCCATGGTGGGATTCGAACCCTGGTCCCCAGAGCATTACCCTGGTTCTTGGTATTATTAGTCCAGTGACAATACCACTACACCGCTGCCTCCCTGTAATGGATACTTTCAGTTACTTTGATTGAAAGCTGACTGAAGAACAATCATGTGACTGCAGGGAGAGGAAGTTCTTTAAGGTTGAAGGCCAAGTGGCAGTAGCTTGGTCCCCGACACTGCTAACACAGTCACACTGAAAATAAAACAATAAGAAAATAATCAACCTTCTTGATTTATCAGCAGTCTTTCTTGACTCAGTTATGTTCCTCAGTTCCACGCATCAAAAAATAGTGATAAGATCTTACAACATCAAATCAGTCTGTCAGGGAGTAGTTGTTAAAACCCCTGGGTTACATTATTATCTGAGTAGATACAGAGCAGCCAAAGTCACATCCGGTGTGTAAGAGACATAGTGAGTGGGATGGAGTGCGGGGGGGGGGGGGGGGGGGGTGTGTGTAGTCGGGGTTAATTTTTCAGGCAAGGTCAGGAGGGTTTGATTGGGTGCAGGAAATTATTTGGCCACTTGTGTGCTTTATCCAGGTGGGTTTGAAGGCAAATGGGGGACCCCCTGCAGCTGTTGGGTAAATTATCTAAATATTTTTTAATAGGCAATTAAGTATTGCTTTAAGCAAGGATTCTGGATTTAACAGCCAGCAAAGGTATTTTATGAGTGGTTGGGAACTTGCCAGGGGGAATGAGGTGGCTGTACAGCAGCAAGGGATTCTTCAGCACATTAATGAGCTGGGAAGACTTTATTTATTACACTGAAGAGTTCTGGTCATGGTCAGGAGAGAGGGTGCTGCCCACAGCACATCTTCTCAGAGAGAATGCATTCAACTCTTGATCGCCAACTGCTTGCAAGTCAGTCTGGCTGTCTTACACTTCCCTCACCTTCCCCGTTGCCAGCCTTCGACACAGCATAGAACAAAGAACAGTACAGGCCCTTTGGCCCACCAAGTCTGTGCCAATACTGATGCCTCTCTAGTCTAATATTTTCTTGCCTTTACATGGTCCATATCCCTCTATTCCCTGCCCATTCATAGATCTCTCCAGATGCCTCTTGAACATTGTTATAGAATCTGCTTCCATCACTTTCTCCGGCAGTGCCTTCCAGGCATTCACCATCCTCTGTGTGAAAAACTTGTCCCTTACATCTCTTTTAAACTTTCCCCTCTCACTTTTAACCTATGCCCCCGAGTAAATGATGCTTTGACCCTGGGAAAAATACTCTGACTGTCCACTCTATCCAAGCCAGTCATTATATTATAAACATCTATCAGGTTCCCCCTCATCCTCCGACGCTCCAATGAAAACAATCCAAGTTTGTTCAACCATTTTTCTTAGTCCATATCCTCCAAACCAGGCATTTTCCTGGTAAATCTCTTCTGCACCCTTTCCAATGCATCAACAACCTCTGGTCGTGTGGCGACCAGAATTGTACACAATACTCCAACGTCTTATACAGCTGCAACATGATTTTCCAATTCCTATACTCAACACCCCGACCGATGAAAGCCAGCATTCCATATGCCTTCTTCACCACCTTGTCCATCTTAGCATGCGGATCCCTTTTCTGGTTCCAATTTGCAACTCTGAAGGACAAGAGAAGCCAACAGCAACAACAGGAGCAGGAGCGACCCCAGCAGGGCTGCCTTCTCCTCAGCCACATGGCACTCCACAGGGCAGAAAGGATGGACACAGAAATCCAGCTTGTCGGAGGTGAGGCCCCCAACAAAGGGACCACAGACCGCAGATCAGCTCCCTCATGTCCGAGCACCAGTGCATCAGAAGGCTCAGTCTCTCACAGCAGCTCACTGTTGATATCCTGAAACAAAGCCTCCATCCCAGCAGATCAGATACGCACACATGGTCAGTCGCTCTTAAGGTGCCTGTAGCTGAATGGCCACTCCCTGAGTTGCTGCTTCTCCTGGAGGTTGTGTCTCTCATTTCCAGGGTGGAGAACAAAGGGTTTCAAAGAGTTAGAAAGGATCGATGTGGGTCAGAGAGAAAAGCATTTGTCAAGGGTGATTGTGAGGCATGGTTGTGAGAAGATAATAGGATGCATGACTTGGGAGTGTTGGCTGTTGAGATGAGGTGTGAGGTGCCTGGATAGAGAGGGATGAGTGGAACTGGAAAGTGTGTATTTCTGTGTGTGAGGGGGAAGACAGGAAAGTGGAACTGAGACCACAACCAGATCACCCATGATCTTATTAAATGATGAAGCATGCTTGAAGGGCCAAATGGCCAATTTCTGCTCATACGTCCTACATTCCTCTGTTTAGCCGAGGAATGCTGCACTGGAGAATACTGGGAAAGTCAGAATGTGGGGCCAGACACCAGTAAGGATTTTGACACCCACCTTAACCACTCTTTGAGGTTGTGGATCCTCCTGGTTTCTTCAGGTTGGAAGGGTCACGCATCTGCTGCTGACTTCCTCAGCACTTCCATCTGTGCCTCTTGGTTTGCGAGCCTGGCCTCTCCCTCCAATCCTTGGGAAAGACCACCTCACTGCCATCCCTCAAATCCCACAGCAGGACCTCCAGCTGAGATTCAGAGCCCCAGGAAGCAACCTATTCAGGTTTACCTCTCCATTCCTGTATTTGCTGCAGCCTTAACAACCCATGTGCAACTAAGACAGTCTAGCACATGCTGGGTCTGTCAATTAGAAATCCTTCTTTTGACAGATTCAGCGTGTCACATTGAAAACATATGTTTTTAAGAAGCAGTTAGATGAATGAAAGATTCAAAGATGTGCGGGTTAGGTTGATTGGCCATGCTAAAATTGCCCCTTAGTGTCCTGGGATGCGTAGATTAGCGGGATTAGCGGGTTAAATATGTAGGGAAAAGGGGGTAGGGCCTGGGTGGGATTGTGGTCGGTGCAGACTCGATGGGCCGAATGGCCTCTTTCTGTACTGTAGGGTTTCTATGAGATGTAGCTCTTGGGGTTAAATGAATCAAAGGATATGGGAGGTGTTATAGTGGTCACCAAGGACAAGGGGGATCATCAATAAATCTTCCGTTGGGCTTTGTTGAATTTCCCCATTAAGTGAGCAGGAGCTTACCCAATGAGAAACAAGCAGTGGGAGTTTAAAACACATGCTGACAGCTTGGACCAGGTGTTGTAGGTCCTGAGCTCAGGACTTGTGTTGCTGGAAGTCGCGGGCGTGGCCTTTCCTTTGTGTTGAATAAAGTAGTGTGACATTGGAAGACTGGCCCAGGCTAGATTATTACATTGCCGATGAGAATGGGATACCAGAAGTCCTGGTGTCCAACAACGGCACCTTCTTCTCCAGCAGTGAGTTCCAAAACATCATGCTTTCCAATGATATCAAACATGCCAAAACTGCACCTCACCATTCATTGTTGAATGGATGGAGGAGCCTTGGCACTTCGAATCATAGAATCCCTACAGTGGAAGGAGGCCATTCGACACATCAAGCCTGCACCGACAATAATTCCACCCAGGTCCCACATATTACCCTGCTAATCCCCTTGAAACTAAGAGATAATTTGGCACAGTCAATCAACCTAATCCGCATATCTTTGGAATGTGGGAGGAAACCGGAGCACCCGAAGAAAACCCACGCAGACATGGGGAGAATGTGCAAACTCCATACAGACAGTGACCCGAGGCTGGAATTGGACCCAGGTCCCTGGTGCTGTGAAGGTTCAATTCCTGTACTTGACTTCGACTGTAAGCACAGTGCAGATGGATGGGCAAACTGACATAGCACCGTGATGCAGGATTGATTAATGGAGAGGAAATAGTGAGTAGGGATAAAAGGGACATTTTCAAATTGGCAGGATGTAGCAGGTGAAGAACGCAACTATCAGTTCTGGACTCTTAGCTAATTACAATCTCTATAAATGACATTGATGGAGAGACTGAGTGCATGTATCCAAGTTTGTTACAAAGCTAGGTGGGGATATAAGTTGTGAGGAGACATAAAGAGACCAAAAAGAGATATGGCTAAGTGAATGAGCAGCAAGGTGGCAGATAGAGTATAATGTAGGGAAATGTGAAATTATTCACTTTGGCAGTAAGAATAGAAAAGCAGAAATTTTTAAAAAGGCATAAAACTTCTCCAGAGTTGGGAGACTTAGATGACTTGTACATAAAACACAAAATGTTAGCATGCTGCCCAGGAAGAAAAATTGAAAAGGGGTCTGGAGTAGAATAAGGAAGGCTTGCTTCAATTGTATAGCACTTTGCTGAGATGACATCTGGAGTACTGTGCACAGTTTTAGTCTCCATATCAAAGGAAGGACATGCCTTGGACGCAGTACTGTGAAGGCTCACTAGATTAGTTCCTGGGATGACAGTGTTGTCTACTGATGAGAAGCTGAGTACAGTAAGCTTGAACTCTCTGGAGTTTAGAAGAATGAGAGGCGATCTCATTGAAACATACAAGCTTGACAAGATGGATGCTGAGAGGTGTTTCCCATGACTGGGGAAACTAGAATTATGGGGGCATAGTCTCAAGATAAAGTATTAGAATTATAGAATCCCTAGAGTGCAGAAGGAGGCCATTCGGCCCATCGCTGTTGCACCAACAACAATCCCACCCTGGCCCTATCCTGGTATTTACCTTGTTAATTCCCCTGACACTAAGGGTCAATTTAGCATGGCCAATGAACCTAACCCGCACATCTTTGGGGTATGGGAGGAAACCCACGCAGACATGGGGAGAAAGTGCAAACTCCACACAGGTAGTCACCACCCAAGGCTGGAATTGAACCCAGGTCCCTAGTGCTATGAGGCAGCAATGTTAACCACCGTGCCGCCCCTGGCACATTGTTGACCATTTAGGATTGAAATTAAAACTTCTTCACTCAGAGGGCTGTGAATCTTTGGAATTGTCGATTCCAGGGAGGGACGGAATACGGCTTCGATGCTCCATCATTGAACATGCACATAGAGATTTTGCATCTCTTGGAGAATCAAGGGATACAGGGAGCTGGTGAGAAAATGGAACTGAGGCAGGAGATCAGCATGCTCAAGGGGGCATTTGATTGACTCCTGCTCCTGTTATAGAACCTGAGTGGGGATGCTAATGGTGTGACTCAGTTGAAGAGATATGGCAACATCTGCTGGAGAGTTGAATGGGTTCGTGATTTGTTAATGGTTCTGTTCTTTTGATAGGGATCTTCAGCTGAAAATTCCACATGTGGTAAATGTCAAACACTACTGAAACTGAAAAGGTATCTAAGGCAGATCGATTTTGCAGTGGTTTAAATTCACAACAAGGCAGGCAGCATTGCTAGGGTATGTAATGCACAATTATTCCAAGAAATTACACCGGGTGATATTGGTAATTAATATGGTTACTTTAAATAGTGATCCCATTTGTTAAAATCATGTTCAGAAGAATTATGGACCAATGTGTTCATCAGCACATTGCTTCACAGCTCCAGGGTCCCGGGTTCGATTCCCGGCTCGGGTCACTGTCTGTGTGGAGTTTGCACATTCTCCTCGTGTCTGCGTGGGTTTCCTCCGGGTGCTCCGGTTTCCTCCCACAGTCCAAAGATGTGCAGGTTAGGTTGATTGGCCAGGTTAAAAAAAAAAAATTGCCCCTTAGAATCCTAAAAATGCGTAGGTTAGAGGGATTAGTGGTTAAAATATGTGGGGGTAGGGCCTGGGTGGGATTGTGGTCGGAGCAGACTCGATGGACCGAATGGCCTCCTTCTGCACTGTAGGGTTTCTATGATTTCTATGATCTTTTGTATCTCACCTATTGGCTGGGGGGCGGGGGGTGTTATTTTCAGCTGCCTTTCGCTGCAGGCAAAAACGGTGATGTTGGTGGAAAATCCCACGAGACCGCAGGAGTGAGAATCTCGGCTGCGAGATCTCGTTCCCGGATTTTCCCCGTCTCTCGCCACTGACACATCGAGGCTCCTAGCCGAGGAGGCCAGGAACCTCATTCAAATAACTTTAAATGTATTTAAAGGGCTTCCCCACCATTTGTTTGCCCAGGAAGGGAATTCGTCTCTCCCCCATCCCCCCACCTCCCCCCAATCCTGCCGGCATGACATCATGTCGGTGAGGTTTACAACAGGAAGCTGTTGAGGGGAACCCACTAGGGGCACAAAGGTAAATATAGACCCTGGGGGGAGAGGGACATGCAGTGTCCCAGTGTGACACTTCTAGGCAGTGCCGGGGTCTGTGCCTTGGGTGGTTCCCCTTTTGTGTGGGGTTTTGCCCCAGTGCTTGTTGGGGGGGAAAGTGTTGCCCCATGTGGGGAGTCCCTCATATGTATGGGGGTGTGGGATGGGGGGAGGGTGTAGCTTTCTATCGCAGACAGCAGCACCCATTAAAGATGGTGCCCTGGTCTCTGTGGAGCCGGGCTTGCTGGCTCTATCAGGCCCTGCGATTGTGATAGTGAAACCCATGCCCCAAATTCTCTGTGTACAGAGTGCTTGAGCATCTGGAGAGAAAACTCAGTTGTACAGCTGGAGAGCTACACTGGTTTTCTCACTGAAACAGACACTCTTAAAAAAAAATATTGTTTTACCCTTTGACATGTTGGGTTTTGGGAACATGGATTAAGAGAGTCCATTGTCTGAAGCGCATTCCAAGGCTTCCACATGTGTACTACAGATGTGACAGTTTGCGTACAGCACATATATAATGTAGTTGCAACATGACATCAACAGATGTCTTTGTGCCATTAGCAAAGATCATCGGGAAAACAATCTGTAGAGTGATTGTACCGGTCAGTTCGTCTGTCATGAACCAATAAAACCCAGAGATAAATAGGTCTTTCTGGCCACTTGTCTACCAAATGCTAAATGTTAATCTTCATATGATTACAAGGGTCAGTGTCTGAAGGCTAATATCAAAGCAGCTTAAGAGACAGGAAAATATGGAAATACTAACTGAAAAGTTCCCCATTAAATCCTATAGCTTGCAGGCTTCATAGGATTTACATCTGAGTCTGGAAATATAATGCGTGCCCCAGTATGAAAAGAAACTAAAAAAAAACTAGGGATTTGTATTTAATTACCAGCTTTCACCAAGTTTAATTATCTTC
Organism: Mustelus asterias; assembly: GCF_964213995.1. Lineage (NCBI taxonomy): Eukaryota > Metazoa > Chordata > Chondrichthyes > Carcharhiniformes > Triakidae > Mustelus > Mustelus asterias. Next base: position 18,872,445 of record NC_135804.1, on the reverse strand, counting down.
TAATTGTTCCTCTGTAGCATTATAGTCATGTCCTGTCGCATCAAAGAGGATCTTCTTTACCCTGGTACCAGTTACAAATGCGACTTAGCTGGCACCGCGCACAGTACATCATAATAAGGATGCAAAGAACCAGATGTAATACAATTATAGCAATTAAGCTGCAGTTATAGCTGTCGCTATCTCAGATGGTATCTCTGGAGCGCAGTGTGCAGTCAGGATACTCAGGTTCTGTTCCTGACTGTGGGTCAGATTGAGGTCATGGACAAGAAGCTTGAGCAATTTGTACTCGGCTGCACGTGCAGAGCTCTGCTCCCTGGGTAGCTAATTCATAGCTTTTGTACCCACGTGAAGCCATCACTTTCTCCAAACGATGAATTGCTTGGAATTGCAGAAGACTGCGAAGCAATCTCGAGATGTGGCTCACCGCGTTGATAGTGCAACTGAGTTGAACTCAAACAGGTGGAAGGCACCCACCTGGATAAAACCTTATAACACTCGATTACATTGCGTTTGGGACTTAGAAAGGGATCTGATTCCTGAGTTGCATTGCCACCAAAAGGCAAAGGCTTCATCCAGACAAGTCTATGGGGATGCCCATAAAGCTGTGGTGTGCACATGTAGATTAAAGCGAACACATAACAGCCGGGATCTTACCACCGTTCACACCGGTGGGATTTTCCCATCCCGCCGCAATGAACGGAGATTTGGCTGGCTGCCAAATTCTCCAACTTTGTTGTAGTGGGAGCGTGGCGTGAATGGCAGGTAAGATCGCACCCAACCGGTTCTATTGAAAGAAGTGTTCTCTGCACTGCATAGAATACAACCTGAATGTAAAATAGCAACCTCAACAAACACCCTAAAGACATCACCATCAAATCATGTGATCAGCTCTTAAAGCAACCGACAACCCTTTTAAAAAATAACATATGTCGCAAGTATTCTTGCATGTTTTCACAGAAATGCAACTTTTAACTTTCTATTTTTCACTTGTTCCAATGGGCACCTTACCTCCAAGAGATATTATTGCTGCTAGTTTCTTAACATAAGCAGCAGCAGTGCAGTTGACTGCTCCTGTCCTTCCAATCCCCAAGCTGTGCATGCACCATTAAACATAATGACAAAACTGTTACCTTAGTGGTTTTCAGCGGATGTAGGTTACATTGTTTGAGTTCCATAATTCATAAAATAGATGCAGCAGCATAAAAATGATATGGAAAAGGGAAAATATTCAGGCTTGACATCATTTCGTTATTGCTTCCTGCAACTCATCTCCCCCTTTCTTTCTGTTATCTTTGTAGTATACTTTGTGCCTTCAATTTTTCTCTCTCAATATAAGTCATAACAATGCAATTCTCATCAAAGCATTGCTATTGCTTCCCCTTGTCAATAAATTGAGCATTGGACAACATATAACAAAAGGAAAATCTTGTCAAACCTTATCCAGTGGGAGTAACAAAAGTATTTTTGTCAGTGAAATGACACCAATAGGAAAATATGAATACTGTCTAGAAACACACAGTAGACTGATGATTGCATACTTCTAGCCTGCCTACATATACTTTCTTTCTAGATGTATACTGCTTCACTGATTTGTTGCCAAAGCTTCCTCACTTTTTTCCTTCCCGCTACAGCAGTGGTGGGCAACATACGGCCATGGGCTACATGCAGCCTATCAGGGTACGGATTGCGGCCCATGAGGCATTTTGTTGACCGTTCAACACACGCGAGGTTGCCAAATGCCGCTGGTTTTCATCCACGTAGACCAGAATTCTCTGGTCATTCGCAACCAGCTGCCGCTGCCTGCGAGAACGGAAAACTTGGCGCTCAGCCAAATCTCCATTCACTGCAGCGGGACTGGAAAACCCCAGTTGTGGGTGAGGTCGGAGTATCTGGCCTGTAGCTTTTTTCCTACCGGTCTGGCTAAAGTGATATGCACACAAAACAAGGGTACATGAAGTGAGGTCTGTGCTGGTTGCAAACAACATTGTCTATGAGCTCCCTCTGTGTCCAATGAAAGCATAAATCTTTTTGTTTTTACCATTTGAAGCAGATGACAGTTCTATGAACATATGAATGATTAAGTATTTTCTATAACTCATTCTGAAATTTTGGGCATGTATTAAATGTACTTAATCTTAATCACAGGTCACGGTTAGTGAGCATGCTCGATTTCAATCTTGCGACCCACTGAGATGAAGTCACATAAGTGGCCCACTCACGAGCCGAGCTTGCCCATCACTGTTCTACAACCTCAAGGCTAGTTGTCAACTTCATTTTCCTTCTTGCTGTTCTCCTTTGCACATTCCACTGTTAGCTTTTGTTAACTCTGCTAACCTCTGTTTCTCAAGTTGAAGTAATAGCAGCATAAGAGTTTTGTGATGTAAGACTGTTGATTATATTTCATTAAAACTGGAAAGGAGTTGATCTTTATATGACATGATTAGAGTGTTCTGGCTTTGACGCATTCTGCAATCCTTTGAGTTTTTGTCCATGAACACGCAGGTGAGGGAATCGGCCATTATTCTAATTTAGTACTTTTTGGGTCAATTTTGACTTGTATTGGCTGAGACAAATGAGACAGTAATATTTTCAAAAGGAGGTAGGTGGTTTTCTCAGTCCTATTAACTTTGATGATCCAACTACCACAGATTTGAAATAGGTATACCACAAGATCAATTCTATCGAGCCTATCGAGTCTGCACCAACACTAACCACCACTGAAGTCACACTAATCTTGTTTTTCAGCACTTGTTTCAAGTGCTCATCCAAATATTTTTTAAAGGTTTCCGGCCTCCACTACATTCCCAGGCAATACATTCCAGATTCCCACCATCCTCCGAGTATGATTTTTCTTAAATCCCCTCTGAATCTCCCACCCTTCAGCCTAAAACTTTGCCCCCTCGTGATTAACCCCTCAATCAAGGGGAACAGCTGCTTTATACTCATCCTGTCCATACTGCTCATAATCTCATAATCTTATACACCTCAATCATGCTCCCCCCCCAAGCCTTCTCTGCTCTAAAGAAAACAATCCAAGCCTAGCCAGTCGCTCCTCATGGCTCAAATGCTCCATCCCAGGCAACATCCTGGTGAACTTTCTCTGTACCGCCTCTAGTGCAATCACATCCTTCCTCTCGTGAGGTGACTAGAACTGTATATAGTACTACAGCGGTGGCCTAACCAATACTCTGTACAACTCCAACATTACCTCCTTGCTCTTCTCCTCTATGCCATGAGTGATAAAGGCAAGTGTCCCATATGCCTTCTTAACTACCCCATTCATTTGATCTGTCACCTTCTGTGAATGAGTGCCCTAAGATCCATCTGTTCCTCTGAGCTTCCTAGTGTCCTGCCATTCATTAAATACTCCCTTGCCTTGTCACGTTGTCCAAAATGTATCACCTTGCACTTACCTGGGTTAAATACCATCTGCCACTGCTCTGCTCATCTGATCTCTATCTTCCTGTAACCTACAACCTTCTTCTTCACTATTAACCACACTACCAATCTTGGTGTCATCTGCAAACTTACTTGTCATTCCCCCCACATTATCATCAATATCATTTATGTCAATATAACAAACAATAATGTAGGGAGGAGTTATACAATAAATGGCAGAGTCATCAGGAGTATAGAAACACAGAGGGACCTAGGTGTGCAAGTCCACAAATCCTTGAAGGTGGCAACACAGGTGGAGAAGGTGGTGAAGAAGGCATATGGTATGCTTGCCTTTATAGGACGGGGTATAGAGTATAAAAGCTGGAGTCTGATTATGCAGCTGTATGGAACACTGGTTAGGCCACATTTGGAGTACTGCGTCCAGTTCTGGTCGCCGCACTACCAGAAGGACGTGGAGGCGTTGGAGAGAGTTCAGAGAAGGTTTACCAGGATGTTGCCTGGTATGGAGGGTCTTAGCTATGAGGAGAGATTGGGTAAACTGGGGTTGTTCTCCTTGGAAAGACGGAGAATGAGGGGAGATCTAATAGAGGTGTACAAGGTTATGAAGGGGATAGATAGGGTGAACAGTGGGAAGCTTTTTCCCAGGTCGGAGGTGACGATCACGAGGGGTCACGGGCTCAAGGTGAGAGGGGCGAAGTATAACTCAGACATCAGAGGGATGTTTTTTACACAGAGGGTGGTGGGGGCCTGGAATGCGCTGCCAAGTAGGGTGGTGGAGGTAGGCACGCTGACATCGTTTAAGACTTACCTGGATAGTCACATGAGCAGCCTGGGAATGGAGGGAGACAAACGATTGGTCTAGTTGGACCAAGGAGCGGCACAGGCTTGGAGGGCCGAAGGGCCTGTTTCCTGTGCTGTACTGTTCTTTGTTCTTTGTTCTTTACCCTTTCCCTGGTTAACCTCGCCCTCTTAATGCATTCCATTAACAGGTGGCAACTCTGCCTCACGGTGCCAGGTCCTGGGTTCAATTCCGGCCTTGGGTGACAGTCTGTGTGGAGTTTGTACATTCTCCTCATGTCTGCGTGGGTCTCCTCCAAATGCTCCGGTTTCCTCTCACTCTCCAGAGATGTAGGTTGGCCATGCTAGGGGCGGAAAATGCTCTTTTGGAGAGTCTGTGCAAACCCGATGCGCCAAATGGCCTCCTTCAGCACTGTAGGAATTCTATGACAGTGTGAGCTTGCACTCTCTCAGTGCTATCCAATGGTCATTGCAATTGTCATTACCATGATCTAAAAAATAGGGGAACATATTCTTTAAAAGTAAAATTTGATCTATTTTGTTAAATGGTCAAGAATTTACAGTTAACACTTCTTAATTAAAAATCAAAAGACTCTAGTTTATTTTACTGGAGGAAAATGCTGCATCTTCTTAGTTTTATCTTTCCCAGTTAAATTTTATGTTAAATGATCATGAAATAATTATTTGCAGGAATATTTTCATATATCAGATCAATCATGACCTCATTAAAGAGCAGACTTAATGGGCCAAATGCCCGACCTCTGAGCTTATGTCTTCTCGTCTTATTTTCAGAATTGTTGATATATATCATCACTTGCAAGAATGATTTTGGTAAAACTTTAGCTGGTTGAGGATAGGTTTAAGCTGTTCAGTAATATTGTGTTGGTAATAATCATTATGGAACATGACACTTAATCAGGAATTAGCTTGAATTTATTTATGGTCTTCATGTCCTCAGAAAATCATGATATGCTTCAGAATTTTTGAATTGTAATCCCTTTCATAATATGAGAAAATACAGCAACCAATTTTCAGACAGAAAGCTCCTATAATTAGCAATGAGGTAAATGATCAGGTTATGGTTTATTGATGTAGGTTAAAGGATAATACTTGGCCAAACCATGAAGTGAACTTTCCAGTACTTCTTCAAATCCTGCTGTAGAATCTTTTACATTCCCCTGAGAGGAAGATTGGGGCTTTGGAAATATCTTGTGACAGACCGTAGCTCCAAAAGAACAGCCTCAGCATTGCACAGAAGCACCAGCCTCCATTACTTGCACAGGTCCCTGGACTAGGGTTTAAACTCAGAATCTATTGACTCAAAGGGGCGATTTTACCATTTTGATTCTAAGTGCTGAACCTGGGTGCAATTCAGATCCGACTTGGAAATCTGCTCTCAGGGCCCCCATACGCACTCAGCCTGAACAAAAAAATCGCAAATCTGAACCACGTTATGGGCGGGGCCTATCGCGCCCGAAACACTGCTGCTCTGATTGGAGCCTTCAACTGCGTGAACAACTTCAATTTTGAAAAACGCTCCCCTGTCACATCGCTCCTGGGCCGCAAAAAGTGGATAAAGCCCGGGAGCGATGGCCCCCACAGATATCGCCCCACCCCCACAACATAAAACTGTCCCCCTTATCCACCCTTCCCCCCCCCCCCCCGCTACCCAGACCGATCGCAACCCTCTACCCCCTTTCCCTGCCACTGATCGCACGCATAGTGGCAGTGGATCCCCCCCTGCCCCACCCTCCCACACTCCCTCCACCAAAGAACCATCTAGCCTTCCTCCCCCTCACCCAACCCCACCAGACAATGATCAGGCCTCCCTCCTCCCTCCCACCAGAGAATGATCGGGCCCTCCCTCCTCCACCCCCCCACCAGAGATCCATCTGACCCTCCTCCTCCTCCCTCCCCCCCCACCAGAGAATGATCTAGCCCGCTTCCTTCCACCCCCCCCCACCCCCGCAACCCCCCACCCCACCACCGATCTGAGTCAGAGAGCTGCTGGAAGCTCTGAACTTACCTCTTCAGCAGCTGGAGCCCCTAAAACAGACCTTTGGCGAGCATGTCTGTTTCGTGCTGAATCTGGACGGGTGAACGTGATGGTAAAGGGGGAAATGCAGGTAAGATTGGGCGTCCAGCTCATTAAGTCGCCCGTTTCGGGCGCAGTTTGGATCGCGGCCATTTTCGGGCCTTGGTAAAGTGGGAATCTGCACAGAGGTGGGCGTGGATCGCGCTATTCGCCTCACGCCCAACTTTACACATTTTCGTGCCCGAAAACGGGCCCAACGCAATGGTAAAATCGGCTGGGTGCGAAAACTTGGTAAATTCGGGCGTGAGGCCAATAGCGCGATCCACACCCATGTCCGTGCAGATTCCCACTTTATCATGGCCCAAAAATGGCCGCGATCCGAACCGTGCCTGTTGTGGGCGCGCGACATCATTTGCATGCATTTAAATTGACTTAATGAGCTGGACGCCCAATCTTACCGGCATTTACCCCTTTACCGCGTTCACCCATCCAGATTTGGCATGAAACAGACATGCTTGGCAAAGGTCTGTTTTGGGTGCTCCAGTTTCTGAAGAGATAAGTTCAGAGCTTCCAATGGCTGTCTAACTTAGATCGGGGTGGGGGTGGGGGGTTGGAGGGGTTGGGGGGGGAGGCGGGGCAGATCATTCTCTGGTGGGGGTGGTGAGGGAGGAAGGAGAAAGGCCTGATCATTCTCTGGTGGGAGGGGAGGAGGAGGGAGGTCACATGGTTCTCTGGTGGGGGGGGGGGGAAGAGGAGGGTGGCCAGATGGTTCTCTGCTGGGGGGAGGGAAGGAGGACGGAGGGCCAGATCACTCTCTGGTGTGGGGGGGGAGGAAGAGGGGGGGGCCCGATCATTCTCTGGTGGGTGGGGGATGGGGGAGGAGGGAGGCGGGCCAGACTGATCACTGGTCGGGGGGGGCAGGGGGGTCCGCTACCACTCTGCAGGTGATCGGTGGGGGGGAATGGGGGCAGGGGGTCGTGATCAGTCTGGGTAGTGGGAGGGTAGGCGGGTGGATAAGGGGACAGTTATGTTGTGGGGGTGGGGTGATGTCTGTGGGGGCCATCGCTCCCGGGCCACTTTATCTGCTTCTTGCGTCCCGGGAACGATGTGACAGGGGAGCATCTTTCAAATTTATTTCTCACTGCGCATGCGCAGTTGAAGGCTCCGATTGGAGCAGCAGCAATTCGGACGCGATAAGTCCCGCCCACAGTACAATTCAGTCTCGCGATTTTTTTTCAGGCTAAGTGCGTATGGGGGCGCCTGAGAACAGGTTTCCAAGTCAGATCTGAATTGTGCCCAGATTCAGCACTTAGAATCAAAATGGTAAAATCACCCCCGAAGGGTTCCCACTGACCCAAGGCAAACATTCAACATCATCCACAGGGATCAGTAGTTCCATTGGAAAATGATAACTTCACTGAACTAGAAAGGAATTATTTGCCAGGAATCTCAGGCTTGCAGAGTCATGAGTGAACTTTCTGGTTGAGAAGGTCATGATCATCAGAACTTTGATTGTTGCAGGGCAGTATGGTGGCACAGTAGTTAGCACTGCTGTCTCACAGTGCCAGGGACCTGGGTTCGATTCCCGGCTTGGATCCGTTTGGAGTCTGCAGGTTCTCCCGTGTCTGTGCGGGTTTCTTCCGGGTGCTCCGGTTCCCTCCCACAGTCCAAAAGGTGTGCTGGTTAGGTGCATTGACCATGCTAAGTTCTCCCTCTGTGTCCCCAAACAGGCGCCAGATTGTGGCGACTGGGGAGTTTTCAAAGTAACTTCATTGCAGTGTTAACTTAAGCCTACTTGTGACACCAATAAATAAACTTTTAAAAATAACTGTCTCTATAGAGTTTGTACAAAGTTGTCCTGGCAAGGCAGTTTCTAACATCAGAAGATTGTTGCTGGTATAAAATGTCTGAACGATGTTCCAAACGGAAAACAAATGGAGAAGGTAGTCTTCATCTGTTTGAAAGAGGAACCTGGAAGCAAAAGCTACTGCGGTGGAGAAGGTATCAAAACTCCTCTGTCTTTACCTTTGAAGTGCTCATGAAAAAGCTGCCTCAATTGCTTGTTTCAAAGCAGCAGTAAAATGTGACTGCAATTGGATCTAGATGGGAACTGGCGAAGTAAAACATTTCAAATGTCAGGAAATGGCAGCCTATCCAGCACTGAAAGATTTCACCCCTAATAACTGGTTTAAATAAGTCACGGGTAGTGATCCATTGCTCCCATGGCTTAGTTTCATTGGAAACTGGGGAGTCGCACTAATATCAGTAAAAAGACCTTTGCACCCAAAGTTTCTTTTTCCTGATGGGCAGTAAGTGGGTAATAATGAGCAACCATCCATAAAATTTCCTTCTTATTCGTGTCAATCTACTAACTAACATAAAGGAACATGTCCTCGTGTGCACTATAATGCACATTTACTGTGGTTACTTACTTGGAACTGAAAAGGCAGTATGAACACACCACTCGGTAAAGAACAACATGAAATTGTCCCTTTCTTGTTTAACTAACCCTAAATTCCAAGCAATATGGAGCTCAAAGTGCATTATCATCTAGAAAACATATTGGGCGCGATTCTCCTGGCCCGCTGCGCTGCTCGAGTAGTCGGGCAAGGTGATAGATATCAGCGAGGGGCCTGTCGCGAGATTCGTGACTAACGTCCAGCCAATCGCGACTCTCCCAGGCCATTTTTTTCAATGGAATCGGCCTCGCGCTGGAAATCAGTGCAAAGCTGATTACAATATGGAAATGTCAATTTCCACATCATTAGTGAGCCTGGGGACAGTATCCTGCGTGCTCGCCAATATCTCCCCTGTCACTGGCTGGAAGAGGTTCCCACAGTAAGAAGTTTAACAACACCAGGTTAAAGTCCAACAAGAGATTAAAGCTGGTCCCCATAAATAAGGATCATGTGTGACTACCCCACTAGTGAAGGACAGAGGCCATTGAGCGAGATTGAGGGCAGGAGGGGTACCCCTTGGGCAGTGCCAGCCTGTCACCCCGAGATTCATTCCCCTCAGCTCGCCCAAAAAACGGGCAGGAAAAACTCTGTCAGTGAAAGTTTTAAAAAGATGTCTGTTTGATTGCTTTGATTGATAGACCATCGGGTGTAGGTTAGACATTAATATTACCATCTATTCATGCGCTGTCAATAGAGTTCCTTGTTGTTTTTTTCTCAAAGATGATTATTGTACCATTATGAATGCTTGGCTGAGATTCAAAATTATACATACACCAGCTGGAGGTTCTGGTTTCGCAGTTTGACTGACAGTTTAAGGAGGCTATTAAACGATTAGCTGTGCATGATGTGGTGTCTGAATAGAAGATTGCTTTGATAAGAGTTTGAACACTAGAGGGGATTTAAAAGCTTTGAATGGGTTTCAGTAATGGAATCTTTAAACTAACAAATATATATAAGTGAGAGCTGTATTAGATTGTTAGAAATTCATTTTTTCCATTTCTAAATGGCTCCTGATGTTGTCTCATCTGAGATGTTGGGTAGTGGCTACGGAAGTGGAATGGGGTCATAATCAGTCTTAATGCATGTGAGAGGCCATGTAATGGCATGGAAGGACAAAGAAAGGTGGGTGAATTGGTGAGAGATTATGCAGGTCTGAGTATCTAAGCTCTTCTAATATAACTGGGACAGGTTCTCAGAGAATCAAGGTGGATTTTGTAACTAGCCTGCCCTCACTCTCCTCCAACCCAAGGTTGCCTAGGCTCTGCTTCTGGGATTGGTGGGCCCAATGCAATCCTGTCACCATCTTCCTCCAGGGAAAATGGGTTTAAGTGGACTGTTTAAACTGAGGTGGGCTTGCCAATTTGGGGAATTTCATGCCTAGAAATATTCACTTTGGTAGCACAAATCGAGGTTTAGTTTCTACTGGAATACAACAGATAGCTTTCCTTCATTCACAGCCATTTTTTCACCCTGCACTGCCACCTGTTGTTGCAGTTTGGTTAATGTGTCAGTAACATTGGGTAACATTTTCAAAAAGATCTATTTTGAAGCCTTTCAGCTGCCTCTTTTTTCTCTGCACTAAACTCTTCAGCTTGCGCATTTCATTGCACTGACATGGTCTTCCATTGTTTTGTAGATTACTTGGGTAATGTCTCCCTCATCCTAGGGTCTCCTTGTTTTTCTGGATTTTTTGGTATTTTATATGGTTTTTTTTTAAGAATTGTGCTCTCCCCAATTTGGAGCTTAAAATATTTGCCAAAGGCTTTTTATACCTCATCAAATGTGGTTGAGGACTCATCTATACCTTGCATTAGGATTATTTCAGCTGCAAATACACCAAGCAGGTATATAAATATGTTAACTTGTATGTATTATTACTTACTTAATCCTGATGTACCCCTGTTATACGAACATTTTCTTCTCCATGATACCCAATTTTGGGCCTGGTTTGATCCTTGCCAAAGCCTAAATTGATCTGGGATGTTACTTTGCAATCCACAGCTGTTTTTCTACACACGGCAGTGTAGCTTGAATGATTTTTTTTTCAAGATGGTTCTGCAGTGACCATTTTATTCTTTTCTCTTTCTCCTTCCCACGCTTGCTGGATTTTGGTGGGCTCGCATTGACTTTTTTTTAACTTTATTAGCTCTGCAGACAATTGTTAAAACAAGAGATTTGGGCCATCCAGTAGATTTTTTAAATCAGAGAAGCAAACTGAAAGGTGATATTTCAGTGCTGTCTTCTGTTTTGAAATGTTATATTCTATTGCAGTCAAGTGTGGCTGCCAGGTGTTACAGCACCTGCTGTGGACCAATGCTGCGGTATTCTCCCAGCTGCCTCTGCTCTGCGGATCCTGACTGCTACTGATTTTAGAAAGGTAATTTCTGCCTTTCAGTTGTTTGACACTCAGTCTTTCTGTGTGATCAGGCTTGATCCCTTGATGCTGCCTTTGGAGTTGATCAGGACTTCTGCAACTGCAGTGAAGCTTCTACTTAGGCGATTTCTGAGTGTGTCTCCAATTTAGGTGCATTTCTCACAGTAGAGGCTGTGGTTTCAGTGGCACAGTGGTTAGCACTGCTGCCTCACAGTGCCAGAGACCCAGGGTTCAATTCTGGCCTTGGGTCACTGTCTGTGTGGAATTTGCACATTCTCCCCATGTCTGCGTGGGTTTCCTCCGGATGCTCTGGTTTCCTCCCACAGTCCAAAGATGTGCAGGTTCGGTTGATTGGCTATGCTAAATTGACCTTAGTATCAAGAAACTAGCAGAGTAAATATGTGGGGTTACAGGAATAGGGCTAGGGTGGGATTTTGGTCGGTGCAGTCTCGATGGGCCAAATGGCCTCCTTCTGCAATGTAGGGATTTTATGATTATATAATTTTCATGCTTCTGTTGCACTTCTCCAGCTTCTTTAAGATTACTTGTTCCTTTGCTGCCAGCACATTGTAAGGTTGTTTGAAATCTCATGGAGAGATATGGAGGCTTGTCCAGATGGCAAACTATTTATCAACGACTCACAAGTTTAAAATTCATTTATTAGTGTCCCAAGTAGGCTTACATTAACACGGCAATGAAGTTACTGTCAAAGTCCCCTAGTCGCCACATTCCGGCACCTGTTCGGGTACACTGAGGGAGAATTTTAGCATGGCCAATCATAACCAGCATGTCTTTCGGACTGTGGGAGGAAACTGGAGCACCCGGAGGAAACCCATGCAGACACGGGGAGCACGTGCAGATTCCGCACAGTGACCCAAGCCGGGAATCAAACCCTTTCAAGGTGGCACCCCGGGTTTTACCAGTGTGTTGAGGTCCCACCCCCCTACATGGCGGTGTGAAACACACCCCCTTTTTTTATTTTGGCAGAGTGTGGTAAGATCTGGAGCGAAACACGCCGGTTTTCTCACCAGAAACAACACTCTCATTTTATGGTAAGATCTCCCCCCTATAAATGCATAAAGAGCATTCACCATCATAATATAAAGTGACAAAATTAGAAGTGTACAGCAAGATCGTTGCATTAGCTTAAAACTCTTTAGGTATTTATACTGTAGCAATAAGCACAATATAACTACTTAGAAGAAACTTAGAAACCCTACAGCACAGAAAGAGGCCATTCGGCCCATCGAGTCTGCACCGACCAGAATCCCACCCAGGCCCTACCCCCATAATCCCTACATATTTATCCACTAATCCCTCTAACCTGCGTATCCCAGGACACTAAGGGCAATTTTTTAGCATGGCCAATCAACCTAACCTGCACATCTTTGGACTGTGGGAGGAAACCGGAGCACCTGGAGGAAACCCACGCAGATACGAGGAGAATGTGCAAACTCCACACAGACAGTGACCCGAGCCGGGAATCGAACCCAGGTCCCTGGAGCTGTGAAGCAGCAGTGCTAACCACTGTGCTACTACTGCCTAAAAAAAGAGTAAAAGCGTTTAGGTGTGTTTGAACAATAGATGAAAATTAATTTGTTCTTAGCTTAACTTAATTAAACTTTTTTTTGTTCATTCGTGGGACATTGGCTTTGTTGGCTGGCCAGCATTTATTGCCCATCTCCAGTTGCCCAAGGGCAGTTGAGAGCCACCATATTGCTGTGGCTCTGGAGTCTCCTGTAGGCCAGACCGGGTAAGGAGGGCAGATTTCTTTCCCCGAAAGGATGTCAGAGAAGAAGAATGGCTTCATGGTCATCAGCAGATTCTTAATTCCAGACTTTTTTTTATTGAATTCAAATTCCACCATCTGCTGTGGTGGGATTCGAACCTGGGCCCCCTGAACTTTTACTGAGTTTCTGAATTAATAGTCTAGCGATAATGCCACTAGGCCATCACCTTCCCTATTGAAACAGTGGAAGTGCTTCCAATATCCCTGAGAATCTGAATCACTGAGATCCATCCGTATTTCACACAGGGGGTGGGATTTTACTGCCTCGGTCGGGCAAGACCGGAAATTCCCACCCGAGGTCAATGGAGATTTCCGAGTTGCACCCTCACCCGCTTCAATGCCATGGCGAGCGAGGTGGTAGGATTGCGGCGAGGATGTTGAAAATGTAGAAATGACCCAGCAAATGCGTGCGATTGGATCACAGCAGCTGCCTCACTATAGTGTCGAGTGCCTGCAAAAAGCATAATATTAAAATAAACCAACTATATTCAGCATTGTCATTGTGCAACTAAGACAACTGACAGTCATGATTTCTTCACTTCACCTGACTATTACAGCTCAATGTCACATCACTGGAAAAGCATGACAGGATCCCCTCGTCAGATGTACATCCTTAAATGTGCTTTATTCGTACACTGAGCAAGAGCAATTATATGAATAAATTGGAAATGTTGGGACTTTGATACACAATTCTGCTATACAATATTTTAAAATGCTTTCTCTGACAGTTATATTCAAGCTACAACATACCATGGAATTAGATGACTTCATAAATCAGCTTAATATCACCCTTTCCTTTTATGTCAATATCACAAACTATGGACCATATTATCAAAGTTCCAATGCACAGCTTTCTACTGTTTGGAACGGGTTAACAGTTACCTTTCACTTAAGTTCTAAATTGGCTGTTAATTTATTTACTAGAAGTCACTGGAATACATAAAGAGGTTACAGGGGCACTAGATGTTGGGGGAAATTGTATGTGGATTTGAATCAAGGAAATAAAAGTAGTTTATGAAGAAGCAGAACTCGTGTCTCCTTTACTGAACTGCAACCGAGAGGCTAAAAGACCTACAACTTCAAAGAGAAGTGAAATAAAACCTAATACTACAGCTACAATAAAACTTTACCTTCAAATCTTTTGGTTTAACTACTGGAGCCAGGCTGTTCAATGTAACATTTAACATTGAGGCAAAGCAACACTAGCCAAAAATTGAGTACGCGCCTTTACATGCATGTAACATTGACTTTACATGTATGCAGAGTGGCACAGTTTTGAATTCATTTTGAGGGATTCCCTGCCTCTCAGATTTCCGGTGACAAAGATGCAGCATTTGGAATCCCAATGTTTGAAGATCTATAATGCGCTGCTGCTTTGTAAATCATCCCAGCTTACATCATAGGGCCCAGATTTTGCAGTGGTAATGAAGGCTAACTGTCAGAGTTCGTTGTCATTACTCCACTCAAACTGACCGCAACTTCTGGAGTCCACCTACATGTAGATTAACATGGAAATCCAGATGTTGCTGCTAGTAATATCACACATCTCCAGTGGGCGCTCTGGTCAAGTACCCGAAATTGCAAAGTCGGATAGGATGCCGGCAGTGTAGTTTGAGATCAGATGGAGTTTATTTATCGTGTACCTCAGATAATGAGGGGAACCATCACAAAAGCTGAGCCTGGAGCCAATGAAGGGATGGATGAAGGGTGTGGAAGTTTTGGAAAGGATGCTGCCTGGATTAAAGGGTATGAACTATAAGGAGAGGTTGGACAAACTAGGGTTGTTTTCTCCGGAGCGGCAGAGGCTGAGGGGAGACCTGATAGAAGTCTATAAAATCACGAGAAGCATAGATAGGGTTGACAGTCAGAATCTTTTTCCCAGAATTGAAATGTCTAATACTAGGGGGCATGTACTTAAGGTGAGAGGGGGAATGTTCAAAGGAGATGTGAGGGGCAAGTTTTTTACACAAGAGTGTGGTAGGTGTTTGGAACGCGCTGTCAAGGGGGGTGGTGGAGGCAGATACTATAGGGTCTTTTCAAGGGGTATTAGATAAGCACATGAATATGCATGGAATGGAGGAATATGGGTCAAGGGCAGGCAAAGGGGATTAGTTTAATTTGGCATCATGTTTGGCACAACATCATGGGCTGATAGGCCTGCTCCTGTGCTGTACTCTTCTATGTTTTATGAATACTTTAATGGCGTTTAAAAGGTGCAAGTGGGCTGTATTTCAGAGATGCTGTTGATATCATTGTGGTGAATTAAACAAGGTTACATACAATTGGCTTCAGCTTGAGTGGAGAGGCAGGAAAGGAACAGAGAGCAGAGTTTACGAGGTGAAATGATGACAACGGCTTGTGTCTTGCCGATATATGAGAGGTGAAGATCACCCCAGGTCATCCAAAACGTCATGTCAGACAGGCACTTGTACAGTGCAGTAGCTATCTTGGGATAAAGTGTGGGTGACAGAGGGCTGATGATGGATGTGGAAACTATACCTTGCTTACTGATGATATCATCAAGGGACTGCGAATAAGGTTGCAGTTTAGTCTCTCTGAATTTTTATTTTCAATTTAGAGGCTCTCGTAGAGAATTAAAGTCTACATTTTTTGAGTTGTTGCTACAAGTGCGTGTAAGTTATTTTGTTGACTAACCACTGCAGCCTGTTCTGCTGTTGCAAATGTGCAGCATATTTCTCGAGAGGCTCACCAGCGTCTCTGACAATGTCTCAGACAGCTGCAATAGCATTCCAAAGAATTATTTCAAATCTCTCTTCATAACGATATTGCCTTTTTAAATTCAAATCTTTCATCTACATTCAGAGCAAGGCAATCTATTTTACGAGACAATGATGAATCGGAGCCAAATAAATATTTGTGCAGTAAAGTGAATCATTAATATGAAGTTGCAAAAGGGATGTCACACTTTTTTTTTTCCACAGAAGACTGCCCTCTATTATTGTGTTACCATTGGTGCATTGCACATCCTTCTATCATAGTGTCCTTCGATCAGACACTCTATTTATTGAAGCAGATAGCAAATTGTCTCGAGTTAATTGAAAACGTGCTGTTTGTGGAAGAAAAAAAAACTATGAGGAAAATAAAATCAAATTTATCATAAAAATCGGAGCTAAGAATTGGTCTGATTTTAAGAAAACAAGCATTTGTATCTGGAATTTAGTGGACATATTGTTTTGATGACATGTAATATGCAGCACCATGGAGATAACGGCAGAGTCCCCAGCTTGATTTATTAAACAGGACGGAGCAGTGGAAGATCTACTGAAATGTTAACGAGTGATAAATTTAATATAAGTGAAGATAAAAACATCTGGGACCAACTTACAGGCTCTCAGAGGTAAAGACTGTTCAGACAATTTGGTAGCTGCTTTTAGTTATGTTGAACTCATCTGAAATGCTATCCCTGGCTCACTCGTGCACATGAAATAGCTTCATCACAATTCTAGCCTTTATAGCACCACTTTGAAAAATTTCACTATTTTTTTCTTTCTGAAGCGAATTGGCGTACAACGCGAGAACCCGATGTGTCACAGGAGGTGGATGTTTTCAATTCAAGAGCATGATATTCTCGACATTTCATTTAGTGTTACTGATTGAGTTTGAGATCTTTTGGGTGCATCGTGCGATGTACTGAATCCGTCTTGGTAAATGGGGCCTTAGCCATGTATCTCCCAAGGGATAAAAGAAGGTGGCTCACTGCTCTTGTGCAAGGACAAATCAGCCTTGAGCAACAATACGTTTTCAGTCTAAGCTAAAATAACTTTTAAAAGAACGGTGATGTGTGTTGAACTCAACTAAGGTTAACAAATGCTGGTATCAAAGTAGTTGAAAAGTCAGCAGAGAAGATGGCAAACTATTTTAAAACTATGATAAAAGTCAGGGGGAAATTAAGCATTACATAGGACCACTAAAGGATTCCTTAATATTTACCAAAGGTGGGTGCCATGGTGGCACAGTGGTTAGCACTGCTGCCTCACAGCGCCAGGGACCAGGGTTCCATTCTGGCCTTGGGTCACTGTCTGTTTGGAGTTTGCACATTCTCCCCGTGTCTGCATGGGTTTCCTCTGGGTGCTCCGGTTTCCTCCCACAGATGTGCGGGATAGATTGATTGGCCATGATAAATTGATTCTAGTGTCAGGGGGATTAGCAGGGAAAATATGTGGGGCTACGGGAATAGCGTCTGGGTGGGATTTTGGTCAGTGCAGACTCGATGGGCTGAATGGCCTCCTTCTGCACTGTAGGGATTCTATGATTCTATGGGCCTGATTTTACCATTTTGAGTCTAAGTGCCGAATCTGGGCGTCAAATAGATCTGCGCCTGGAATCCTCTTTCCAGCGCGCCCATACGCGTTTTGCCGGCTCCGGCCCGATCCACGCTGTGGGCAGGGCTTAGCGCTGGCGGACAGATCGGAGCTCTGAACTGTTCTGCTTCATCTTCTCAGATGAAGGTTCTGCTTCATCTTCTCAGCGAGGAATCGCTTCATCCTGAAGGTTTTGTGGGATGGCATGGCCGCACGTCCACTCTGGCAGGAGGGATTCGTTCCTCCGGTGGGGAGGAGGGATCGCCCGCAGAGTGGCGGTGGAACCCCTGCCCCCTCCCTCTCCACCGATCGGCCGCATACTGGCAGCGGACACCCCCCCCCGACCAGAGGATGATCTGGGTCCCACCCCCCCCACCCTTGTCCCACCATTCCCCACCCCTCCCCCCCCCCCCCCCGAACCAGAGGATGACCTGGCTCAGAGAGCCGTTGGAGACTCTGACCCCGCTCTTCGGAAGCTGCAGCGACGACTTCAGACTTTTATTTACCAGGTCGTTAAAAGCGCGGATCCGGATCGGGCCAGAAGACGGTAAAGTGGGATTTAGCGGTAGAGTTGGTCGCGCGGTTCATTAAGTCGATTTAAATGCATGCTAAAGTATTTGAATCGTCGGGTTGCCCGATTCGAGTGCGGGCCGGACCCGCGCCCGGATCAGGTGTCGGTAAAGCCGCGATCTGCTCAGAATCCGGTGCAGATCGCGGTATAGGCCCGACGCCCAACTTAACCGCGATTTCGCGCCCGAAAACGGGCGCAAAGGTTTGGTAAAATCAGGCCCTATGATATGAAGTTCGAGGAAATGACTACTTAATTTCATTAATCTTCTCTCCAATATGCTCAGCTGCCATTACAATTATGTATCGTCATCACTATCAATAATGCTAAAGTTAATGCAAATGCAATCCCAAAAGGAATAAAGCCTTACAAATGAGATAAAGTTATTGGTCTTGGCAGCATTTACCCAAAGGTGCTCAAAAAGGTGGGAGCAGTTTACTGCAATCAGTGATTGCTCCCATGAGGCTAGCATACCAATAATCAGAAAGGGTGAAACGTCATAACTGGTAAATTTCCAATGAAATGGCTTTACTTTGATGATTGGCATGTTACTGGAAGGGAGTGCCATGAATGTGCCAGCAGGTTGGAAGCCACCAGCATTTCAAAAGACATTTCACAGGATGTGAGTCCCAGTAATGAGATTAGCAGGTGTACAGGATGAGCGATCATACGACACCAGGTTATAGTCCAACAGGTTTATCTGAAATCACAAGCTTTCACCTGATGAAGGAGCAGCACTCTGAAAGCTTGTGATTTCAGATAAACCTGTCAGACTATAACCTGGTGTCGTGTGACCTCCTCTTGTCCACCCCAGTCCAACACCGGCATCTTCACATAATTAGCAGGCGCAGACAGGCCAAAAAGAAATACATTATTCTGCTAATAGGAAATACTTTCGGGTAGATGATGGTTCCATTCAAGGAAGACATACATACGTTCATGTTAGAACTAATGGAAGCCGAGGGGACAGACAGCCAAATATACAGAGAGTATCTTCAAAGGGAAACAATGACATAATTGCAACCACTTTGTGGAAGGAGGAGGCAGCATCCATCGAGGAGACTGAGGCGCAGAGTCCAGCGAGCAACCTGTAAGTTGGTGTTGGTTAGGGTACGGATCAGAAACCCCAAGAGATATTATGAAGTCAGAATAGATCCCAACAATTTGCTATTTTGGCATTTATGTGAGGATAAGAAGTTTCACTCCAGACGTGATTCTACCAACACACTGGGAAGCATTTATCAAAACAAATTTTATTTAACAACACTGCTTAACTATAACAAATAAATCAGCTTATCATTTAACAATTGAACAATACTTAAACATCATAAGAGACAATTCTTCTTAACTATTAACCTATCCCTATGAATTCAAATTTAAGCATTATTCCTCTTAGAGACTTAAGACCCTTCTTCAAAATCACTTAAGAGACTTAAATCAGTGAGAGTCTTAAGACCCCTCTTCAGAATTAACACATGCTTATGTGCTTGTACTTAGGCTGCGTGTCCTAGAGCTTTCAGAGCATTCCTGGAGTAAGAGAGACATGCCTTGCTTCTTTCAGAACTAGGCAGCAAACTGCTTGTTTTTAAAAATGAAAAAGAAACTGGTATCTTTCCTGCAAGCTTAGCTCGGCCCCTGTCAATCAGCCTAATCAAAACCCGACTCTGAAATCCCAGGGGAAAAACCAAGTAAACACAAATGCGTACTCTCTGTTTAGACAAACAGAACCATTAACTAAAGTGAGTTATTATCCTGCAGATCAGAAGCAAAAGGGCAGAATACCTGCCTGGAGGCAGTTAAAACCAACATCTTTGCTGAACCAAGAAGAGACATTCCCGGAGTAACTGTTCAATCTTATGCAGTGTGGTAATTATAAGCCGGTCTTTACTCATAGATTTATTGAATTGAATGTTTTTTGTCAGAGGGAAGTCCTGGATGAGTTCAAATCTCATAAACATACTATGGGTCATAAGGGTAATTCCTACTTAAACTGTGTGGGTGTGTTTAGTAGTCTTGTACAAAACTGTCATAGATTATTATAGTCCTGTTGGTGTATTATGTGTCTTTTCCTTATTGTAATAAAGTCTTTAATAAGTGTTGTACCATGACTGGGCTGGTGACTGCTGTCATTAGGAATCACATGTGGCTCCTTACACTGTTCTTGTAGACAAAACTATGCACTACCGTGAACTGGTGTTTCCAAGTTGGGGCACCCTCACAGTTAACATCGGGCTCATGACAGAGATGATTACCAATATTCTACATGGCAATTTTGACCCTTGATAAAGTGTTATTAGGAACTCCACATCTGGAAATTAATAGTGCTTCTTCTAACATTCTTCGAACATTGAAGGCTATGGGCCAAGCTGGTAAATGGGAGTAGATGGGAGGTCAGCTGTTTCACACATGTCAGTGCAGACTTGATGGGCTGAAGGGCTTCTTTTGCACTACATGATTCTATGATTCTATAATTTTAAATCAAGTAAGATGAATCAAATTGGTTGAAGATTGCTGTTGGAGACCTCAGGAGGAGACTGAGAAGGATCATCTGCTCAGTTCTTCTGGCTGATGCTGGGTGTGAATGGTTGGGGCTTGTCTTTTACACTCCATCCTCAGTAATGATGGAGTTGTTCATGGATACTCTCCCTCCCCCATCTTGCTTAACTGTTCACCGCCGTTTGTTACTGGATTTGGCAGGACTAGAAAGCTCTGACATTATCTGCTGGACTTGTGTACTGTGTTGTAATGGATATGTTACTAAATTACTAACCCACAGACCTGGCCAGAAATCAAGAAAATATATGCCTCAATTATTCTTCTTGCTGTCTTTGAGTAAAATATCTGCAGCAGTCAAGGCAGCGTTGAGTCATTCCATTTAACAAAAGAAAAATGAGCAGCACAATGTAACTCATACTATAAAAAAGAGAACTGTCTGTGGGTGAATCACTAAACTGCAGGGGTTTCGCGTTGATTCTAGACTGGAATGTGAATGAACACCCAGCAATACTGATGTGCCATTATATTTGAACCATATATAATATTTGTCATGTATCTCTGGAAATTGATTATGATGTTTCGTTAACTGTGTGAGTGTAAAATAACGTGCCTCGAATTCCGAATGTTTAAGACATGAATAGAATACAACACTTTGATAAACATCTCACTGGATCTGGTAAACAATCTTGATGTTAACATGGTTGCTGTCATCCGTCCAGGTTTGGATAAATACTCTTGCAATCTTCGACTGTGTGCTTTTAATTCAGGTTCAGTGCACTTACCATACATCACAGCAGGATAGGGATGCACCAACAAAAAGACGGATTGGATAATTAAAAGCAAAATACCTCTGAAGAATTGAAAGTCTTTGAAAAGGTAGTCACCCATGGTGCTAAAAGGGATTTGTACAGAGTGTGACGCTTATATAATCTGCTGTAAAATTCCATCTGTCCAAAGTTGCAATATTCCTCTTTGGTCAACAAATAGCCTTCAAAAACTCACTGATCTTAAAAGGTTTGCAACCACCAGAGGTTAACCTCATCTCTGGTTGTACACTGAGGCTGTTGTGGTCAGACATAAAAGTGTGTGATCTGCAACGTTTATTAATAAACTGTGGTAATAACGTTCTGAGAGAGCAATTTTCATGTTCTTCCGACTTTTACATAGATCAGCAACGGTCAAGCAGCAGGACTTATCAAAAATTAAACAGGGTTCTTTGTTTATTGCACCAATAGCTAATTGTAGATGACGCAAGTGTTTGGGATGGTATGCCCATTTAAAATGTTAGTTCTAAATGCATTTACCTCCCATATTTAATGGAAACAGCAGTGCTGTGTTATTGGATCAATCTTTATCCCTTTTTAAAGGATGTCAGACAAATGATTGCGAATCCAGAAGGCATTTGGCAAAAAAAAACTTTTAATTTGATCAAAGGCTATTGCTGTCTCCATTTTGTGACATGATTCATTTAATCTTAGGAGCTACATAGAATTTGTGGATATATGTATGCGGAAGAATGCAAATAAACCAGAGTGGACAATGTAAATTCCTTTTTTAAAATTCCTTTATGGGATGTGGGCTTCACTGGCTGGGCCAGCATTTATTCCCCATCACTGAGGGCAATTGAGAGTCAACCACATTGCTGCGGATCTGGAGTCACGTGTACGCCAGACCAGGTAAGGACAGCAGATTTCCTTCCCTGAAGGACATTACAGATGGATTTTTCTTTATGACAATCGACAATGGTTTCATAGTCATCATTAGACTTCTAATTCCAGATTTTAATTGAATTAAAATTTCACCATCTGCTGTGGTGGGGTTTGAACCTGGATCCGCAGAGCATTGCCCTGGGTCTCTGGATTACAAGTCCAACAACAATGCCACAATGCCTCCACCTCTCCATATTCCATGTCATGTTCCATATTGTGTATGATAAGTCACCGTTTATGTTTTTATCACGGATGTTTTAGGGAGGTATGTTGAGCACCATTCTCTTTCTTCCCTTCAGAAATGATGAAAATATTGTCAAATGTGTTTTTATATTATATATATAAGCACCACTGTCCGTAGTGTCATTGAAGACTGTGCTACTTCTCCCCATTTATCTTGGAGCAAAACAGGGGTATGCATGAAGCAGTGTTCCTCAGTTTATTGATTTTTGCACAAAAATTACAGAATAGGAAAAATATAGGGTGGAATTTTCCAAACAAAAAGGCAAAGTTTCAGGTTTCAACTGAAAACCAGTGTGTGCAGAGAAGTTTTCTCTCCAGGTCTTCTGACAATCTGACAAAAAAAAGAAGGGGTGAATTTTGGACCAGCACACCTGAACTACTGGACCTGTTGACGTCAGCAATCCTGGTTCCACAGAGCTTTTTTAAAGGATACCCCGATCTCAAAGTGAAGAGGCAGGCTCCCTCAATGGACATCGGGACCCCCACATACAAGGGGGAGACTCCCAACCCTCATGGCTGAACTTCCGGCACCACGAAAGGTTCAGGTTACCCCTAACAAACCATGTAGGCATTAGAGTGACCCATCCATTCCCCAAACCCCATCCCGCCCCAACCACTCCCCCCTCCCCCACCCACCACTTACATCCACGCTGGCATCAGAATTTTGGGGCATCAGGCAGCCCTCCCGCCCCCCACCTCTAGTGGTCAGCATCAGTCCCCGATCATTAATCACCAGCATTGGGGCATCAGCCACCCCATCCTCCACCATCGCAATGGGTTCGCCTGCTTGTACCGCTGCTGGGCCCGTCTCTGGTCCAGACCCTTATCCTGCTCCTTGCCCTGCCTCCTGGCAGTGTCAACCTGGCAAATCCTGGTTTCGACTGCCAGAAAGCCAGGGGGCAGTGCCAGGGTCCTGACTACTCAGGGACTGCACTGGCCTCTGTGCTCCCAGTATGCTCATCTTAAGTGTTGCAGTCTTATGTTCCTGGAAGCCGTTTAATCAGATGTTAATTAATGTAAATTCATACGAATCAGGTTCACGCCCTTTCTGGGTTCGATCCTTATTGTGTCTCCGGTGGGGATCTCCCTGGTGCAAATCCCATTCTGGCCTTCTCGCAAGAGTTTCCAGCCATAACGGGATTTGCGTCTGTGGCAGATGAGCCTGGAAAATCCTCCCCAAAGTCTGAATGAATTAATCACAACCTGATGAGCTCGCCAATGTTGCCTGGTGTACTATTAAATGTGGACTGTGATCATGCTTATCTCTCATTTTTCCATAAGCATACCAAGTTCTCTTCAGTTGTAAATATCTGTCTCTTTAGCTTGTTAATTAGCACTGAAATATATTGGGCAAA
The DNA here is from genome assembly GCF_964213995.1 of Mustelus asterias. Taxonomy (NCBI): domain Eukaryota; kingdom Metazoa; phylum Chordata; class Chondrichthyes; order Carcharhiniformes; family Triakidae; genus Mustelus; species Mustelus asterias. The sequence continues at coordinate 18,848,898 of NC_135804.1, read as the reverse complement.
TTTGCGCAACCCGACTTGAAAAACTTTGATAAACCTTTGATTTTGCCACTGGTAGAATATTGTAGCCTTGGTCGAAAAGCAGCAGAAAGCTATTTATCTTTCGCCCATGGCTTTGCTGCAGTTGAAAGCAATTAGAACATTGCTCAGATAAAACTCGCCTTCTCAGTACCAATGACATAATGGAGAGATATAGTCACGCTGTCAGTATTAAATTATAAGTAGAACAGGTTAATAGCATGTGTGTGGAATATAAAAGTCACTGTAGCCACAGCTTAAGTCGAGGCTTTAGGCATAATGTTAGGAGTCCATGTTGCCATGCGTGGGATTCACCCACCAACAGCCAGAACAGAGATTTGACTGTAGCTTTATCCTATTCCTTTACTGATTCTTCTAAGTGCAACCTGAGGATCAGTAGATGTGAGTGGCTGCTTTCTTTCCAGGACTGAATTGATTCCTCATAATCAATCAGTCCTGAACTGGACCACAGAATGGTTGTATAGCTCATGTTAATGCCAGGGCACCCTGCCTTCCTCTCCTAAATGCCAATGGGAAGATGCTCTGAATGGATAGTTAGTTGCCTGAAATGTGCTTGCATTATTGTGGTGCCTTTTCCTTTTCTTGCTTCTCCCGTGTACATCTGCAACCTGGCAGAGGTGCTCTCCAATTTCAATAGCGGGGTAAACACCCTCAGGCATCGAAATGTGTGCTCATCCATCAGAGTGGCTGATGCCCCTGTATTCAGGGATGAGATCTTCCATGACATATAAAAGAGGAATACATACTCCTGTATAATTCCTGTCAGTTGATGCACGTCCTGAGATATTCATCTTATTGCCTTCAGGTGTGATATTGCTTTTCTTACCTCTGCGATAGTAGATTCTTGATCTCCAAGCTAAAGGAATAATGTCTGCAGTCTTCACTAGACGTGGGCACATCTTCATTCCATCTCCACTTGCCCTGTTCTCTCATGCTCTGTAAGTCATTAAGTATCAAATTCTTTCACAGAATATCCAGTTTCTTCCAGGTGAATGTATTTGAGATGGACATTGAATTAGGGAAGGAGATAATACAAGCAGGGGGGAAGATTAGTAATATCAACCAGGATCTAATTCCAGGGGTTACTGTGTAGCCTGCAGTTTGTTGCTTTCATTCTATTTATCATCATCTTCATTGCTATCGTTATCACTTCCTGTCTCTTCCTCTTCATCATCATCACCATCATTATTATCTTTTTCTCCTTTCACTGGCCCCTGTTGCTCTGAGGGCTCGATGGAAAACTAGAGAGTTAAGGTGAATGAAACACCTTGCTGTCTCCTGCTTTACAGGGATGTCATAGTGATTCTGTAGAGCTACATTGACTAACCTGCATTAACCTGTCCATCACATCTTCTCACAAGGCTAATGAAGAGTATACAGCGCTAGCAACTCTACTGCCTAAGAGCTTCATCTCCCCACTGTTGGACATGGGGATCACCTTCCTTTCACAGGCATTGTCCACCCAACCTCTGCTTGTAACAAGATTGAGTGCAACAGGTGAAGGCTAGCAGTTGAGAAAAGTCCCGCATGTAGCATCAGGCAGCATATGTTACAAGCCTGGTGGTAGTGTTCTTTCAAAGTGAAAGAGCGATTTCAAAGGGCTGTGTGTGCAACTCATTTTTCTAAAGGGAGCTGACAACCGATAGTGCAAGATAGAACATAGAACATAGAAAGCCACAGCACAAACAGGCCCTTCGGCCCACAAGTTGCGCCGATCACATCCCCACCTCTAGGCCTATCTATAGCCCTCAATCCCATTAAATCCCATGTACTCATCCAGAAGTCTCTTAAAAGACCCCAACGAGTTTGCCTCCACCACCACCGACGTCAGCCGATTCCACTCACCCACCACCCTCTGAGTGAAAAACTTACCCCTGACATCTCCTCTGTACCTACCCCCCAGCACCTTAAACCTGTGTCCTCTCGTAGCAACCATTTCAGCCCTTGGAAATAGCCTCTGAGAGTCTACCCTATCCAGACCTCTCAACATCTTGTAAACCTCTATCAGGTCACCTCTCATCCTTCGTCTCTCCAGGGAGAAGAGACCAAGCTCCCTCAACCTATCCTCATAAGGCATGCCCCCCAATCCAGGCAACATCCTTGTAAATCTCCTCTGCACCCTTTCAATGGCTTCAACATCTTTCCTGTAATGAGGTGACCAGAACTGCGCGCAGTACTCCAAGTGGGGTCTAACCAGGGTCCTATAAAGCTGCAGCATTATCTCCCGACTCCTAAACTCAATCCCTCGATTAATGAAGGCCAGTACGCCTTCTTGACCGCATCCTCCACCTGCGAGGCCGATTTAAGAGTCCTATGGACCCGGACCCCAAGGTCCTTCTGATCCTCTACACTGCTAAGAATGGTACCCTTCATATTATACTGCTGCTTCATCCCATTGGATCTGCCAAAATGGATCACCACACACTTATCCGGGTTGAAGTCCATCTGCCACTTCTCCGCCCAGTCTTGCATTCTATCTATGTCTCGCTGCAACTTCTGACATCCCTCCAAACTATCCACAACACCACCTACCTTGGTGTCGTCAGCAAACTTACCAACCCATCCCTCCACTTCCTCATCCAGGTCATTTATGAAAATGACAAACAGCAAGGGTCCCAGAACAGATCCCTGGGGCACTCCACTGGTCACTGACCGCCATGCAGAGAAAGACCCCTCCACAGCCACTCTCTGCCTTCTGCAGGCATGCCAGTTCTGGATCCACAAGGCAACAGCCCCTTGGATCCCATGCCCTCTCACTTTCTCAAGAAGTCTTGCATGGGGGACCTTATCGAACGCCTTGCTGAAGTCCATATAGACCACATCCACCGCTCTTCCTTCGTCAATGTGTTTGGTCACATTTTCAAAGAACTCAACCAGGCTCGTAAGGCACGACCTGCCCTTGACAAAGCCGTGCTGACTACTTTTGATCATACTAAACTTCTCTAGATGATCATAAATCCTGTCTCTCAGGATCCTCTCCATCAACTTACCAACCACCGAGGTTAGACTCACCGGTCGGTAATTTCCCGGGCTGTCCCTGTTCCCTTTCTTGAATATAGGGACCACATCTGCAATCCTCCAATCCTCCGGAACCTCTCCCGTCTCCATCGACGATGCAAAGACCATCGCCAAAGGCTCCGCAATCTCCTCCCTCGCCTCCCACAGTAACCTGGGGTACATCCCATCCGGTCCCGGCGACTTACCAACCTTGATGCCATTCAATAGTTCCAACACATCCTCTTTCTTTATGTCCACATGCTCGATCCTTTCTGTCCACCGCAAACCAGCAGTACAACCACCCAGATCCCTTTCCACCGTGAATACCGAGGTAAAGTATTCATTAAGCACCTCTGCCATTTCTAACGGTTCCGCACAAACTTTTCCCCCTTCACCTTTTAAGAGTCCTATGCCTTCACATCTCATCCTTTTACTCTTGACATATTTGTAGAAAGCCTTGGGATTCTCCTTAATCTTACCCGCCAAGGCCTTCTCATGACACCTTCTCGCTCTCCTAATTTCCTTCTTAAGCTCCTTCCTACATCCCGTATACTCCTCTAAATCCTTAACACCTCCTAGCTCTCTGAACCTTCTGTACGCCTCTCTTTTCTTATTCACCAGGTTCATCACAACCTTCGTGCACCACGGTTCCCGTACCCTACCAACACCCCCCTGTCTCATCGGAACGTTGTCATGCAGAGCTCCAGACAAACATTCCTTGAAAATCCTCCACTTTCCTTCGGTACTTTTCCCCAAGAATGCCTCCTTCCAATTTACCCGTCTAATTTCCTCCCTGATGACACTGTATTTCCCTTTACTCCAGAGAAACACTTTCCTAGCCTGCCTGATCCTATCTCTTTCCAATGCTATCGTGAAGGAGATAGAATTATGATCGCTATCCCCAAGATGCTCACCCACCGAGAGATCCTCCACCTGTCCAGGTTCATTCGCCAGCACCAGATCAAGTACAGCCTCTCCTCTAGTAGGCTTATCCACATACTGTGTCAGGAAACTCTCCTGGACACACCTAACAAACTCCTCTCCATCCAAACCCCTAGCCCTAGGGATATTCCAATCTATGTTTGGGAAATTAAAATCTCCCATCACGACAACTCTGTTATTCCTACATCTCTCCAGGATCTGTTTCCCCATCTGCTCCTCAACATCTCTGTTACTATTGGGCAGCCTATAGAAAACACCCAGCAACGTTACCGACCCCTTCCTGTTCCTAACCTCCACCCACAGAGACTCCGTAGTCAATCCCTCCACGGCGTCCACCTTCTCTACAGCCGTGACACTATCCCTGATCAACAGTGCCACTCCCCCCCCTCTCTTGCCTCCCTCCCTGTCCTTCCTGAAACATCTAAAACCCGGCACCTGAAGCACCCAGTCCTGTCTCTGAGACATCCAAGTCTCCGTAATGGCCACCACATCACAATTCGAAGCAGCAATCCACGCTCTAAGCTCATCCACTTTATTCACTACACTCCTGGCATTAAAATAGACACATCTCAGACCTTCAGCCTGAGCACTTCCCTTCTCCATCACTCGTCTAACCTCCCTCTTACCCTGTTTACATTCCTTATCTATTTGCGAGCTAATCTCCTCGCTCTCAGTCCCCTCATTTCGATTCCCTCCCCCCAACCTTTCTAGTTTAAAGTCTCTCCAGTAGCCTTAGCCAACCTTCCCGCCAGGATATTGGTCCCCCTGGGATTCAAGTGCCACCCGTCTTTTTTAAACAGGTCACACCTGCCCCTAAAGAGGTCCCAATGATCCAAGTACCCAAATCCTTGTCCCTTGCTCCAGTCCCTCAGCCACGCATTCATTCTCCACCGATTCCTGTTCTCACTCTCCCGCGGCGCAGGCAGCAATCCCGAGATTACTACCTTTGCATTCCTCTTTCTCAGCTGTCTACCTAACTCCCTATATTCTCTTTTCATGACCCCTTCCCTCTTCCTATCTATGTCAGCAGTACCTATATGCATCACGACCTTCGGCTCCTCTCCCTCCCCCTTCAGGATTTCTGGGACTCGACCAGAGACATCCCGGACCCCTGCACCAGGGAGGCAAACCACCATCCGAGAGTCCCGTCTGTGTCCGCAAAAACGCCTATCTGACCCCCTCACCGTAGAGTCCCCAATTAGCACTACCCTCCTTTCCTTACCCTTTTGCACTACTGGGCCAGGCTCAGCTCCAGAGACACTGCCACCGCTGCTTCCCCCAGGTGGGCTGTCCACCCCAGTAGTACTCAGACAGGAGTACTTATTATTAAGGGGCACATCCACCGGGGTGCTCACCATCAACCGAGCTTTCTCCTTCCTCACTGTTACCCAGTTACCCTCCTCCCGTGGTCCCGGTGTGACCACCTGCCGATAGCTCCTGTCAATGACCTCCTCACTATCCCTAACCCGGCGAAGGTCCTCGAGCTGCAATTCCAGTTCCCTAACATGGTCCCTTAGGAACCGCAGCTCAACACACCCAGCACAGATATGGTCGTCCGGGAGGCTAGGAGCCTCCAGGACCTCCCACATCCTACATTGGGAACAACATACTGGCCTCACACTCATAATTGCCCCTTTAAACACACAGGGAAAAAAAAAGTGAATGAAAATTTTAAACTTACCTTTCCTCCTCCTGTTTTCTCCAAAGCCCTGCTCTCACTGGGTCTTTTTTTTTAGGTTAGAGGAGGAGGGAGGGTGGGATACTCTACAAGTGTAGAGTATCGGGATTCCTCTCTGTTCCAATTTATTGGGGGAAAAAAAAAAATCCCTCTCTCCCAGACCTCCCTGCGCGACCACTTCCGGGTTTAGATATTTTTAAAGAAAAAACCCGCGAAAAAGTAAGTTAAAAAATAACAGCGCTTACCCGCAGCACTCCTCTCGCGAATCTCTCCCTCTCTGCTGCACTTCCAAGACGCAATGAGGATATTAAATTAAAATGTCTTGAGAAGAAGAATGTGCAGAAAATCACATTAGAAGCTTACAGTATATTAGTAAAGAGAAGGGATAGTGGCTACCTTGCCTTTTCATTATTCTCTTAAAAATTATCTGTTTGTCTCAGGGCACAAAGCTCAGTGCTAGTACCCGCTCCCTTCATTTAGTTATCGATATAATGTTTGAGGTTTAGACCGATGGAAGTCAAGCAGTCTGTCCTCAAGTGCACTCAAGATAGGTCAGTTTTAGGTTGTTTTTATGTGTCCCTTTCAACTTACCTGCAGTATTCCTTGGGTACCTAAACCTCATCCTCCTGAACTGAAAGACGATTTCAATTTTACTGAGTTATGAAACCTCTGGTAAAACATTTGAAGCTACATACTGGCACTAACTTCAGTCTCACAGCAAGTTCACCATTTACATGTTATTCCCCCAAACTGCTACTGGAAATTTAAAGTGAGTCATGACTTTTAAAGGCTGCACTTCCTTCCCTTCACCTGCACGCAATTCCAAGGGAGATTAGCTGTAGTGATATCAGTGAGTGTGCCAATGAGCTACCCCTCATGAACTACAGGACAGTAAGCACTGCATCTTGAGGCAATAGCATTTTCTTGGGGTCAATGAGCCATGTGTGACTTTGAGGCCATTATGTCATCCCTTAACTCTGACCCTCAGGATTTCCTTCCACTTCAGTTTTCTCATCTTCCAACAATGCCCATTAATGGACACTTCAAAGGGTGGGAATGCCCCCATCCCACGCCGTGGTGTGGTTTGCGGTGGTGGAGGTGGCCTGCCATTGGTTGGCATTGGGATATTCTTTGTTCCGCCAATGTCAATGGGTTTTCTCATTGTTGACACCCTCTGTCACCAGGGAATTCGCAGTGGGGATGGGTGGGGTTGTCATCAGCGGGTCTGGAAATCCCACTGGTGCGAATGGCTGTAAAATTTCAGTCAGAAGTTTAACAACACCAGGTTAAAGTCCAACAGGTTTATTTGGTAGCAAAAGCCACACAAGCTTCCTCAGGGGCTTGGAGCTCCGAAAGCTTGTGTGGCTTTTGCTACCAAATAAACCTGTTGGACTTTAACCTGGTGTTGTTAAACTTCTCACTGTGTTTACCCCAGTCCAACGCCGGCATCTCCACATCATGTAAAATTTCAGCCAAGCTTGTCATAGAGTCATATGGCCCGATTTTACCATTGCATCGCGCTCGTTTTCGGGCGTGAAAACGTGGTAAAGTCAGGTGTGAGGCCATTATCGCGATCCTCGCCCGTGTCTGCGCAGATTGCCACTTTACCGAAACCCGGGAATGGCGGCGATCTGCTTCGCGCCCAAAAACGGGTGCAACGACGATTTAAATGCATTTGCATGCATTTAAATTGAATTAATGAACTGCCCGCCCAACTTTATCAGCATTTCCCCCTTTACCACCGCGTTTGACAATCCGGAACCGCGCCGTAACGGACCTGCTAAATAAAAGTCTGAATCGGGCGCTCCAGCTTCTGAAGAGCACGTTCAGAGCTTCCAACGGCTCCCTGACTCAGATCAGTGGTGGGGGGTAGGAGGGAGGCAGGTAAGATGTATCTCTGGTGGCGGGGGGGGTGGGGGGCGGGTGGAGGCCCGATCGCTCACTGGTGGAGGGAGGAGGCAAATGGATCTCTGGTGTTGGGGAGGGTGCAGATGGATCTCTAGTGGGGGCGCAGGGGGGGTCCTCTGCCACTCTGTGGGCGATCGGTGCGGGGGGGAGGGGGGCAGGGGAGGTGATCGGTCTGGGTAGAGGGAGGTGGGTGGATAAGGGGGACAGCGATGTGTGTGGGTAGTGGGGGGGTGGATAAAGGGGACAGTAATGTGTGTGGGTAGTGGGGTGGGTGGATAAGGGGGACAGTGATGTGTGTGGGTAGTGGGGTGGGTGCATATGGGGGACAGTGATGTGTGTGGGTAGTGGGGGGTGGATAAGGGGGACAGCGAGTGTGTGGGTAGTGGGGTGGGTGGATAAGAGGGACAGTGATGTGTGTGGGTAGTGGGGTGGGTGGATAAAGGGGACAGTGATGTGTGTGGGTAGTGGGGTGGGTGGATAAGGGGGACAGAGATGTGTGTGGGTAGTGGGGGGGGGTGGTTAAGGGGGACAGTGATGTGTGGGGGTAGTGGGGTGGGTGGATAAGGGGGACAGAGATGTGTGTGGATAGTGGGGTGGGTGGATAAAGGGGACAGTGATGTGTGTGGGTAGTGGGAGGGTGGATAAGGGGGACAGTGATGTGTGGGGGTAGTGGGGTGGGTGGATAAAGGGGACAGTGATGTGTGTGGGTAGTGGGGTGGGTGGATAAGGGGGACAGTGATGTGTGTGGGTAGTGGGGTGGGTGGATAAGGGGGACAGTGATGTGTGTGGGTAGTGGGAGGGTGGATAAGGGGGACAGTGATGTGTGGGGGTAGTGGGGTGGGTGGATAAAGGGGACAGTGATGTGTGTGGGTAGTGGGGTGGGTGGATAAAGGGGACAGTGATGTGTGTGGGTAGTGGGGTGGGTGGATAAAGGGGACAGTGATGTGTGTGGGTAGTGGGGTGGGTGGATAAGGGGGACAGTGATGTGTGTGGGTAGTGGGGTGGGTGGATAAGGGGGACAGTGATGTGTGTGGGTAGTGGGGTGGGTGGATAAGGGGGACAGTGATGTGTGTGGGTAGTGGGGTGGGTGGATAAGGGGGACAGTGATGTGTGTGGGTAGTGGGGTGGGTGGATAAGGGGGACAGTGATGTGTGTGTGTGCACCATCGCTCCTGCTTTTCGCTCCCGAGCCGCTTTCTCCGCTTTCTGCAGCTCAGGAGCGATCTGACACGGGCGCGCTTTTTCAAATTTTTTCTAACTGTGCATGCGCAGTTCAGAGCTCTGATCGTTTCGGCCGCGCTAAGCCCCGCCCACAGCGCGAATGGGACTGGCGATTTTTGTTCAGGCTGAGTGCGTATGGGGGGCGCCTGAAAGCAGATTTCCAAGTCGGATCTGCATTACGCCCAGATTCAGCACTTAGAATGAAAATGGTAAAATCGGGCCCATAGCGTCATACAGACAGAAAAGGCCCTTCGGTCCATCATGTCTGCACTGACAATAACTGCCACTAAAGGCACGCTAATCCAATTTTTCTGCACTTGTTCTTGAATGCTGTATTTCAAATGCTCATCCAAATATGTTTTAAAGTTGTAAGGTTTTTGGCCTCCACTCCCTTCCCAACCAGTGCATTCCAGATTCTCACCATCCTCTGAGAAAAAATGTTTTCTCAAATCCCCTCTGAATCTCCTGCCCCTTCCCCAAAAACTATGCCCCCTTCATGATTGGCCCCTCAAACAAGTGGAACAGCTGCTCCCTACTCACCCTGTCCATATGCCTCGAAACCATATACACCTCAATCAGGCTGTCCCTCAGCCTTCTCAGCTCTAGAGAAAACAATCCAAGCTTATCCAGTCTCCCCTTATAGCTCAAATGCTCCATCCCAAGCAACATCCTGGTGAACCTCCTCTGTATACCTCCTCCAGTGCAATCACATCCTTCCATAGTGAGGTGACCAGAACTGTACATAGTACTCCAGCTGTCACCTAATCAAAGCCCTATATAACTCCAGCATTACCTCCTTGCTCTTATATTCTATGCCATGAGTGATAAAAGCAAGTGTCCCATATGCCTTCTTAACTATCCTATTCTTGTACTCTGCCGACTTCAGGGATATGCCAAAACATTGAATGCATTCAAGAGACGGCTGGATATAGCACTTGGGGCAAATGGTATCAAAGGGTATGGGGAAAAAGCAGGATTAGGCTGTTGAGTTGGATGATCAGCCATGATCATAATGAATGGCGGAGCAGGCTCGAAGGGCCAAATGGCCTCCTCCTGCTCCTATCTTCTATGTTTCTATGTTTCTATCTGTGATTAAGTACTCCAATATCTATCTGTTTCTCTGAGCTCCCCAGTGTCCTGCGTTTCATTAAATACTCCCTTGATTTGTTTCTTCTTCCAAATTGTATCACCTCACACTTATCAGGGTTAAATACCAGCTGCCACTGCTCTGCCCATATGACCAATCCATCTATATCTTCCTGAAACCTATGACTGTCTTCTTCACTATTAATTATCCTACCAATCTTGGTGTTGTCTGCAAACCTGCTTAACATTCCCCCCACATTTTCATCCATATTACCATTGTAATTACCATTGTAATTACCATTTCTGCTTCCTGACTTGTATCATTTTCTTTGACTCTTTCCAACATTGGCTCTGTCCTACACTATTGGCCCGAACCCTTTATGATTTCTCAACTTAAACAAAGAGTGCAGAGTTAACAAGAACCTTCCAGTTAGAAATTGAGCCACCAACCATCACCCCCTGAAATGCTGTTGGAGCAGGCTTCAAGCCATGTATGTTTCTGGGCGCCTTCCACTTTGATATTGAAATGCAAACTCCTCAGGCTTTTTGGGCTACTTGCAACCATCAGTTCAGTTTTGTGAGCCAGTTGGCTTCTCGTTGTAGCTGCTTTCAGCTAACATAGCACATTCTCTCCTTTCTTCCCCTGCTTCCTTGCAGCGCTCCGAAAGCTTGTGCTGCCAAATAAACCTGTTGGACTTTAACCTGGTGTTGTGAGACTTCTTACTGCCCTTGCACCAACCCACGCATCCCTAGCTCTCCCATCATTGGAACAAGATTTTACTTTTCAAGCACAACACAGAAGTTATAATTAAAGGTTGAAGTAAAAATATTGACATTGAAAAAGAAGTAATGATTGAAGCATCTTGTTACTGATACTTGAGGGGGAATTTTCCGGCCTCACTCGTCACGAAACCGTAAAATCCCACCCGAGGTCAATGGACCTTTCCATGTTCCGCCTCTCGCCCGCTCCGATTCCCGTGGTGGGCGAGGCAGTAGAATTCTGGCCTTGGTGTCCCAAATCATGTTTTGCTAGAGTTTAGGCATTTTTGTAAGGCGCACATTGAGTGTTCACTTACAAATATGTTTTTACACCTTTAAAAATTAAGTCTATAGGTTGTCTACAGCACATTAAAATTAATAGGGATATGGAAGTTAAAATCTAAAAGAAAGACTAGTATCGACTATTATTTAGTCTCAGTAACATAGACAACTAATGCTGCAATATTTTCTGCATTTCACCAGATACAAAAGTATCAGATGACTGGAAAATTGATAATATTCCAGTTCATTTTCTTTAAAAGGTTTGAAATCTGACTCAATAAATGAGAAATAACAGAATGTATTGTAAATTAACCAACTTAACAACACACGAGTTAAAGAGATTCTGGCTCCCTACCATGGTGGGTTACAGAATCATGGAATCATAGAATCCCTACAGTGCAGAAGGAAGCCATTCGGCCCATCAAGCCTTCACCGACAATCTCACCTCGGCCCTATTCCTGTGACCCCACATATTTACCCTGCTAATCCCTCTGACACTAAGGAGCAATTTAGCATGGTCAAACCACCCAATTTGCACACCTTTGGACTTCGGGAGGAAACTGGAGCACCCGGAGGAAGCCCACGCAGACACGGGGAAAATGTGCAGACTACGCACAGACAGTGACCCGAGGCCGGAATTGAACCTGGGTCCCTGGCACTGTGAGGCAGCAGTGCTGATCACTTTGCTACCGTGATGCCCCATGTTGAAGGCAGCTCACCATTGGCTGCTGGCCGGATCTTCCGATCCCACTGAAGACTACAGCATTTTGCGTGGCTGACTCACCCTGTTGCCGAGGGAACCCACCGCAGCGGTTGACTTTTGGTGGGACCAGAAAATCCCGCTGCTGGGAAGGGTTGGATAATCCTGCCCAATAACAAACCATTTTTTGAAGGTAGGCCCAGCTCAGAAAGATATATTAGAGGTGCCAATGAAGAAGTGTACTGCACAGATAATGGACGTTTGGACTTTTAGAAGACCCTTCAGTAGATGGTTGCGGCTGAATTTGTAATAAAGAGGGAGAATTAGATCACAAACTTACTAAAGAGATAAAAGAAGAAAAAAGACTTGCATTTATGTGGCACCTTTCACAATCACAGGATGTCCCAAAACTGTTTGGAGCCAATATAATACTTTTGAAGCGCACTTACTATTACAATATAGGGAAGATGGCAGCTAACTTGTACACAGCTAGCCCGTACAAAGGAAAATGTGATAATTACCTGATCATCTGTTTGATGATGCAAAATGAGAGACAAATATTGGTCAGGGCTCTAGCTCTGCTTTGAAATAGTGCATAGGATGGTTTATGGCCACTTGTGCCTTAGTTTAACATCTCATCTGTAAAACAGATCGCCCCTTATAATATTGCACTGGGAGTGTCTAGAGTTTGGTGCCCAAGTCCCTGGAATGAGTCTTCAATCCACAAACCTATGACTCAAGGTGATAATGCTCTCAATTGAGCTATGGCTGATGGAATGTTACATATTTAATTAACTGGACAGATATGGCCAACAGAAAAAGGCTGGAATTACGCTGTGTTCATGAGTAAATATTTGCAACTGCAACATTACATTTCCTGGCACCATTACCGCCAGCACTAAAGAAACAAGGCAGGCACAAAATACCATGGACATCACTGTCAGTGGAACTTGCAAGGTGCCTCATGTTGGAAAAGGTGGTAGCGTGAGAGGTGGTCAGATCATGAGGAGTGGTCCACCTGATGCAGGGCAAATCCAATCCAGCCAATGCCCAGCCCATCAGCCTCCTCTCAATCATCAACAAAGTGATGGAAGGGGTCTTTGACACTGCTATCAAATGACACTTATATTGCAATAATCTAATGCTCAGATGGGCCCTGACAGGGCCATTCAGATGTGCACCAGGTGGAGGCGGGAATGTCTGAGTGCTTGGGCAGACGGAGGTCATCCGGAGCCAAGGAAACAGCTGGCCCCCCATCCATAGATCATAGAATCCCCAAAGTGTGGGAGGAGGCCATTTGGCCCATCGAGTCTGCACCGGCTCTCTGACAGAGTATCTTGTGCATGCCCACCATCCCACCCCCATCCCATGGCTAATCTCCCTAATCTACACATCTTGGAAAATTAAGGGGCAATTTATTATGACTAACTAACCTAACCTGCGCAACTTTGAAGTGTGGGAGGAAACAGGACCACCAAGAGGAAACCCACGTAGACCCAGCGAGAATGTGCAAACTCCACACAGAAAGTCATTCAAGGCCAGAATTAAACCCAGGTCCCTGGCACTGTGAGGAAGCAGTGCTAACCACCAAGGTACAGCAAGTAATTAGGAAAGATAATGAAATGTTATCATTCATTGCAAGGGAAATTGAATACAAAAGTAGTGAAGTTATGTTTCATTTGTGTAGGTCATAAGTGAGACCACATTGGAAGCAGTTTAGAGAAGGTTTGCCAGACTAATACCTGGAATAGCTAAGCTTTCTTACGAGTAAAGGTTGGGCAGGCTAGGCTTTTATCTATTGGAGTTTAGAAGAGTAAGAGGCAACTTGATTGAAACATATAAGATCCTGAGAGGTCTTGATAGGGTGGATGTGAAGAGAATATTTCCTCTTGTGGGAGAATCTAGAACTAAGGTGTCACTGTTTAAAAATAAGATGTCGCCCATTTAAAATGGAGATGTGGCAAAATTCTTTCACTCAGAGGATCATGAGTCTTTGGAACTCTCTTCCTGAAAAGGTGGTGGAAGCAGAGTCTTTGAATATTTTTAAGGCAGAGGCGGATATATTCTTGGTAAATAAGGGGGTGATAGATTATTGGGGGTAGATGGGATGCAGATTTGAGGTTACTAAATGGCAGAGCAGGCTCAAGGGGCTGAATGGCATTCCCCTGTTCCTTATTCATATGTTTGTATGTTGGTAAACATTATACAATATTTTGTTTTGATGTAAATCCTCAACTTAGACAAGAGTCCTAAGATAAAGAGAAGATATTAGAAAGGGTGACCAAATGTTTGGTCAGAGTGATGGGTTTTAAGGAGGTTTAGGGAGGGAATGGCACTGTCCCCAACAGCTGAAGGCAGGTCTGCCAAATGTGGTGAAAGGAAAGATGCACAAGAAGCCAGAATGAGAAGAATGGAGATATTCCTGACTAAACATTGGGACTGATATCATCGTATGGTTGAAGTTACAAAGTAAGAAGTCTCACAACACCAGGTTAAAGTCCAACAGGCTTATTTGGTCGCATGAGCCACAAGCTTTCAATGCGCTGCTCCTTCATCATGTGAATGATTTGTTGATGAGTTGTTAATGATTGAGAGGAGGCTGATGGGCTGGGCATTGGCTGGATTGGATTTGCCCTGCATTGGGTGGACCACTCCTCATGATCTGACCACTTTTCATGCTACCATCTTTTCCAACATGAGAGTGGGCGTTCTGGTCACAAACAGGGCATTTAAACACATGAAGTTACAAATGCAGACGTAGTACTTACGTGTGCGAGTAAGGCCAGGGAAGATCATTCCAAACATATGTTCGTGTCCCAGATGGCTCACTGTCACGATAAGTTTCTTATTAGGGAGAGAAATAGCTGAAGACAGATTTGATCCACGTCTTCAAAATAATGATGAGAATCACTGTGATGGGTACAGTTGGGGATAGAAGAGTTGAAAGATCTAATTATAAACTGAAGAAGCCACAGGCTAAATATACCTTGAGAGACATTTCTTCACACTTAAATTTTTAACTTACAGATTAGATTGCCATATAGTTCAGTAAATGTTGAATTAACTAAAGCACTGAGAAAGGAAGACATGACTTCAGCAAAGACCAGAGTAACGAGAACTTTAGGTAAGAAAAAAATGAAGATAAATAGTCAAAGGGGGATCTGGATGAAGGAGTAAAGGAGGTTATCAGCGGTATCTTAAGCCCATGCTCGCTGCCGGTGTGAATGCCGGCAGGGAGATCAAGATCTGGATGTTGCAGTTCTCGCCAGTGAGCACTCGATTTTGGATCTCCCCTGTCCCTCATCGGCAATGTCATTTGGTTCACACCCATTATAGAACCTGCTTTACATGGATATCCATTCATTTTAATATTATAAACCCGCCCCCCCCCCCCCCCCCTTGCCAGATATTAACCCCCCTCGTCATATCCTCAAACCAATGTGATGTCACAGTGACACAGTGGTTAGCACTGCTGCCTCACAGCGCCAGGGACCTGGGTTCAATTCCAGCCTTGGGTCACTGTCGATGTGGAGATTGCACAGTAAGAAGTCTCACAACACCAGGTTAAAGTCCAACAGGTTTATTTGGTAGCAAATACCATAAGCTTTCGGAGCACTGCTCCTTCGTCAGATGGAGTGGAAATGGAGATTGCACATTCTTCCCGTGTCTGTGTGGGCTTCCTCCGGGTGCTCCGGTTTCATCCCACAGTCCAAAGTTGTGCAGGTTAGGTGGATTAGCCATGCTACATTGCCCCTTAGTGTTAAAAAATGTTTAGGTTAGGTGGAGCAGCCATAACAAATGTGAGGGGTTATGGGGCTAGGACAGTTGATTGGAAAACGGTTGATTGGAAAACGGCTAATGTTACGCCGCTGTTTAAAAAAGGAAGGAGACAAAAGGCGGGTAACTATAGGCCGGTCAGCTTAACGTCTGTAGTAGGGAAAATGCTGGAATCCATTATTAAAGAGGAGATAGCAGGGCATCTGGATAGAAATGGTTCGATCAATCAGACGCAGCATGGATTCATGAGGGGAAAGTCGTGCTTGACGAACATGTTGGATTTTTATGAAGATGTGACTAGGGCGGTTGATGGAGGAGAACCGGTGGATGCGGTGTTTTTGGATTTCCAAAAGGCGTTTGATAAGGTGCCCCATAAAAGGCTACTGAAGAAGATTAGGGCACACGGAGTTGGGGGTAGTGTGTTAAAGTGGATTGGGGACTGGCTATCCGACAGGAAGCAAAGGGTCGGAATAAATGGGTGTTTTTCCGGTTGGAGGAAGGTAACTAGTGGCGTGCCGCAGGGATCGGTACTCGGGCCCCAACTATTTACCATTTATATAGATGATCTGGAGGAGGGGACGGAGTGTAGGGTAACGAAGTTTGCAGACGACACAAAGATAAGTGGAAAAGTGAATCGTGTGGAGGACGGAGAAGATCTGCAGAGAGATTTGGACAGGCTGAGTGAGTGGGCGAGGATATGGCAAATGGAGTATAACGTTGAGAAATGCGAGGTTATACACTTTGGAGGAAATAATAACAAATGGGATTACTATCTCAATGGAAACAAATTAAAACATGCTACCGTGCAAAGGGACCTGGGGGTCCTTGTGCATGAGACGCAAAAGCCCAGTCTGCAGGTACAACAGGTGATCAAGAAGGCAAATGGGATGTTGGCCTATATTGCGAAGGGGATAGAATATAAAAGCAGGGATGTCTTGATGCACCTGTACAGGGCATTGGTGAGGCCGCAGCTGGAATACTGTGTGCAGTATTGGTCCCCTTATATGAGGAAGGATATATTGGCATTGGAGGGAGTGCAGAGAAGGTTCACCAGGTTGATACCGGAGATGAGGGGTTTGGATTATGAGGAGAGGCTGAGGAGATTGGGTTTGTACTCGTTGGAGTTTAGAAGGATGAGGGGGGATCTTATGGAGACTTATAAGATAATGCGGGGGCTGGATAGGGTGGAGGCGGAGAGATTCTTTCCACTTAGTAAGGAAGTTAAAACTAGAGGACACAGCCTCAAAATAAAGGGGGGTCGGTTTAAGACAGAGTTGAGGAGGAACTTCTTCTCCCAGAGGGTGGTGAATCTCTGGAATTCTCTGCCCACTGAGGTGGTGGAGGCTACCTCGCTGAATATGTTTAAAGCGCGGATGGATGGATTCCTGATCGGTAAGGGAATTAAGGGTTATGGGGATCAGGCGGGTAAGTGGTACTGATCCACGTCAGATCAGCCATGATCTTATTGAATGGCGGGGCAGGCTCGAGGGGCTAGATGGCCTACTCCTGCTCCTATTTCTTATGTTCTTATGACAGACAAGATGGATGGGATGCTCTTTCAGAGGGTCGGTGCAGACTCAATGGGATGGATGGCTTATTTCTGCACTGTAGTGATTCAATGGCTCTATTCTCAACACAAACCAATCCCTTTAAGCTAAAGTACCATGCACGTATGACCAAGCAAAGACAAAGGTAAAGGACCTGCACACATAAATGTCAAGAACAATGTTAAAAATGAGAGGGGCATTGCGTATGACACCATCAAGGCTAGAAAAAGGAACACAAATGGAAAGAATATCACAAGACAATATCCAAGAGATACCAAGCTTACAATATCAGAGAATAGCACTTAAGTGACACCAAGATTAGACTTAAAAGACTGCGATCTTACCAGCCGTTCACACCACGCGCCAGCTGCAGAGAGGTTGGAGAATTTGGCAGCCAGCCAAATCTCCGTTCACTGCAGCGGGATGGAAAAATCCCGCCGGCGTGAATAGTGGTAACATTCCAGCCTGTGCATCTTATTCATTTTTAGGCAGGCCATGAATAGTGCATTGCTCAGATTAATTTATGAAAATCCGTTGTCCAATACATGTGGAAAGCCACTACCATATGGAAGCCTTGAACACAAAAACTGCAAAGTTCGAGTCCTGCTGGTGTGATTGTAATGACTCATCTTTTCTTATATTTACAATCTTCAATCCTACAATAACAGTAATGTCAGTTGAGTCAGCTGAATTTACGAAGTTAGAACATAGAACAACTACAGCGCAGTACAGGCCCTTCGGCCCTCGATGTTGCGCCAACCAGTGAAACCAATCTAAAGCCCATCTAACCTACACTATTCCAATATCATCCATATGTTTATCCAATGCCCTTAATGTTGACGAGTCCACTAATGCTGCAGGCAGGGCATTCCACGCCCTTACTACTCTCTGAGTGAAGAACCTACCTCTGACATCTGTCCTATATCTATCACCCCTCAATTTAAAGCTATGTCCCCTCGTGCTAGCTATCACCATCCAAGGAAAAAGGCTCTTACTATCCACCCTATCTAATCCTCTGATCATCTTGTATGCCTCTATTAAGTCACCTCTTAACCTTCTTCTCTCTAATGAAAACAACCTCAAGTCCCTCAGCCCTTCCTCATAAGACCTTCCCACTATACCAGGCAACATCCTAGTAAATCTCCTCTGCACCCTTTCCAATGCTTTCACATCCTTCTTATAATGCGGTGACCAGAACTGTACACAATACTCCAAGTGTGGCCGCACCAGAGTTTTGTACAGCTGCAACATGACCTCCTGGCTCCGAAACTCAATCCCTCTACCAATAAAAGCTAACACTCCGTACGCCTTCTTAACAACCCTATCAACCCTGGGTGCCAAACTTTCAGAGCTAATCACCAACACTATTCCCATCATTCTCTTGGAAATTAAAATATTTTAATTCTTTCAAGGTGAATATGGCACTTTTACAACAGTAACAACTGATATTTTATAATACACTTACAGCCTGGTAGACATGGCCACGGATGGTGGATAAATTAATATTGGGGATGCCCAAGAGGCTAGAATTTAATGTGCACATGTATCTCAGAGAGTGGTGGAGCTGTAGGAGATTGCAGAGACAGGGAGAGTGAAGCCACCGAGGGATTTAAAAACAAGGATGAGAATTTGAAAATCAAGGCATTGCTTGACTGGGAACCCAACTAGGTCAGCAAGCAAAAGGATGGTGGGTGATCAGGGCTTGGTGAAGCAGAGTTTCTGATGGCCTTAAGTTTACAAACAGTAGAAAGCATAGAAACATAGAAACTAGAAGCAGGAGTAGGCCATTCAGCCCTTCGAGCCTGCTCAGCCATTCATTTTGATCATGGCTGATCATCAAATTCAATATCCTGACCCCCCCCCCCTTCCCCCCATATCCTCTGATCCCTTTAGCCCCAAGAGTTATTGCAAATTCCTTCTTGAAATCACACAATGTTTTGGCCTCAACTACTTTCTGTTGTAGTAGAGAAACAACATGGTAGATGGCATTCGAATAATCGAGCCCCGAGATAACACAGAAGTCAATGATGGTTTTGGCAGCAGATGAGTTGAGGTAGGGGAAAGCTTAGGCCATGTTACTGGGTTTGGCTGCCTTAGTGATGGCATGGCTGGAAGTTCACCTCAGGGTCAAATACGAAACCAAGGTTGTACACATTCTGGTTTAGTCTCTGACAGCTGCCAGGGTGAAGGATGGGGTCAGTAGCCAGGGAACAGAATTTGTAACGGGGACTGAAGACCAGGGCTTCAGCCTTTGCAGTAGTTAATTGAAGAAAATGTCTGCTCATTTAGCACTGGATGTCGGTGGGGTAGAGTTGGGCATTATCCACATGCGTGTGAAGCCAATGCTGTGCTTTTAGATTATGTCCTTGATAGAGAGGTTGCAGCTGAGGAAGAAGATGGAGAGAAGGATAAATCTTTAGGGGACAACAAAATTAACAATAACAAGAGAAGCTATTGCAATTGATACCCTGGATGGGGAAACCAAACGAGTGCAGTTCCACCTAGTTGGATGACAGCAGAGAGGTCTTGGAGGAGGATGGTGTGATCAAAGGTTGCAGACAAGTGAAAAAGAGATAGATTACATATGTGGCAGGGGCAGCACGATGGCACAGTGGCTAGCACTGCTGCCTCATAGTGCCAGGGACCCTGGTTCCAATTCCGGCCTTGGATGACTGTGGAGTTCGCACATTCTCCCCATGCCTGCGTGGGTTTCCTCCGGGTGCTCCAATTTCCTCACATATTCCAGAGACGTGTAGCTTAGGTGGATTGGACATGCTAAATTGACCCGTGCCAATATGTGTACTTAAGGGGATTAGCGGGGTAAATACGTTACGGGGATAGGGATGCTTTGTTGGAGAGTTGGCGCAGGCTCAATGGGCTGAATTGCCTCCTTCTGCACTGTAGAGATTCTATGATTTATTACATTTTGATGAGAAAAGTTTCTGAATTGTACATAACGCAATGATTTTATCTGCCAAACTTATCTGCTCTAAAATAGTAGTAAACACTTAACCATTTCTAAGAGACTAAGTGAAATTAAATGCTTCAGAAATCTTCAAACACAAGCACATTGTTCTTCAATTGAGGAAAGTACCTTCTTTCATGTTGTAGATGAAGGGAAATGTTGCTGCAATCTGGCTCAAAATATTCAATTCTGAAGAAATTTCGAGTGTATCAGTCAAATAAATTAACCAAAAATGGCCTCGGTGGGAAATATATCACCTGTACAAGGGACTCAGTGTTACTTCGTTTGCTTGCATTTAACAGTACATTGAATTCTGATGCTTGTAGCTTCATCTGTGGCCTGCACAGAACAAATGGGATAGAATCAATTCAGCTACAGTGGAAACGAGGGAATATGTTCAACACCAATCACAGGTGTTCACCCAGCCATGACCATCCAGTTACTGATTTCATCCAAAATGATTAATTCCATTGCTGGCAAATAGATAAAAGATTGATATGGCTGTCCCTCATCGAGAGAGGCTTAAACTGGAGCTGAGCTAATTACCATAAAGATTGGTATTTCATTCTGAGATACATTTTTTTTTCTGACGCAATCCAATTATTTGACATTTCAGGTAAGTGACAGTACAATATTAAGCCAATTTTACCTAAAAAATTCCATGTCTTCCACCTGACCCCTGCATTTTGATGTCTGCTCCTTCGAGTCCCGGAGATGATTTATGTTTCAGAAATTGCAGCAGACAAGGCTTTTTGTTTTTGTTGCTTCTTTTCAGTGTATTTAGAGTAATTCCCAATACTCCGCTATTCTTTATTAGAAATCTTTGATGCGCAATGGCATTACATCCCAAAAAGATAATAATAAAGTGCCGTTAAATAAGAATAACAGCTGAAATATCCATCTGATCTAGCCTGCGGTTGCTGTGTCAATGAAATGGTTCCAATGGAGTTTGCAATACTGCTGAATTGATGGTCTCAAGAAAATGAAGCTCAGAATGCCACAAAGAACATGTTGTTTAGTAGTCATAAATCAAAAGGAACTCAAAGGTATAAAATGGTTGACAGAGTTTGTACGCTTAATGGGAAGTCATCTGTGTTACAATGTAATTGTGTTGTATATATTAAACACTAACAGCCTCAAGTCAGGGAAGAGTGTCTGTTTCCTTTGTAAATGGTCTGAATTTTTGTCAAAATCTTCGGAATATTGAAACCAAGTTTATTTTAACTTGATAAGTCGAATAGATTGTCTTTGGGGATATCACGAAAAACAAGGTTGCTGTGACATTCGATCAATCAAAAAGAGATTAGTTTAAGGCCACCTGCCATTCAAAACACTATATGCTGCTTTGAATGTTACTTATGCAGCTATGATGCATTTTTCTCTTAACACCCTTTGACCAGTGAGCAGCAATGTCTTGTTAAAAGTCTTTTGTGATGCAAGGTCAGTGTATATCAGATCTGAGTCAGACAAGTGTGCCCCAGGTGACAGTGAGAGAATGTTGCACACCTACCCTATCAATCAATGCCTGTTTTATCAGCAGCACATCTAAAGGCATAACTGTGCACAGAATAGGATGAGGCAAATGAGTGATTGAGTACAAAAAGATAACTAAAATATGGAACAACTCTAAACATTTCACAAACGCGCCACAAGTTAAGCTTCCTTATTGCATGGTAACAGAGTTGAAGGTAACCTGCATGTCTAGAAGCAGTAATAAATCACCATCGCTGGAGAAAAAAGGCATTAGGACTACTAATTAATGGGATTTAAGGCTGACAAATCCCATTGACCTGATGACTGGCATCCTAGGGTTTGAAAGGAAATGGCTGCAATGATGGTGGATGTGTTCGTTGTAATCTTCCAAAATTCACTAGAAAGATCCCAGCAGATTGGAAACTGCAAATTTAACACCTCTGTTTAAGAAAGGAAGGAGACAGTGTAGAAATGGGTACAGAAAACCCCTTGGATTTTGAAGACTATTAAAACAAAGTAGACTAGAATACGGATCACAATGTGCCCTATATATACCATAAGGAATCACAAAGTGCCTCACATATTATATATATATATATATCATGCAAAGGTATTATCTGCATAGACACATATATAATCATTAGTAGAGAATTTTGAATAAGCATTGTAGATTTAAAATGTATTTTCAAATGTCTTGTAAGCTTTGGCCAAGATGCAGCCTGCCCCAAAGTATAATGGGAAACAAGCAGAACTAGACAGGCCACATTCTTTGGAAACAATAAGGTGTGGAATATATTCACTATTATCAGTAAGTGACTCTGCAGCTGCAAGCTACCAAGGTTTTAAATTGAGTAGAGGCATTTAGCTTGTGGTTGCAGTGAATAGATGTATTCAGCTTTTACTGATAAGGGGGTAGCTAGCAGGAAGGGTGAAATGACTCCCTCTCTGTTCCCATGGTTTGCAGGCGGTGAGGGCAATCCTTGAACCTACTGGTTTTCCGTAGGTAAGGTTGCTAGGCAATGGGGGGAAGAACTTCTGGATCTGGTTGACCAATGAATTTTCAATTCTGCTAGAAGATAGATTGCTATTGGCCAACGTAAATAATGTGTATGAATGTAATTGGATCATCCAGTTTGGATGACAGGTTGTGCAGGAGAAATGAACCTTCGAAAAGGTATATCTGTTTTACACATGTGCTGTAACATCAGAGAGAAGTTAAAATTCTCTGGCTGTCTCTCTCCCAATGCGTATTGGTCAAATAAAGAATATCTTTAACTGCTACTGTCTTTCGCGAGTCTTTGTATTAGCTGAGTTCAGCTCAATACATGGCACCAGAGGAAAGCCCCCAGGAAAATCCCTTTACAGACAGCAAGCACAAAACTACAGGCCAGTTAACCTAACATTAGTCATGGGAACATAGTAGAAACCATTATTAAAGAGATTGTAGCAGGACATTTAGAAAATCGTTATACAATCCGGCAGAGGCAACATAGTTTTGCGAAAGGGAAATCGTGTTTGACAAATTTATTAGAGTTCTTTGAGGATGAAAAAACAGGGTGGATAAAGGGTTAATCAGAGGGTAAGATAAAGGGTTAATACCCAGAGTTAATCATAGAATCCCTGAGACAGAGTCAGTGGATGGGAGTTCCGATGTTCATAACTATCTCTGAACCCTGGATAAGTTACTCCTTTTCAAACCTAATGGGTAGAATTTTCCAGCTGTTCCCGCAGGCAGGATCTTCCGGTCCCGCTGATGGCGCGCCCCTGGCATGGGTATCCCAATGGCAGAGTGTGCGAATAACAGGAAACCCCGTTAACAGCAGCAGGACCGGAAGATCACATCGCCAGACAATGGTGGTGTGGTGAACCATAGATGGTTACCACTATGAATACTTGTACATATGTTACTCTTGTTACTGTTGGGGTTAGGGTTGGGGTGTTCCACCTGTTATCATTGTTTATGTGGTACACTCCGTTAGGCTCCGCCTTCTTACAGGAGTATAAAGGTCACTGCTACTTCCTAGTAGCCCTTAGTCTGGGATAGTATTGTTAAGTAGTGTGCTCCAATCTTGTTGTGAATAAAAGCCTTTATTCCCGGGTACGTCCTAGCCTCCCGTGTGAATTAATCGGGCATCAGGTGGGCCACCTCCAACATCACAAAACACGCGGGAGAGCGCAAAAAATCCCGCTCAATATTGAATTTAATTTGCCTTATCACCCCTGTTACATAAATGTCCCTTTACTGTTCGCCTAAGTCTGTATTATGACAAATGCTAGTATGGCCGACCCTCTTGGCGGTTCTATAACATATTCCTCCAGAAATGCACTCAAGTAATTGACTACATTTCTAACTTGAACTGCTCTGCCTACCCTACACTGTCTAAACAATCAAAGTCTGCTTCAAAGCAATTTATTTTGGCTGCAAACAACACTAATCTCTGAACTAACATATTCTGCTGCTTCCAGCAGAACCTTCTGCTGTTGAAGTGTTTATTTTCAGGAGTTGGAAGCATGTTCTGGTCTGCATGACTCTACACTGCTTCCTCCGGTACGATCCTCCGGGAAGCAGCCTCCGAACTTCTGCCATCCAATTAGAGGACCGCATGTGTCACCCAGCCCACTCAATGCGGGGGGGGGGGGGGCGGGGGAGATGAATGTTGAGGTAGGCTGCTGAGCACAGGGCATCTCAAAATGGAAGTGCCTCAGAAGTGTAATTAATGAATGGGCCTGAATCTGGCTCGGCCATCCATTGACTCTGTCTATACTTCCCGTTGCCTCGGCAAAGCAGCCAGCATAATTAAGGATCCCACCCACCCCAGACATTCTCTCTTCCACCTTCTTCCTTTGGGAAAAAGATACAAAAGTCTGAGGTCACGTACCAACCGATTCAAGAACAGCTTCTTCCCTGCTGCTGTCAGACTTTTGAATGGACTTATCTTGCATTAAGATGATCTTTCTCTACACCCTAGCTATGACTGTGACACTACATTCTGCACTCTCTTGTTTCCTTCTCTATGAATGGTATGTTTTGTCCGTACAGCATGCAAGAAACAATACTTTTCACATGTATGTTAATACATGTGACAATAATAAATCAAATCAAATCAAAATCAAAGCAGAGAGAAAACTCCTCACAGGAATTAGTTTTCGATATGGGTTTGGGCTCGCATGCTCATTTTTAAAGGATGGGGCCTGTGGCTCTGATAGCCTCTAAACCTGCCATTGGAAGACTGCCCCCCACAGACTAGCTGGGCTCTACATTCAGTGACTTCAGGGATTTTTACCCCCTCGCTCATCCCAAAACCATAAAATCCCGCCCGAGGACAATGAACAATCCCATGGTCCACCCCTTGCCCGCTCCGATTCCCATGGAGGGCAGGACGGTAAAACTCCGGCCAATATCGTTTTTAGAAGTTAGGAAAAAGTATCAACATTTCCAAAAGGGCTTATTCATTCTATTCGCTGAAAAAGTGTGAGATGAATAATCAAATAGAATCAGACAGGAAGCCCAGCAGCGATGTAAAAAGATGGCAGCCAGCTTTGCTGCATCCAAATAAAGCTTCGGCCGCAGTCACCTGTGGACACTTCAGTATTTATTCAGGATACTTTCCAGCTGTTGTTGAATTGAAATTCAGTCTTACTAATAACAGAAGCTGGAGTTAATATAACAGCAAACAAAATGCAGCTTGATGTTAAGGTCAACCTCACAGTGATAAGTATTATTAATTTCCAGTGGCTGGATTGATTCCCACATGGGCTATTAGGGTATGTTACACACTGATTAAATCATTTTGTTTTTTGGTGTCTTGTTTCAGGTTCTATAATGGCTCCTGTGTCTACAGCTTCCAGCTGCAGTCAGTAACTGAGTCGGCGGGGGGAGGGGTGGGGGGCTGCAGTTTGCCAAGCATGTCTGTATTGGCACTATGTTTGACAGGGGGTGGATGTGCCGAAT
This sequence comes from Mustelus asterias, assembly GCF_964213995.1. Taxonomy (NCBI): domain Eukaryota; kingdom Metazoa; phylum Chordata; class Chondrichthyes; order Carcharhiniformes; family Triakidae; genus Mustelus; species Mustelus asterias. The sequence goes on along the minus strand of NC_135804.1, from coordinate 18,823,576 downwards.
TCTCATCCGCCTCGGTCAGGGCAAGAAGGCTTGAATACCCGCAAACGTCAATGAAGAGGTTGTGACTGCACTGAAGATAATCTGGGTTCAGATCGATTCCGGGGATGAAAGGGTTGATATATGAGGAGAGACTAAAATGTTTGGGTTTATACTCGCTGGAGTTTAGAAGGATGAGAAGGGATCTGATCGAGGTATGTAAAATACTAAAAGCGATTGATAAAGGGGAGACCGTGTTTCTCCTTTTGGGACAATCTAGAACAAGTGGTTACAGGTATATTTGAGAGGTGGCAGATTTAACACTGAGATGAGGAGGAACTACTTCTCGCAGAGGGTGGTGAATTTGTGGAGCTCACTGCCCCATAGCGCGGTGGAATCTGAATCGTTGCATTGTTTCAAGAAGGAGATAGATATATTTCTTATAACAGAAGGATAACAGGACTTGGGGAACAGGTGGGGAGGTGGATTTGAGACCAGGAAGAGATCAGCCATGATCTGATTGATTGTGAGATCAGGCTTGAAGGGCTGAATTTGCCTACCTCTGCTCTTAGTTCCTACGTTCCTAGGCTATGCGAGCTGGTGCCTGAGCTGCAGCAAGTTACCCGTGACCTCTGATGGTCTACGTCAGAGCTTCCCACATTTTGTCCTGGTGTGACCCCCATTTTAATGCTTCAGACTTGGTGTGACTCCAGGGGCCAGGGGCTTGGTGGCCTTTGGTTTTTGAGATGTGGGGGAGGGGTGGCAGCAAGATAAAACCAAAATAGCAGCACAGTAAACTTCACGATTTTGTTATTAAGGTTTCAAAATTAAACAACCGGCGGGAAGGTAAGATGTTGCTGCCCTATTATCAAAGGGCGCTCTAACTTGAAACAGATGAAAAGTGTTGGGCCCAATGAGGCACATGGGCGTGCATGTGCAGTCCCTCAAATTCTGGCAGTGTGCTTGTGAGAGCACATCTAATCTCTAAAACATAATAGGATTATATTCATTGGAGATTAGAAGAGTGAGAGGGGATCTGATGGAAAGTTATAAAATTCCAACAGGGTTTGACAGGGGAGATTCAGAGAGAGTGGCTGCGATTCTCCCAAAAGCGCTGAATTGGCGGGAAAACTGTTCTAGATCACGACTGTTTTGTCAGTTCAGCTTCTCACCTGAATCTCCGCACTCTGTGCACTGCAGAGGTCCCAGTCGTGAATATCATTAAAAACCTTTGGCGGGGAGGGAGGGGAGTGCTATTCACGCTGGAGTCTGACAGTTCTGGAACTCTGCACATGCGCAGTGGGCTCCGATCTGTCAGTTTCCCCGTTTGCTGACCAGCTCGATCGCTGGCCAGCCTGGGATCCCCGCAGTTTTGCCCCTCCAGCACCTCCCCCACCCTGGCCAATAACGCAATAAAGCACTGTTCCTTTGCAGCCGACTCCTGGAGTTATTATAGACTGTCTGTCTGTTCCTCTGCAGATTAGAGAAATACTGTGCCAATGAGGATCATGGGAGCTTACTGCACGCAGAGACTTTCTCACACCCCTCAATCCTCCAATTGCAGTCTGTCATCCCGGTCCCACTTCTTTACCATCAGGATTCCCGCTGAGGTCACCTGTGGGAAACTTGGTCACACCTCCCCCGCAAGCTCCGAGTGGAGGAAAAGAAAATAGCATCAATACATCATGGGACTGCGGAGCCTGTCCCAGGACAGAGGGCGAAATTCTACCACCCAAGACCAAGTCCCATGACCATTAGACCAATGAGACAAGGAGCAGAATTAGGCTACTCGGCCCATCGAGTCTGCTCCACCATTCAATCATGGCTGATATTTTTCTCATCCCCATTCTCCTGCCTTTTCCCCATAACCCCTGATCCCCTTATTAATCAAGAACCTATCTATCTCTGTCTTAAAGACACTCAATGACCTGGCCTCCACAGCAAAGAGTTCCACAGATTCGCCACTCTCTGGCTGAAGAAATTCCTCCTCATCTCTGTTTTAAACGATCGTCCCTTTAGACTGAGGTTGTGCCCTCTGGTTCTAGTTTTTCCTACTAGTGGAAACATCGGCTGGAATTTTACCAGCACGCCTGCCCCGATTCCGGGGGCTGGCGAGGCTCGGAGAACAGCCCCGGGCGGGATTGTACGAACCTCGGCGGACATGCCTGTAAGATTCCACCCATCCTCTCCACGTCCACTCTATCCAGGCCTCCCAGTATCCTGGAAGTTTCAATAAGATCCCCCCTCATCCTTCTAAACTCCGATGAGGACAGACCCAAAGTCCTCAACCATTCCTCATACGACAAACTCTTCATTCCACGGCTCATTCTTGTGAACCTCCTCTGGACCTTTCCAAGGCCAGCACATCCTTCCTTATATACGGTGCCCAAAACTGCTCACAATACTCCAAGTGGGTTCTAACCAGAGACTTATACAGCCTCAGAATTACGTCCCTGCTCTTGTATTCTAGCCCTCTCAACATGAATGCTAACATTGCTAATGTTAGCTTGCTAAGCATGTTAGAATGCTGACATAACATGGCAGGGATGGGAAATTTTTCCCACTCCGGAGGCTGACATAATTAATTGTGTATCCAGGGTTTTTGCACCATCTTAAGTGGCGGGGTGGACTTGATGGCAAGCGGCCCGCTGAAATATCCAGCCACTATATTTAAATGGTGTTCACACATCTCCACGTTGGACCAAAACCAGAGTGATATCTGTAAAGTCATCTGCCAGCCCAGCTCCAAAATTCAGTGACACTTCATTGCGCATGTCGAGTTGCACAGGAGCCTCGTTGCACATGTCGAGTTGCACAGGAACCTCACTGCGCATGTTGAGTTGCACAGAAGCCTCACTGCACATGATGAGTTGCACAGGAGCCTCACTGCTCCTGTCGAGTTGCACAGGAGTCTCACTGCTCATGTCGAGTTGCACAGGAGCCTCACTATGAATGTTGAGTTGCACAGGAGCCTCATTGCACATATTGAGTTGCACAGGAGCCTCACTGCACATGTTAAGTTGCACAGGAGCCTTGCTGCACATGTCAAGTTGCACAGGAGCCTCACTGTGCATGTCGAGTTGCACAGGAGCCTCGCTGCACATGTCAAGTTGCATAGGAGCCTTGCTGCACATGTCAAGTTGCACAAGAGCCATGCTGTGCATGTTGAGTTGCACAGGAGCCTCACTGTGCATCTTGAGTTGCATAGGAGCCTCATTACGCATTTTGAGTTGCACAGGAGCCTCGCTGCACACATCAGGTTGCACAGGAGCCTCATTGCACACGTCGAGTTGCACAGGAGTCTCACCGCACACGTCAAGTTGCACAGGAGACTCATTGCACTTGTTAAGTTGCACAGGAGTCTCACTGCACATATTGAGTTGCAAAGGAGCCTCACAGCACATGTCAAGATGCACAGGAGCCTCACTGCGCATGACAAGTTGCACAGGAGCCTCACTGCGCATGACAAGTTGCACAGAAGCCTCACTGCGCATGTTGAGTTGTACAGGAGCCTCACTGCGCATGTCAAGTTGCACAGGAGCCTCACTGCGCATGACAAGTTGCACAGGAGCCTCGCTGCACATGTTGAGTTGCACAGGAGCCTCACTGTGCATGTTGAGTGGCACAGGAGCCTCACTGCACATGTTGAGTTGCACAGGAGCCTCACTGCACATGTTGAGTTGCACAGGAGCCTCACTGCGCATGTTGCGTTGCACAGGAGCCTCGCTGCACATGTTGAGTGGCACAGGAGCCTCATTGCGCATGTTGAGTTGCACAGGAGCCTCACTGTGCATGTTGAGTGGCACAGGAGCCTCACTGCACATGTTGAGTTGCACAGGAGCCTCACTGCGCATGGTGAGTTGCACAGGAGCCTCATTGTGCATGTCAAGTTGCACAGGAGCCTCACTGAGCATGTTGAGTTGCACAGGCGCCTTGCTGTGCATGTCAAGTTGCACAGGAGCCTCACTGTGCATGTGGAGTTGCACAAGAGCCTCATTGCCCATGTCAAGTTGCACAGAAGCCTCACTGTGCATGTCAAGTTGCACAGGAGCATCGTTGCACATTTTGAGTTGCACAGGACCATTGTAATGTAAAGATAAAGGTTCTCAGTAGAGCAAGGGTTAATGTGAGACTGGATACATTAATACCATCTCCATTGATGCTGGTTGTCTCCCTTCCCCCGATCCAACCCTCCGAGTCCCTCCATGCAGAGTTCCCATGCCTGCTGAAGGGAGAAATGAGGTCACTCCACTGCAGTATGAATGCACCAAAATGTGGCTGTGAGGACCTGCTATCATCACTGGTCCCTGGACCCTGCCCTACTGGAGTCGTTGTGCTTTCTGTGAACACCTCAATCCGGCAGAGCGAATAGGGTTGTTCATCCTTTCCGAAATATACTGGCCGACCTCTTGTGTAGCTCTTGGGCCCTGATGGCAAGTACTACCTGCGCCAATGCAATGTTGTTTTCACTGTTTGGGGATTAGCAGAATACAGGACATTCCGGTGCAATTTGGCATCCGCAGTGAGGCCCCTGTGCAATGCGACATGCGCAGCAAGACTCCTGTGCAACTCGACATGTGCAGCGAGGCTCCTGTGCAAGTCAACATGCGCGGTGAGGCTCCTGTGCAAATTGACATGCGTAGTGAGGCTCCTGTGGAACTTGACATGTACAGTGAGGCTCCTGTGCAACTCAACATGTGCAGTGAGGCTCCTGTGCAACTTGACATGTGCAGTGAAGCTTCTGTGCAACTTGAAATGCGCAGTGAGGCTCCTGTGCAACTTGACATGCGCTGTGAGGCTCCTGTGCAACTTGACATGCGCTGTGAGGCATCTGTGCAAATCACATATCACAATAGTTAGATTTCAGCGTCATTATATAGGCTTCATGAGGCCTTCACCACCGGATGCCACCACCCACCCATCTCCCCGCCCGCCATCCCACACCCTCCTCCACAATCCTGGCTTGACATCTTTACCCGCCGACCGTACCATCTCCCTCGGTCCCCTGTTACTCTAACCATCCATTCCTACTGCACACACGAACTTGGCGTCCCAGGAGACTGCCATTGACTCCACAAACCCCTCCCTTGCACATTCACCTGGACATTCCACCTTGCCCCTTACACCTTCCTCCCTCTGTAACCTTCACCTCCCATTGCATCTTCCACCTCCCTTACTCTTTGCCCCCTCCTGCACGCCCCCCCACCACACCTACGTTTCCCAGCACTGGCTTCAATCTCCGACACCTTCGTTCCCTGTCCCAGCCTCACTCCTCCCCCAAAGATCTTCCTCACTGACTCACATCTAAATCTTCCTCTACCCCAACCCCCTCCTATCCCTTCGGTCGCACCCTTACCGGCCCATGATGAAATCCCTCAACTTCCATGAAGATCCAAAGATGGTTCTGGCCTTCATTTTCATTCCATGAAGGGATATAAGTACGTTTCACACCAGCCTCCAGCCGGATTCCCAATTCTCTGCAATGGGCAGTATCAGGTGATCCCACTATAAATTCACATTGGCATGAAACCAAATTCTCCCCCCCCACCCCGACCCGCCAGTGATCCTGCCAGCTCCACAGCCATCATTGCTGTTTCAGACCTTGCGACCTCAAAATCACATCCCAAATCCCACAATGGAAAACATGATGGGCAGTACGGTAGCATAGTGGTTAGTGCTGCTGCCTCACAGCGCCAGGGACCCGGGTTCGATTCCCGGCTTGGGTCACTGTCTGTGCAAAGTCTACACATTCTCCCCATGTCTGCGTGGGTTTCCTCCGGGTGCTCCGATTTCCCCCCACAGTCCGAAAGATGTGCTGATTAGGTACATTGGCCAGGCTAAGTTCTCTCCCTCAGTGTACCCGAACAGGCACCAGAGTGTGGCGACTAGGAGATTTTCACAGTAACTTCATTGAAGTGTTAATGTAAGCCGACTTGTGACACTAATAAATAAACTTATGTGCTTACATAAGGAACTCCTGGATTTTCACAGCAACTTCATTGCAGTGTTAATGTAAGCTTCCTTGTGACTCTAATAAATAAACCTTAAAAAAAACTTTGAATGATACATGGTATGGGAACCCCTGATCTATTTGCTCCCCAATCTCAATCTTTATTGGTTGCACTGAGCTGTTTTCCCTCGGCTCTGCTCTCCAATTATAAATAAGGGTGTGAATGACATTGTTGCCAATGTGATGCTGGATGGAGGGCAGTGCCGGCTCCTGGACCCCATTATTTCTTGTGGCCCCCATTGAAACCTCCTTGTGGAGCTCCAGGGACCAGTAGACCACCCAGCTGAGAATATTTGCTCGAAGCTGTATCAGAGCCTCTGATTCACTCAATTTATTCTTCACTTGATCCTCTTGCCATTTGATTCATTTGAATGTTCCAGAAGCAGTGGGTGTCCCAGTTTGAAGCAAGAACAAAAAGAAACATTGCCTTTCATTTATGTAGCACTTCACCTTAATCAGAAAGCCCCCGAAGCACTTCATGTACAATGAATTATTTTCATTTGCGGGACTGTTGTTATTGAGGCAAACACAACAGTTATTCTGAACACATCAAAATGACACAAATAATATTAAGATAACTTGTCAGTTAATCTGTTTTAATGGTGTTGGTTAAGGGAGGAAAGTTAGTCAGCATACTGGAAGAATTCTTTATATATCAAATGT